>NC_079493.1:37941864-38295096 GCF_030052815.1 Hevea brasiliensis
TTCATTTCTATTTTTATGTTCAAAAAGAATTTCCAAGGTATATTTTCTTTGCAAATAGAGATTCCTTTTTGAGATCTTGCAATTTCAAGCTCCTAAGAAAAATTTCAAGTCACCAAGGTCCTTGATTTTGTAAAGAGTCATCCAAAACTTTTAATTTGTATTAGACTTGGCAAGATCATTCCTTGCCAATATTATATCATCACTGGTACATAAACCAAAACAAAGAGCAGAAAAAGAGTGCCCTTGTTTGTTAACAAACAGAGAGTAATCTGACCTTTAGACTCAACAGTAACCACACTCTGACAAACCTCTCGTGGATAATTTGATTACACACTACCCGCATAGCTCATAGTTGACTATAAAGAGATTTTGCAATTTAATAAACTTGTTAGGTGGAATACTAAAATCCAGAGGTAGAATCATGTAAAGCTTCCCCACCAAGCTCCTGTATGAAGAGTTGTTGATGGACACCAAATTAGCAGATAACAGCCATTTGTTACAGGTTGATGCAAGTAGGTAATATGATGGTGGTGTTTAGCTACTGGGAGAAAGTATCAAAATAATCTTACTCTCTCGCTTGTGTACACCCCTTTAGCATTATAATTCGCTGATACCTCTTAGTTGAGCCATCCGACTCAGATTTTATTTATATACACCCATTTACATCTAATCGTGGTTTCCTGCCAAACACAGCAGAGATTATCCACATGATTTTTCCTAAGACAAGAATCCCATTGGCTCTCAGTGTTCACTTTTAACACCTTGGGTAGCTCAGGTTTTGGGTTTAGATGTAGTGGAAATGCTAAGAGTAAATGTTGATGTGAAGTGATAGATTGCTATAAGAAATAATGTAAGAAAGTGGATATTTAGTAAACTTGAGGAATTGGTCATCGTGAGCTAATTGGGAAAGATTAGCAATGATAGTCTCTGTAGATAAGCAGGTAATTTGTTCTAGTAGAGGTTTTACACTAGTAGAAGATGACTGGAATATGATGAATAAAAGTAGTATGGATGAAGTTCTCGTGTAGGATACTTTAATGTGATGGTGTTTAGTAAGTCAGAAAAGAAAAGTGTACAAGATGAAGAAGAAAAGGGAAAAGCATTTTCATGTAATTGGACATTTCTCGAAATAAAGATTTCTCTAGAATGAAGATCCATTAACACATAGCCTTTTGTTTCAGCTTATAAACCGACTTCCTTGCTCTTGGATCCAATTTGGATTTATAAGAAGAAAATGTAGAAGCAAAATATATGAACCGAATTGATGTCGATAATCAGAATAATGTTATGTAATATTTGAAAAGGACATTTGTCTTAAAGAAGAGGAGTGGGAATTCTATTTATAAGAAAAACAAGATGAAGGATAGTAATATAGCATGGATAAAAATCTGATCCTTTCTGGCAAATGGAAAGGGACTGATCTTTAAAACCAAATCAAAGTAGACATCGATGTTCAAACAATTCACAAATTGTTCTGATAAAACATCAAGTGTCGATAGTTCATAAAGTATTCAGATAAGACATTAGGCATCTTGGATTACAAAGTGTTCAAATAAGACATCAAGCATTTAGATAGTTTACAAAGGTTCGATAAGAATCAAGCATTCTGGATACAGAATGTGTTCATATAAAATGGTTGCTTGGTCAAAGGATGTATGTATATATTTGGACAAGGACGAGTAATCGCTATGAGTCAACTACATAAGAAAAGTGTTCCCCATATTATCTTTGGGAATATAGGACATATTAGGTAACACCTCCACAAAGAGTGGAGAGAAATGAGCTGGTAAAATCCCAATTAAAACGAAAATGGTACTATCATGTACTCTATAAATATAGTTCACATCAATATTTAAGGTACGTTATTCTATTCTTCTTCTAAGCTTGTTGCTATTTGCTCTCTCTCTTGGCATTTATCGACTTGAGCATCAAAGTGACCAGTCCGTGCCACCAACCTCACCTTTTTGTAATAACTCAAGCCAAGGTCATATCGTATTAGGGATCGGTCACCTAAGCATGTTGAACCCGTAGCTAGCCTAAAGACTATAAAAATACCTTAATACTGCTCTATCAACACTTAAATGTATGACAAACCATTACACTTTAGTCTCTTCATCCATACATAAACATCTTTAACATAAAAGTGGTTCATAATTTAAACCTTTACATAAAACTCTAAAGCATAATGGTTCAATTTATATACGCCCAAAAGAGTTAACATAGTTATAAACATCATCATTCACAGTTAAAATATTACATAACTTTAATTTTCTATAATTAAAGACAAGATTATCCATTCACATTTTACATGTCTATCTACCCATATATCATACATAAAGTAGAGCGCCAAAGCTACCCCGTTGCTCTCTCTCCAAAAGAACTTTTCTAATCCTTCAACCGCACCTAGGATTAGGGAAAGGGTAAGCTTACACAAGCTCAATAGTAAATTAACCAACATTAATTATATCATTCATTTCATACAGTGCAATGCATCATCCAAATGGATTTTCACATCATAAACATTTCAAGTAGGATGGACTTGTCACTAGTGACTCCTCAAATCCAATGTGCCTAGCTTATACAGAGGCTTCTTAGGGTTTTCGCTTAAAACATGATATGTGTCATGTGCCAGGCATCGTAAAGATCTCCCCTTAGATTTTATGTATCCACAACATACATAACATAAAATAATTATAAAACATGAGAGGAGTTAGTGGTTCTAGATATATACATCCTAAATAAATATGACATGATGCATGAGGAGTTATTAAGGTTAGAATTAAATTTAGAATTGAAGTTATAAAAACCTAATTTATTTACATGCTTAGATCTACCTATTAGATCAAGAAGAAAAGAATGTTACCTCTTTTTTGGAGTTTGAGGTGAGAGAAACAAAGACCCAAAGTTTGAATCTACTCTTCTAAACTTCTAAATGGACGAATCCACCTTCAAACTTTAAAAAGTCAAGGAAATCTCCTCAAAACCCTCCTTGTATGCTCTAGCAAATGAGAGAGGAAAAGAAAAACCCCAAGTGTTTTAACAAACAAAAACTTTGGTTCCTTTTATACCCTCAATGTCGAGAGACTTTCACCATTAAAGTCCAACTTTTGGTCACAAAGTCCATTCTTTCCAAAAAGAGTATTTGAACAGAAAATGGACTTCAACTCGCCAAAAGTCTATCCTCGACTATCAAGTTCATTTTACCTAAAACACACACTTAAAAGCTTTTAGGAAAGAAAACCTTTAAAACATTTTCATTTTTCTAAATACATTTTGAATGCCTCAAACACACATATACATAAACATATACACCTTCTATCACTCCTTCCCATTTGTGAAATCTTGAATTTGCTGTAATATTCCATCCGCAATAGAAATTTGACGTTAGAAAATGGTGGGTGTTACACTTTTTCTCTTGTTACAGTGCAACATTCGATCATTATCCGACCCAAGAACCTCAGTGCAACATCTAATAGCATAACACCAAAATGATTTGGTAAATGGGACTAGAATAAAAAGTCTTTGCTATATTGAGAATATGTTGATGCTTTCTCTCTACCAAGGCCATGTTGTTAAGGGTTTCAATACAATGCTTGATGAATAAACCTTTGGAAGCATAAAAATCATTCATGAAAAACTTAGGATCTTTGTCACTGATAGCTTTAATTGTGGTATTAAACTAAGTTTCAACCATGATAACAAAAGACTATAAAAGAGACTGACATTAGATTTTGCTTTCATAAGAAAAGTCCAAGTATTTCTTGAAAAATCATCCACTATAGTTAAAAAGAATCTATGACTGTATTGATGTGATATAACAAGCACCCTGTATATCCACAAGAACTAATTGAAATAAAGTAGAAGTATGAGAAACACTAAGTGGGAAAGATAATTTCTTGTGCTTTGTATAGTGACAAATGTCATAAACATGTGTATTAACATTACAAAGAATGTAAGAACAAAGCTTATTCAAAGCTAAAATTCTTGAATGAGAAGGGTGATCAAGTCTATAGTGCCATAGGCTAATGGAGGAAAAGAAGGAACAATAATAATCACACAAGAAATTAAATTAGTGGAATTGGGTGATGGATTGAATAAGACATACAATCCTTCCTTCATTTCAGCTTATAAACTACCATCCTCCTAATACTGATCGAATGAAACAAGAATTATGCTAAAATACTAAGCTACAACTCAAGGAAGAAATGAGTTTAGTTCATTAAATTAGATTAAAAGTAAAAGATGAAATATAAAGAACATCTAACAAGTAAAAATGCAGTGTAAAATGTACAGTTCCAGAAATGGTTGCCAAAACATGAGTACTATTAGGTAACTTGATTGAAACAGGTTTAATTTATTTATAGATTGTAAAAGCTAATAGAGTAAAACATATATGGTAAATAGCCCGAGTATCAAGTATCCATATGTGTGAATTGTCATTGGTGAAGAGAGCAATATGATTACTTGTGGCAGAGTTAAGAGTGGTAATAGGTGGAAAAGAAATGTTGCCATTGTGATGTGTGGCAAAATGATTAACTAAATGAGATTGAGGTGATGGAGAAAATGATGGAGATGCTGTCAAAGAATGATCTTGAATTAAATTCAATAGCTTTTAGTATTGCTCAAGAGTAAAACTCATACTAGAACCCTCTATATGATCTAATGGTTATGATTCATAAATTACAACTGGTTCAACACTCTCAGTAGTAACAACAGCATGTGCAACAACATTAGAATTGCAAAATTTAGATCCTGGAGGAAAACCATGACAATGTGTCTTTGTTTGCCACAATATGTGCAAACCTTAATTGGTCCCAATAAATTGACCTCTTCTGGTATAAGGCATATTATTTGAACCAAATTACACATTTTTGGAATTAAAATATCCTCTACCATAAGATCTAAAACCACCAAAACTACTATTCTCAGATCTGATAGCTTTATTCAAAAATGCCTTAAATTTTATGCCAGGATTAGACATTTGTCTTTCTTGTTGAATTACCAAGGAGAAAACCTTATTAATTGAAGGTTGAGGCTCCATTAACATAATATGATATTTAACATTTGCAAATTGTTCATTAAATCCCTTCAAGAATCTTTTCACATAATCACTCTTCATATACTTTTGAACAATTGAAATTGCTCCACAAGAATATGGTGTAACACATGAACAAGAAGGAACTAGATGAAAATTAACTAGTTCATCCCATAAAATCTTCAATTGAGTAAAATATTCCGTAACTGAAAGCTCAACTTATTTGAAATTGTAGATCTCTTCGCATATCAAAGATTCAAATAATATCTCCTTGTGAAATCATGTCTTTCAAATCACTCCATACACCTATTGGCTTATCAATCCAGAGTACACTCTGTGCTATAAAGGGAGAAAGAGACCTTATAATCCTAGAAAGAACCATCGTGTTGCACCTCTCCCATATAGAAGACATTGGATTTGTCCTTACAAATGTACGAAGGGAACCATCAGTAAATTGCAATTTGTTCTTTGAAGCTAAAGCCATTCTCATAGCCCTAGCCTAAGAGTGGTAATTAGACCTAATAAAAACTGGAGAACTAATACCAACGTTGGATTTTCATTAGGATGAAAAAAGTAAGGATTAGCTAGATTCATTATATCATCACTAGTAATGACACCATTGATGTGAAAGAAATTTTCTCGAGAAAGTCAAGAGCTCTAACCCCTACAAGAAAAACTCAACAATTTCTCAACAACAAGAATAATACAGTGGCCTCGTGCCTACAATAACAAATCACAATGCCCATCCAGAGTTTATAAGAAACCTAATCTAAGTTCAATTGTTAAATCTCTGGCTTAGGTCCATACTCCTTTATGATCCAGTTAATTATTTTCAACACTTAAAAAATTATGAAAATACTGCTAAAGGTCCTCTACTTTGTTCTTGTATTAATTAAATTCATTTTATTTAGTTTCACTAACCCAGGAATATATTGCTAACTCTACCACCTCTAACGTGTTCAGAACATATGAAAATGTTACGATTGATTGTAAACACAACCGTCTTTTGGGGACAGCTTTGTCAAGGCCTAGACTAAGCCAAAACTTAGTCCCAAGCTACCATGAGCTATCACCGATCTAATCACACTTACACAAAACTCAAACACATAAAAATCATTGTGAAATTATTTCTCAAAATCAACAATTTCCTTCACCAACCCAACCCTTACCACTATCTAGAGTAGTCTGATGGTCGCTAGTTAGGTGGAACCTCGCCGCCGCCCTTGGGTCCTTGCCAGAAGTAAAAGAAAGGAGAGAGAAAAGAGGGAAATCGAGAGGAAGAGAGGATAGGTTGCGTCTATCGATATGTGATTTAATTTTTGAAAATTTTTTAGTCCCTAAATTTTGTAAGTTATTCAATTAAGTCCCTTTGCTTCTTTTCAACTAAGTCCATTTCTCTTTCATTTATTTAATAATTTTTGAATTTTTTTTTTACTTTTAACTACACTTTAGTCTCTAAATTTTGTAAGTTATTAAATTAAGTCCCTTTGCTTCTTTTCAACTAAGTCCATCTCTCTTTAATTTATTTAAATAAAGTTTTAATTGAACAACAAATAATAATAAATTTAGTTTTAATTAATTTATTTTTATTCTCCAATTTCATAATTCAATATTAGAATAAAGCTTTATATTTAAAATGGTATTTAAACAAGATAAAGTAAAATAGCACTTAAGAGTTTATAATTTGTAATAATTTTGAAGGTAATAATAATATTCATACCAAAATAATAATAATATTCATTCCAAAATAATACTATATTTGATTATATTTAAATATAATATAACTTAGTCTTAATTAACTTTAATTGAATTTAATAATAACAATAATGCAAATAATAATAATTATTATAATTACATTAAATTTAAATAATCTTATAAAATATGTTTAACAATAAAATAATATTAGAATAATATTAAAAATTATATATTTTATATTATTTTTTAAAATTCAGGTTGTTATATATATATATATTTACAAAATCCATCCTAACTTTACACTCATTGTCTTGTATTCAGGTTTTATCCTTTTAAGGTTATTGTTAATTCTAAAGGAACAATTAATTATATATTTAAATACAAATTTTCATAAACAGATCTCATGCATCAAATCCAAACCCCATTAAATGGGTATTCATTTTTTTAATCTATCCGTCTCAAATCAGTTTATAAATATACAAACCCCATATAAACCATCTTATTCTTAATTTGTTGGTGCTTGGTGGAGCGAAGTTTAAAAGCTTGTAACCTCTATGAATGCCAGAAACTTGAATTCACATAAATCATAATCCATGCAGGAGGGAAAATTAGAAGGGTCCATACAGTATTTTAGTAAAACTGAATTTATAAGAAAGCCGTTGCCTTAGAAGATATTTTTACCCATGAGAAAACCCATTTACAAAATTTATCACCATTCTCCAACTAACCCACAAAAAGTACATAGTCCACAAAGGGACTCCACTTACACCAGTCATAGGCATTGCGAAGTACTAAATAATCAATTCTCCTCTCTTTCTCTTTGATGCAGCCTTCTCTGAGGATCCAGAACCCCCTCTTCCCCTGCCTGCAGGCTTTTCCACAGATGAGGACCCACCTTTTCCCCTGCCCCTTGGTGTCTTCTTAGTATTTGAATTTTCTGTGCCCTTTAGTTCCACCTCTACTTGGATTCCTGAAAATTGTCATAAATATTAGAATTCATCAATCATCTTTTCACTGCACTCAGAATTTAGCGTATGAATCCTTTTTGTTTCTAAGTGTCTCACAACTAATCAATCAAGAATTGAATCACCGATGATTGAAGTGATGTGTCCAACATCTGATAAAATATCAACTGACCTTTGAATTCAAACTATTAATTTCAGACTGGATCTTCTTGCCATCAGCAGTTCCTTCTGACACATCATTAAGAAAAATGAAATCAAATAAAATAAATAAGAACAATGATTCACACATCCCATCATAATTTTATCAATGAAGTATCTCCAAATAATATACAAGAAACTTCTAAGGAAAATATCGGCACAGTTTACTGTTTCTGCTCGTAGCAGCTTGAATAGAGTCGGTGTAAGCAGCAGTTCTTTCCGCTTACTTTCTCTACCATTTCTCTAATTTATGTAGGAATTAGATGGAAAAAGTTGCACAATAACTATGCATTAGATCATCCTTAAAAATTTTGCAAGCTGAGACGACCACAAACAATCACAAGCAATCAAATCACAAAACAACTCTACTATGAGATGCAAAATTATCTTGTCTTATCAGACTTTTAATGTTTACCTAAGTCCTCAGTGTTAGAAGAGTTTTCTTCTTCGCTTTCTGCTAATGCATCACCAATTTCCTCAGCTAAACCATCCTCAGTTGGTTCTAGGATTGCTGCAATACGCTTCTTAGTGGCCTTTTTCACACCAGGAAGTGGAAAGTCTGCAGCTCGTACCATCCTTGATTTGTTTCCTTCTTTATATGCTCTGGTCAAGGCTGCTTTGACAGCAGATGGGATGCCATCCATTGGATTTGTACGTCCCCAAAGGATAAAACAAACATGAGATGATCCGAAAGTTTTTGAAGTTGACGCAACACTGCTTCTTATAAAGTAGATAGGACCACCTGAAATTTTGACAACTCCAGAATAGTATCAGTGTCTTCCTGACATATTGAGTAAGCATTCATGAACTCCACAACGTTCTCAACAGCTTCATCCTGGTCATCATTTCATACACAAATATATGAACATTCCCATAATTTTTCACTTTAATAAATCAAGCTCCAAGGCACTTGGCCAAGTGAAGTCAAGAAAAAACTTCCAGAAATAGTTGATTAGTGTATAAAAAATGAAAGATTTTCTGTATGGTTTGAATATGTGAATGATATACATCATAGTCATCAATAACTCTATTCCAAGGCAAAGAAAAGGAGAATGCAGTATATTTCAAACCTTAGGCAGCATCCGAAGAGGATCAGTTAATTTTTTTAAAAGAAGTGTAAGAAATTCAAGTCGAAGAGTCTTCCTGTAAGATTTACAACAAGAGAAGGCTAAGTAGCTTCAAGGAAAAGCATTGAAGAAACCTATTGAAATTCCATAATTCAAATTGGTAATGTAAGAAGTAGGCCATAACACCAACAGATCAAAATAGATGTCTCTATCACTTATTTCCCACTAGTTCTTCAAAAAGCGAAATCAATGAGGTTTGACAAAGTTCATGTGCTCATGAACACAATCATGCACTATATTTGTTCTTTTTCTAACAGTCCCCTCTCTTTTAGAAAAAATTCATCACATTTAAAAAAAAAAAGATCTTCAGATAGTCATCACACTAAGGAAAGGTATCTTAGTTACCCAATATTGCATGATAATTGCACACATCATTCTGTCAAGTGCATCAAGAGAAATTGTTTCTAAAAGCTAGCCTTTAGGGACAGAGCCCAAAGCATTATTTACCACATCCAGTTCCCATATAACATATTTCAAACATTACAACTGTATCACATTATTAAACTTTATCATGTCCTTACAATGCAGATTTTTATGGTTCTCAACCAAGTTTTTGTATGATAGCACCATCAACCATGTCAATATGTTAAATTTCACAAGATGCAGTTCAAAATTATTATAACATGCCTAATCAAACATGGATTTTACAGCTTACCAAATTGAAAACCTCTCCCTACACCCATGTCACACTGTCCACTCATCTTACAGTGCTTGACAGCTAGGCCAAGAATGCTATCATAAATTCAGTAGTGGCTGGGGTTTGGCTACTTTATGAGCATTGTCCAACCTAAAACTGGCTTTAAAATATCATGCGACATCTTGACAATTTAGGCTAACAAAATGGCTCAGCAGCATCAGACCCCCATAAATCACAAGAGTTAGGAAGATTCATACTATCAGTGTCATTCAATAAGCCAAGTGGGATACTACTTTGAGCCCTGGTCCTTCCTGTCACACTTCATGGATAGAGAAAGCAGCAACCATGCAGGGAGAGAGCCATCTAATCCTATACCCTTGTGAACCAATACGACCAGAACACCAAAGAAAAAAAATACAAGTTTTGCCAGCGTGCTTTCACATTTACTGTCTGTGGAAGATATTAAAGCATTTAAATGTGCTTGATATGCTTTATATCTATAATTATAAGTTCAGATATAGAACACTTACCTCCCTGAATTAGACTCACGAGAAGAAAGAAGATAAACATGTAAATCCTCCAAAAGCCTCAAAATTTTGCCCATAGTTGAACTCTTTCCCAGCCACCCTCCAAAACTGTTAAAATTCCGTTCTCCTGAAAATGTGAGTACGTTTAATAAGCTATACAGCAGTGAGATAAAATAGCAATGTCATAGATTGGGATTTAAATAAGCCAAACTATTCATGAGGTACTTGGATTTGATTTGAAACTATTCAAATTCAACTTGGGTTTAAGTCAAGCTTGGACTAGAGTAACTCAAGTAGTGACTTGAGCTGAGTTCAAGTAAATAATGCTTGATTAAGTGACTCAAAATTCTAGCTGAGCATTTATTTTTATATAATTTTAATTATATTTTCAGTTATATAATATTTAAATAATATATGACTTGGAGCTTGAATGCGAAGTCACTCAAGTTCATTCAAGCTTTAACTCAAAATTAGTAAATAAATTTATCAATATTTTTTATGTTGATTAAGTCGATTTGAGCTCATGCTTCACTCAAATTTGAGTAGTACACTATATTTGACTCAATTCAAATCAATTGCACTATAAAAATCAAGTCAAAGTATCAAAAGGAGGAATTATATGTTCTCAAGGAACTTGTACCAAACATGTATAAAGCCAAAAATAAGATATCAATTTAGGAAAAGTACACGTCAACAAAATAAAAATAAAACTTCATTGTACAAACCAAGTCACCAACTCATCAATTGAGCTCATGATTTACCAACTTTGAATGAGTGAAGAAAAGTTGTGAGGAAATGATAATGGTTTAAGAAGTGGGGAAAAGAAATCTCAAGTTCTCAATCTTCAAGAGCAAATATTAAGGTCCAGCAGAAAATAACAAATTCACAACTATTTTCTTCTTTTTTTCTCCCTTCTTTAGAGGGAGGGCCCAATGAGCCGTTAAGACAACATGGGCTAACACAATAGGGTGTAACCCTCCCCTTTCATGATTCTGACCTTAAAGGTGAAACTTCTATCATATTGGTGAATACTGAGACCCACCACACCCTTTAAAAGTTATGGGGAGAATAACCAAAGTACGTATAATTGGCGATAACTGTTTTTCAAAACAAAAGGAATATTGATCAGATATATTGGCATGGTCAACAAGATATATGTGAAGCAAAAACTAGAAAAAGAAAAAGTAAGAGAAGGGAATTTCATTTCTAAGGCAGACATAAAGTCTCAACATTAACCCATCTCTCACAATGGCATGGGGATTAAAGGGTTAAAGATGTATATGGTATCTCTCACTTCTAGCATAGTGGTTCCTGGCAAAGGATAAGAACAAATGTATTAACAATAATCAAGAATATTTTACACAGAGTGTTCCATTTCCTACTCGTAGTTATGACTTTTGACTACAAAAGGGAGTACACAATACTTTTCAATTAGACATGCACCTTCAGTTTCTAAACATTTTAGTTTAAGCAGGATTCAACCAAAATATTTGAAATGCACTTTTTACTTTCTGAATGAATTCCACAAAGGGATATTTCATTTGAAGGCCATGAGGCAAAATATGATTACAAAACCAAATGTAGACAGGTGCAATTGCATATAGAGAAATGTAATGATTCACAAATGAAGTTATGATGATTGTAAATACGAGAAGTAGACAAAATAAGAAAAATGATTTAACTCATTTGCAGAAAAATAAAAACAATACCAAAGAAGACGAGTGGTCGCGTGTGTCAAAACAGCAAAATTATAATGACATGAATGGATTAAAAAATACATGATGGTTTCATTGATAGACATGACTCAGCTAAATGATGACACTGAAGTCAAGTAACCAACAAATGTAGTTCAAATTATTAACTAGTATGAAGTCTTTTCATACAAGGTTTTTTCAGGTAATTAGACAGGCATGCTAAAGTAAAATTATCCTACAAATATAGTCGTAGGTAATCATGATTCTTGCTTTAAAATTAGTAGTGTAAGTGAATTTATCAACATAATCTTTGTTCTAAGATGATTTATCACTAGTACATTGGAAAAAATGAGTCTTATGAGGGGCCCATTTTCATGCTCTTTATGGAACCTATTACATACATTACTGTCCTCATTTATCATGGATTTTTTCCAGATAAGCACACATCATCAAGAGAAACTAATTCTCAATTTTATTGCTCAAATCAATAATCAATGTCATAATAATTCTGTAAATAAAACATAGAAACTAAGCCTTATTTATAGAGTTAGAAATCCCAATTACATTAACCCTAATTCAACACTAATTATGAATACTAAATAAATATAAACTACTGAAATGAAATAAAATAAACTATTTTCTATAATTATTCCTAAAATAGGTAGTCGTTAAATCTCTAGGATTTCCTACATCAACTTCCTTTTGATGAAACGACACAAAGGATGGCAGGTGTGGGCACATTAAAGATGCAAGATATAAATTCATTACCTGTTCAAGTGTCTCCCGTTGTCCATGCAACAATGCAGCACTAATTCAAACAACAAAAATCAGGAAACAGAACAAGAGTAAAATTGAAAGCCATGTAAAGAACACTTGGCATTTCTGGAGTATAAAGGAATGCATACGGAATAATACAGGAAGCAAGAGAACCAGTTTGAGAGAGCTGCCACTGTCGACATCTTCGAATCTGTACATTTACTATATCTCCATCGGCAATAGACTCAGCAGCACGGGCAATCATGCTCATCCTTTTCATCCCACTTTCATCCTTACCAATTGAACTTGGCCTATAATTAATATAATTTTCCTGCAAATTATGAAATAAAATCCATGTATGGATTACATGACCAAAAAAAAAAAAAACTATTGGTTTAGGCCATGTTGTTATTGTTGATTTTCACTATTTTGACCATCAGCCCTTTATTATTGTTGTTAATTTAAAAGAGGACTCTCAGAGGTTCCCAGAAAATTTGTCTATTAAGCTGTCCCTGAGGTAAACAATTTCCAGCTGAAAGGCATTTCCATATAAACTTGGAGCTTTTCATTTTTGAAGGTTAACTACCAATTATCAATTCCATGATATATGATTTCCAGATTTTGCAATTAGCTACAATTGAGAACACTACATTGAACATCACTTGGTATAAACCAAGGATAATGTGGTAGACTCCTTTGGATCATTTATGTGGGCAGATGTTAAGCTAAGATTTCAATACCTATGCAGGATAGGTAAGATTTTATGGCACATAATATATTTTTAAACACCACTTGAACTCCTAAAATAACTGTCATGCCGTAAAAAAAAAATATACTAGGTGTATGATGCTGGTGCTAGAGTCAAAATTATCATTCCAACAAGAGGATTTTTCTCATGATTTACAGTTATAGTAACTTCGCTAGAAAGGGGCCTGCGCGTTGCCGCAGCAGCAGCACAATAGGATTAAAAATGGTGAGCTTATAGTTGAAGAGAGTCAAGACCAAAGTTTTTGAGACTTTCTTTCTGCAGATCTTCTCTTTCATTCTAAATCGTTTTAGTCCTGTAGTTGTTTCACTATAATGCTATTATGTTAATTTATAAAGATATTATATTTATATAATTTAAGAATATATATCATTATTTTTATTATTTTAACATATTTTTATTAATTATTTATTTATAAAAATTAAATATTATTTCACATAAAAAATATGAAATAAAATATATAAATTTCATAAACTTTAAATTATATATAAAATAAATTATTTTATTTAAAACCAAGTAATAATAAAAGTTACAATTGTCCTCTAATGATTGCATAATCCCAATCATTAAAAATGTGCATTTCATATAACTTTCATGCTTGTAAACGACTGACCGTATATGGAAGCGCTATTGTAAATATACAAAACATTCTATTAATTTTTAAAACATGAGGGTGATATTCTCTTATTTAAGATTCAGCATGTTGTATATTCTATATGATGCTAAAAAATGAAAATCTCAACAATGAAATGATGATATCCTTTCCATATAAATTTCAATTTAATAAAGAAATTAACACAATGCATTTTATCAAATTTTATTTTGATTGGAAGATTTTAAGAGTGCCCTTTTTCACATAAGTCCAATGCATCCATTATTATTATTACTATTATTATTATTATTATTATTTCTCAAGTGCTTTTTAAAAAATTTTAATCATAATTAATAAAGAGAGAAAGAGATTATCATATTTATTAACTGGAAGAACTTTTTGAATCATTTTTCGTGGATTTTTTATTTTTATAAGATGAAAAGAGAAAAATAAGAATTTAAATTATTTTTTTTTTACTATGAGATAATTATTCAATCATATAACAATTAGTACTTTAGTACCATTGGCAATATTGTTCACTTCTGTCCAGCCCATGTTTTAAAGTAAATAGGACCAGCTTCATATAAACTTTAAGCCCATTTTATAAATACTTCCTAAAGCCCTAGGTCCTTATAAGGTAAAAGCCCTTTTTCTCTTCTCCCTTCTTGTTTCTGCAACCTATTTCTTCTCCTTCCTTTTTCCGAGCCAGTACCGTATACCATCTTATCCTCCTCGTTCCTTGATTTCCCAAAACTAAATAGTCGTAACCATCTTCCTCCTTCCTTTTCCCAGTACCATCAACCATCTTCCTTAAATTTAAATAGCCTACAGTTTCAATCAAGCGTTATCGACCATTTTTGGTCCTATTCTGTGATGATTTGATGAAATGTGAGATTCTGCGATTGCAATTTGATTTACTTGTTCTCTTAAAGTCTTAATTTTTTTTTTTTTTTTTTGGTTTTGATTCTTTTTGGGTGATTATGTGTTGATGAATCAATACATACAAATACAAATGAAAGTTCTTTGTTTTTTGTTCATGGTCTTAAATTTCTTTAATTCTCTTAATTAATTTTCTTTCTCCTTTTCACATGATTTGTTAGTTTCATCTGTGGATAATTCATCTCTCTACATTTGGCAAAATAGCCGAATATCCATGCAGATAAAGAGCAGTGCAAAAAGGCACACAAAGGAAAGAAACCGCGTCTTTTTTTAGATAGCATGTGAAAAGGGAGAGGGACAGAGGCAGAGCAGTTGAAAGGATGACGCACAGAACTGTAAATCTATAGTCGGAAGGAAGCCAAATAAACTAAATAAGCTGCCCAGTAGATCTACAGGGAAATTACGAACTTTGATGTATTGTTATGCATTGTTTATTTCTATATGATACGCCATAAATTTCAATTCAATTGAGAATGCTTATCTTTTGAAGCCAAGTTCCAAGGTACTAGGTCAGTGTTATTAAAGGCGTGAGAGGCGCCCAGGCGAGGTGCCAGGCGAGGCGAGTTGCCCCTCTGCCGCCTCGACTGGGTCCCCCCTCTTGGCACCAGAAAAGTCGACGCCTCAGGTTGGCGAGACGAGGCACGAGGCAGGTGAGAGGCATTGCCTCTTTCAAGCGCAGCAGAACCTCTTTTTTTTATTTTTTAAAACAAAAATATAAAACCCTAAAGATTTACCTGTTGCCGACAAAAAAAAATAGAGCTGCATTAACTCCAGGAGCTGCGTCAAGTCTGTCCAGTCTAGGTATGTCTCTCTCTCTCTCTCTCGTCTTTTTCTTCCTCATCTCTGTTTCTGTTATTTTCTTCCACCTCTGTTATCTTCTTCCTCCTCTCCCACTCTTTTCTTTGGAACGCAGCAGCACTGCAGCAGTTTTTTTTTTTTTTCTTTCCTTTTCCTTCTTCTTCTCCTCCTCCCTGGTTGGCTTCTTCCTCCTCTATTTGCCCTGTTATGTTGTCGGTAATCAGTTACAGACTTACAGACTTGCAGCAGTTTTGCTTTTTTTTTTTTTTTTTCCTTTCCTTCTCTTGGTTTGGTACTTTGGTTGGGTTTTATTAATTAGTTAATTATTTGCTATTAATTTAATTGTTTTACCTTTAATTTTTATTAATTAATTATTTAAATTTTATGGATATTATTGAATTAATTATTTTACTTGTTAATTAGTTGATTATTTAACATGGGTATTGTTAAATTAATTATTTTACTTATTGATTGGTTGATTATTTAATATAGGTATTGTTAATTTAATGGTAATTAATTTATCTTTTACTTTTTATTATTGTTAGTTTGATTAGTTTTACTTTTTATCTTGTTAATTAGACATTAGTTCTCATTAGTTATTTATTTTACATAGTAATTATTATTTTATTGTTAATTTGATAATTTAACTTTTTGTTCTTATTAATTAATTAATATAAGTATTGTTAATTTATTTGTAATTAGTTTACTTTTTAATTGTTATTCTTGTTAATTTAATTAGTTTTGCTTTTTATCTTGTTAATTAGTTATTTATTTTATATAGGAATTATTAATTTACTGTTATTTATCATCTATTTAAAAGTATGAATTTTTATTTTATAATTACACACACACACATATATATATATAATTTAGGCAATTAAGGTTATGACGCCTTGCTTCAAAAAGGCCCTTGCCTTGCCTCTCGCTTAAGGCCATAGGACACTCTATCGCCTTAGTGTCGCCTTTCGCCTTAATAACACTGTACTAGGTTGAAGGGATTTGTAGTGTCTACTGAAAAAGGCTAAAGTCCATGTCATCCTTAACAACTTTCATAGTGCATGAACTTTTGTCTCCATATCACGTTAAAATAATGGTCAAATCATAGAGTTGTTATGCTCTTTGTTGAAAATGATCAACCCAGAAAGTTTAACCACCACAGCCTAAAATTTTTGAGACATTTTGTTAAGGGCGATAAATATAGGTAAACAAGAAAAAAAACCTGAATAAGAAGAGGAACCAAATCAGGATCACTCATGCTAAGGTCAATCCGCTCATCCATTCTCAGCTTACCTCCATTAAAGCCAAAAAGCCTAAAACACAAAGGATGAGTGAGTACGAGATATCCTCTTAGAATAATTTCAAATATTTCACATTCAGGCAAGTTCATGAGCTTCATCAAATATAAAATGAGCGATAATTGATTACTTTATCATTCTTATTATAAAAGCAGAAAAGGAAAAATGACAAAAAAGAGACCAAGGTCACTATCATAAGATCCTGGTGTTTCGAACCATAGGAAGAGACAAAAGAAAATACAAATGACAAAAGAAATATATATAAAAAAAATAAAAAATGAATAAAAAAAAAATGATCATTCAGCATAGATATGACGGCCAATAATGTATATGATAATGCAACTTTGGTATGATACTAATGCAAGTCACAATAATAATTTATCCCCTCCTTTTCGCCTGATCAAGGATATGTAGTCCTTTTGCATAATCAAACAATAAATCCATGTTATGCCTTATGCAACTAGTTACTATTCTGAAGATATTGGAATTGGATCCTATTCAACAAACTACATGACATCATAAAATGGAAAGAAAGAGAATCCAGTTGTAGATATAAAAAAATGGGATCATCAAAATCATACTTATCAACAGCTGTGAATGGAGAAATATCTTCATCCTTTGCACTGCTAAGAAGGCGTTGTCTGACATCATCATACTTAATGACTGACATGGAGAGACTCATATATTGCAATTGATTTAGTGCCATGCGCATATCTCCATTCACTCGTTCTGCAAGTTCCTCTAGAGCAAGCTAGAAAATTGGAGGCAGAACCAAAAAAAGAAAAAGTAAAAAGACCAACTCATGCTATTAGTTAATAAACATTCAACAAAAATGCAATCATAAGAAACATGTGATCTACAAACCAGCAGAACAAGATGAACAGCAGACAGACCAGAAAAGCATAAGCAATTGGAAAAGTTACAATAAAACTACCTATTAATGATCCACATAGTAAATTTAATGAATAGGAGAGAACACTTAAAAATAAAAGGGGAAAAAAAGCCTCAATTTTCAACTTAATTAATTCCAAATTCTCAACAATCTTAAAATACAGAATTAACATAATCCAGAACTTTAAACCAATGCCATGAAATTAAAACTGGGGTCCAAGAAATCCCACAGATCTCATTTAGAATTTCAATGTATTTATAATTTTCTTTTAACATAGCACTCATGGGACCAGCGTACAGGTTGCCATTAAGAACCAAATTCTTGCAAAGGAACAAGATAATAAAATTTGGAGGTAATGCTGCAAGAAGAGTACAATATCAGTTCATTAACAGAGAACATTCACAAGATAAAAACAAAACCCAAATTAAGAAATACTAAAACTTGAAAGGAGTATTTACCTCGTTAACTTGAAGGCCTTCTGCATTTGCTACTTGCATTAACCTCTTTGCCATCTGCCATCAATGAAATTCAGCATCAATAATGTTGTATAGCTGTCTCACAAGCTTAAACTATAATTGACAAATATTTTTGTGAGCATACACAGAGGTATTCATGGTTCATTTAGTTGGTTCGAAGTAGATAATTTCAAATCAAACTGATCAAATCGATTTTTAAATAATCCAAAAGTATCCAGACCAAGCAAGACTGAGAAAATCCAAACCAAGGCCATCTAATTTCAATTTGGACAATCAGATTAGTTGGTTTGTACCATAAAGTAAACTCCACCACATTACAACTCTCTCAAAGTTAAAACTATTGCACGATCACTCTTTATTTTTTGAAAAACAGTGCAACAGCTACCAAGGTAAAAATGATTTGTAAAGAAATTGATTAAAATGAAACTAACATATCACAAGAGCATTACTGCTTTTTAGTTAACATTTAAAACTTTGTAATAACATATTATCATAACATGACCTTGTATGTTAACTTCATATATCATGGATTAAATTAACAAGACAAAAGCCCCAAAAGAATGACATTTAGCGCATAGCTTTATAGTTTTGGCTTGGTTCTACTGGATTTCCATATCTTCAAGCCAAAATAATCCAGCATAGATAATCCAAGAACCAAAATCGACCATAAAAGTCATAAAACCATAGCTTTTTGTTTAGATTGGGTTGAAATGATCCAGTTTAGTAAATTTTTGTTCAGCCCTAACCAGTATATTCAAAGTGAACAAAGCACTCAGCTAGAAGCAAAAGTGAAGTGACATATGGGTCCAGCAATTTAGGACACTTAAGGCAAGGCAACTTTAACAGGGCATTTGCTTTAACCGCTTAAGCACATGCCTCTTTTGAAGCGCAAGGCGCAAGAGCATGCCCCTTTAAAATTCATTTCTTTCTTCTATATTTGTGATGGGTATTTTGGCTTTGCTCTTTAGTTTAAAAAGGTAATGTTAAAAAGCCTATGATATTCAACATTGCACAAAATATTATTAAAAAAATAAATTCGTTAGGCTGCTAGAATTTGTGAGCAAACAGTGTCGTAGAAGTGGAGGGAGATATGATGCCTTTCTGAAGCTAAGCGAGAAACAATTATAGCAGAAGGAGGGATGGGTGTCAGGGAATATGCATTTTGTTATGAAGGGATAGTGTAGGCTGTTATTATAACTGTTGCGTAATTATTGCTAGCTAGTTATGGTTCTTCTCTTTCCTAGTTGGCCCATTGTACAAAGAACAGTTGTCGACGATTGATCCTGCATTTTTTTGCTACTGTAATGAATTATCTTTGCCTTCCTCTCCAATTCTCCTGAAATTCTTACTCTGATTTCTTCCTCCGTGTTCCTCTCATTAATCATTCCATCCTAATCCTACTTCTAAATCCTAAATCTGCAACAGTTGGTATCAGAGCCACCAACTCTCAGCCATGGCAAAAGGAACAAGATCGCAAGATCTGAAGAAGGAAAAGCTCTGTTGCCCACCTCTGAACAACTTAACCACCAAATGCTGGAAGAGGTTCATAACCTCGTAGGGGCATTGAGTATAAACAGCATAGGAGTCGCTAATGCTCCGAACCCACCAGAGATAGAAAGGCAAGTAGAGACGGTAGGAATGACAGCAGCTCCAACTTGGGGACATTCAACAGAACTATAATTTCCCAAGTTCAATGTGGATGGGCTTGAAAGCTGGTTATTAAGGGCTGAATATTTTTTCGAAGTAAGAGGTGCTGTGCCTGAAAATTGAGTAAAGTAGTTGTCCTCTATCTAGCAGTGTTATTAAAGGCGCGCCTGAAGCGCAAGGCGAGGGAGTCAATTGGCACAGCGCCTAGGAGCACTTCAGGCGAGAGACCTTCCTAAGGCAACATGAGGCGACGCGAGGCACACCAAGTCGTAATGCGCCCCCAGGTGCACTTCCTGCATGCAAGCCCACTCAGCCTTATAAACCCACAAGAAAAGAAAAAAGAAAAAGAAATTTGCGCTAACCCCAAGAAAGTCAAGGGAAGAAGAAGAAGAAGAAGAGATTCACAGGGACCCAGCAAGGCATCATAAGAAGAAGAGGAGTCACCTGGGCTGCTGTACAGTGCTCCGTGCCTCCATCTCCACTCCTCCTTGTCTTCCAGTCCAATTACAGGTATTTATGTTTTTTTTTTTCTTTCCTTCTTCCTCCTCTCTCTCCCCCCAACTTGGGTTTTCTTTTCTTTATTCAGCTCTCTCTCCCACCCACTTGGTTTTCTTTTCTCCATTCAGTATTTCAGATTGATGCTTCTATTCTTTCTTTTCCTTCATGTGGCTGAGTTGATTCTTCCTTATTTTGGTTATAAAACCAGCTATTCTTTTCTGACCTCATGCTCTTTCTTTTCCTTCCATGAGCTGATTCTTCATTCACTTTGGTTATAAAATCAGCCGTTATATAGCTGATTTTTTTTTACACTGTTTCATTACTATTTTGCTTAAGTTTTTTGTTTAGAAACTATTTTGCATGTTAAAAATAAATGTAAATTATCTTTATACTGAATTCATAGTTATTGCTTATGAGTTTATAGAATTTAATTCAAATCATTTTAAGTTAATGTTCATAAAATTATAATGTAATAGAAAATTAATATTATCATTTTAATTGAAAAATAAAATTAAAACATGATAACTTTTACTCATATATGTCGTATAATTCACCATGACAGTGATACAATAAAGTAAAAAATAAGTGATGAAATATCCAATATTCTTATATTAAATTTATTTTATTTTTAATTAAATTTTTTATATTTTTGCTCCTCAGCTCGCTTAGGGGCGCACCTGCACCTTGCGCCTTGCGCCTAGACTCAAAGACCTCTTGGCTTCTTAGTGCGTCTTGAGCCTTTAACAAATATGCCATCTAGAGCGAAAAGCAATATAGTGGCATCAAAGCTTTGTCAATATCAAAGGAGCGGAAGCATATACAAGTTGGCCTGAGTATGTTCAAGCCCTAAATTCCTGATTTGGGAAGCATGCATATAAGGACCCCCTGTCTGATTTTCACAATTTGAAGCTGGTAAGCTCTTTACAACTTGCCTTGTTGCTTATGACAATTAATATCCTAAGGCTGAAATTAAGGAAGACCAAGCCTTAGGGTTCTTTCTTTCAGGGCTGGTAGATGAACTTAAAATGCCCCATAAGGATATTTAAGCTGAAGTCAGTGGCAGAGGCTTACTGCCGCATTTGCAGGAGGTGACTATAGTGGCCTTACAGAATCAGCCTAAACCATTCACCAAATTACCCACAAACAGCTCTTCATCCTCAACCCTTGGCCAGAGAATTACCCAAACACATCCTCACATTTCAAACACAAAAACTAACCCTTCCAAAGGGCCTATTACCTTTACCCAATGTTCTGAAACTGCCTAACCCACCTTTAAAACCCAGTAGGGCCCTGACCAGCAAGGAGTTGAATGAGAAGCATGCTAAAAGGCTCTGTTTGTGGCGAGATGAAAAATTTACAGCAGGTCATAGATGATGGAATTGAAGGTGGGAGCAGGGGATAAAGGGGAGACTGAGATGGAGTATATGGATGAAGTATTGTTGGAGGGATTTAAATTATCCTTAAATGCTATTTAGGGCATTATGGGTACCCAGACAATGTGGCTGATAGGATTGTGTAAGGAAATGTGAGTTGCAATTATTGATTGATACAAGGAGTTGTCACAATTTCATAATCAAACAAATAGATGTGAGTTGTTGAAGGATTCTGGGATTTTATTTGAAATAGCAAATAGTCAAGCACTACGTTGTGGGTATGCGTGCAAGGGTTTTCAGGGGGTATGCAAGGGCAATCTTTCACTGCCAATGTCTTACTTCTAACCTTGGAGAATTATGATCTAATTTCAAGCATTCAATGCCTAGCCACTCTCAAGGAGATTACATGGAACTTTCAAATGATGAAGATGGGATTTAAGGTAGCAGGGACTGAACATCCATTGGACGGGGAAGGGTGGAATGATTTGGGTGATCCTAAAAATATGGGAGTGGCAAACAACAGCCAATTGAATTCCCTAATGGCAAAAACCTGTCAGTTGGCTTCACTACAATTGTTAGTTTCTACAAATTCTTATTTGACAATTGGCAAGGGTGAGTTGAATTCCTTCTCCATGGAATAGGGACAATTATGGTTGGAGTTAAACAAACACCAATAAAACTATGAATAGGTGCCTTGTGAGCCAGTGGGATTGCCTCCAAAAGAAGTCACAATCAAATGATCAAATTGAAGAATGGGGCTCAACCTGTCAACATATGCCCTCATCGTTACCCATCACTGTAGAAGGACGTTATCAAAACATTGACACAAGATATGTTGGATTATAGGGTAATTAGCGCTAGCCACAACCCTTTTGCAAGCCATGTTATTATGGTATAACAGAAGGATCAACTCTAGAGGATGTGCATAGACTACAACGCTTCAATCATTTAACCATAAAAAATAAGTTCTCAATCCCAATAACTGAGAAACTTTAACATGGTTTTAATCTAGTAATACTCATAGTTATTAAAGGCATGCCAAGACTCTCTTTGGCTCCATTCCTAGTGCCTCTATAAGAGAAAGGCAGGCGACATTCACTGGCCCTCACCTTATGCGCCTAGGCATGCATCTTGTTCTAGGCGCAAGGCTCTAGAAAGGCACGCCTTCTTTATTTCACCTTCAGCCAGAACTTCCATTGACAAAAAGCACTACCACTCAACTTGAAATTTATTGATCTATCAAAATCTGATATTGACACACTAAGAAGTTTTCGAAATTAGTATCGCTAGTGATAACTAGTCACCAAAATCTCATCAAACCACCACATCCAAGATCACAAACCTCCCACATTTCCATTTTCAATACTAACACTCTCTTATTATCTTTTTCAATAAAAAAAAAATATTGCATCTACACCTATTTCAAAATCTATGCCAAAAGAAAAAACATCATCCGCTAACTTGAGAACTAAATAATACATATTTAGTTCTTAAAAATAAGGAAGATGATGAACATATTGAATTTGAAGATGAGTATCAAGAGGATGAAGATATAGAAGAAGATGAAAAAAGATTATGATGCTACTCTTGATGAAGATTGAAGAGTAACTGTTTTATAATTGCTTGACTTTAGTTTTGAAACATAAAAGGACTATTCAAGTTTTAATATATTAGCACTTGAATGCTTATCAGTTATTATTATTTTAGTTTTATGTTATTTGAAATTTGATGGAATATAGACATTTATTTAACTTTTATGATTTTTTATTTTTGCGCCTCATCTAAGCCTTACGACTAGGCTCTAGGACCCTTTGGCGTCTTAGTACACCTTGAGCCTATAATAACTATGGTAATACTACCATCAGGACCACCTCCATCCTGTAATTACCATTAAGCCCACTAAAACTAGAATCATTACAGCCATCACCCACAATCATCATTCTAACCAGCACCACTGTCACTACTGCAGCCATCATCCACTGCCACTACCACCATGTTCTCATCATACATTGATGCCATCACCACTACTACCATGGCTATCATACACTATCATCACTGCCACCATTGTTGTAGCTATATCTAAAACCAATACCTACTAGAACCCGTACTAGTCATAATTATTACCACCACCATAAACAATTAAACATATCAGCCCAACCACCAAAATCAATGCTGCCATCACCTTTGCTAACCCATCCATTTCCATGTTTATGACTCACTATGCAACTTAGCGTAGCACTAGCACAACTATCATCACCCAGACTGAATTATTCAGCTCTTGATTTTACAATTTTACCAAATTCAAAATTTTAATAACTTTTTTTAATATATTCCAAGGTAAAATTTAAAACTAATCAAAATATGATTAAAGTTCCATTCAACTTTCAAAGAGCTCCCTCAATTATCCTAACCTAGTTGTGGCAAAATCTCAAAAAAACTATCCAGTTGCAAATATATTTTGGGTTCCAAAAAACATTCCCAGCACAGGCTTCACCTTTATATATATATTCAGAAAATCAGAATTACTTAACACAAACTACTCAATAAATCAGAATTTCTTAATTAAAAAGATCTAAAGTAATAGCATTGCCTTAAGAATAAAATGGAAACAAACACAACTTAGAAAGATTTTTTTTCATCATTAATACAAAGGCTTATTAACTGCTCAATATGAGAGTGTTTAGTTTGGCTTATGAGTTGGGTAAACCTACTTATAAGTAGGAAGTCATCATGATTAGTGTTTGGTTTCATTTATAAGTTAAAAAAACTACTTAAAATAAGTCAAAAGTCTTAAGGTACCATTTACTTATAACTTATATATTTATTTTAAAACTACTATTTGACCAAGCAAAACACTATATTATCCTAATAACTTTAAAAATATTAACACTATCCTTATTTTAACAACTAAAACACTCAATTACATATCTTTTTTAGTCATTTTGACAAGTCAAATTACTTTTAAGTACATTTTAACCAAACACTTAAACTACTTAAAAATAACTTTTAAGTAATTTTATCAAACAATTAACTACTTATTTTAAAACTAACTTACAAGTTAAAAAATAAATTTTAAGTCAAGTTAAAAGTAACCAAACCAAACACCCTCTAAATCTCCAACTACACAAATGAGTTGCAGCAACTCATTTTTATTCAACATTATTCCCCATAGCATAACAACGCAAAGGAGTACATCTAGCCAACATCCATCCTAAAGCCATATTTAGGTGGAACCGAAGCCAGGCAGAAGCCTTTTAGCAATAAATAGAATTAACTAGCCCTGAAATCCAAATCTAAAATCTTGAACTGTGCACCTAAGTGTACTTTCTCCATTTGCAAATCTAGTGAAGCTAGCATACAAGGTTGAAAGATGGAAAAAGTTCAAGATAATAGCATATTCATTAGTGCACCAAAGTCTCCAAAACATGTTCCCACTATGAAAAATATAATAAAACTAAAAGAAAAGATTTGACCAATCAAAATGAAATATATCCATGTAAAGGGGAAAAAAGATATGAACCTGTTGCTTTGTAGGTTTCCGGAAACTGAGAAGCAAGCAGTAGTTCACTAGACTTTTTAGTTTCTGACTATAACGATCATTACAAATGCAGACAATGGGAATTTTGGACATCTTTATGCTAGCAATAAGATCAGCAACTCCACCTCTATCCCCAGCAGACATCCCATCTACCTCATCCATGATTAAAACTGTTTTTGGATGCTTCGACCTAAAATTTCATAATAATCAAATTCTGCATGGGGAAAAATCCTATGGGTCCATTTAGATAGATGAGAATTTGAAATTAAGGGGTTTTTTTTTTTTTTTTCCAAAACATTAAGGTGTAGTTCAATTTGACATTGTTTGGTTTCAGAATTTTAGGATTTTTCACTTGAAACACAAATCCATATCCACCACCTTCATTTCAAATATACACCTATAAAAATAGATCTTACAAATTTTAAACATCTGAAAAGTAGAGAATTAAATTGCATAATCAACCTATCCATGTTAACAGCCAAAGCTTCATTGCTGACAAGTTCCTTTATACAATTTGCATTACTTCCACCAATTCCCTTACTAATCTTGGCATCTGCTTTTCCCCGACTGTCACTGGCATTTACCTGATGACGCATAAAGCATAAAAAAAGTATCAAGAGAAAAGCTATAAGCATTAAGCAGTATAATTCGCAATGAACTAGTTAAAAAATAATAATAATAATTCAACACAATTTGTGTAAAATATGCCAACCTCAATTGCCTGGAAACCGAGCATTTGACTGACCAGCTTTGCCGATGTGGTTTTCCCTATACCTGGTGTCCCACTTAATAGCACAGCTTTCTTGGCACTAGAATCATTTTGTTTCTTGCTCTTTCCCTTATTTCCAGCATCAAGGAACTGCTGATTCCAATTTTTCAACCAACTATGAAGTTGGTTAACCTACATATAATCGCATGGAGAGTTTATTACACTACTTCTAATGATTAATATAATAAAGATAAAAATTTAAGTAGCTAGAGAAAGCAAGGGAATATAATGACTAAATAACATACCAGTGATTGATTCCCAATGATATCAGTTGGAGCTTTTGGCCTATATTTTTCGGTCCATGGAAGAGAAGAATGCTTGATAGTTTGTTCTTTCTGCTTCAGAGGAGAGGCACCAGTGGTTGAATCTTTCCGATTCACATTTGTTTTTAAAGAGTTGCCTAAACATAAAACAACTTTATAAAATTTACAAGAGAATTAAGAACTTCAAAAAAAAAAAAAAAAAAGCTTTAACCACGTAATACATAAGAAGAGCAAAACCAAGTTATATAGGTAAGTTGCTAGCATCCACAGTCCAAATGGCAAAGGCGATCAATTATTGCCTCCATATAAACAACTCAATACAAGGATGTTAGTATCAGCAATTCCAACTTTGCCAAATATTCCCAATCAAGTAAATGTAAAAAAAAATATTATGGAATTAAGATACAACTAGAATAGACCATGGTTTTAAATCATGGTCGCGAAATAAACTCATAACGGCCGTAACGCAACAGTAACGGCCTGTCGCTACTCAAATTTTATTGAAAAATTTGCAAAGTTCATGAAATGAATAAATATTCAAAAATATAATTAAAACTACGATATACAACTAAATAATAAGCACAAATATATCAAAATAAAGATATTAGATCCACCATTCTTATACATCATTAGTAATAATCGATTTAAAACTAAAAAAACTAAGAAGATTATAAATAACTAACCTTATTACTACCAAAATGAGTGTCTAGGAGATCTTGATTATCTTGACTTTGATCCTAGGACATCATAAGCTTAGGTTGTAAACTCATTATTTAATTTAGAAAATCAATTTCAAAAGTTAATTTCATGATTATTTATTTTTTTTAAATTTTATCTTGCCAAAATCTAAATTTACACTTAGCAAATATTATTAATGCTTAAAAGTTT
Source organism: Hevea brasiliensis (assembly GCF_030052815.1). Lineage (NCBI taxonomy): Eukaryota > Viridiplantae > Streptophyta > Magnoliopsida > Malpighiales > Euphorbiaceae > Hevea > Hevea brasiliensis. The sequence goes on from NC_079493.1 coordinate 37,969,233, forward strand.
CTTTGATATTATTTTCTAATTATTTATATATTTACCTAAAAATAATTCAAAAATAGCTAAAAATTAGGGCAAAAAAAACAATAACAAACCCTTCAATCTCCGTCACTTCAAAACTACCTTGTCTATTTGATGATCTATTCTCTTGAGTTAAAAATTTGAAAAGAAATGAATGATTTCACTTGAGTTGATTGTAGAGAAAATTGAGAGAAAGTTGAGAGAAAATAACTTAGTTGCCTAGAGAGAATGAAAAGGTGCTAAAATGAATGACCCAAATAATTTTTTTTTTTTTTTTTTTGCCCAAAACAAGGTTCCCTCTATTGCATTTCACATGAAAGAGGTAAAAAAACTAAGAATTCTAAGCCGGAAAATAATGGCCATTGCAACAGTTATATAACGGTCGGTAACAGCAGTTACCTTTAAATAACGGTCATAATGGCCTTTACAGTTACAAATTTAAAAATCAATTAAATAACAAAGGTAGCAGTAAGCCAAAAAACCTTTGAATAACAGCCATTATGTTACATAACGGCCGTTATTTAAAACCATGGTATAGACAACACACGTTATAATACTTAGCATCTCCATCCACTTGGTCAAGGAATTGATAACAGAATAAATCATTAGTCCAACAAAAGTATAGCAAATTAACAAAAGCTACAACTATAAGATTTCCCTTCTGACATGCAAATAACACCATATTGACCCATAATCAAATATAGGCCTAAAGACCTAGAAAAGCCAAAGACTTGGTTGATTTTTCAGTTATGGTCAATGTTAACACTTCTGTGATTTGAACAGGCTTGCACCAGGCCCCCATATAATTCATGTTGCAATCCAAAGAATTCCACGTTAGATGCTATTCAGCAAATTTGAATTGAATGATCCCACTTGAAACTATTAATATATTCTAAAAATTTAAAAGAACAAAGAAAACAAAAATATGCATGTTCTACATCAGTTATCACCTCTCTCAAATCAAATTAAGAAAATTCAGTGGAATGGATATCGTTTGACTTCTAGTAGCTATCAGTACATATTCAGTCATGCTCTTAAACTCATGGAAGCAAAGTTACGAGAAGCCCAAGAGTAGACACTCCTATGGGTTTTCTTCACATATAATTCTTTATCTTCAATGAACATATTTTTCCTCTTGATTTTCTTCACATACATATACAATTTCTACCCTTTAACCTACATCCAACAGCTTCATAGGCCAAGCTTGTGCGCCAATAACACACTTGGCACTCTTCGTAACTCAAATTTAAGTAAGAGAGAACGAAAATCATTTCAACTTAAAATAAATTTTCTTCAAAAAAAAAAAGAGACCACCCAAATAGAAAATGGGATCTTCATCTTCCTTGCCAGTGGTAGGCAGTGATGATTACCTCTTTGAGCTTGATAATAGGGCAACCTGAGCTCCAGTGTATTCAACATTGCCTGATATTATGTGTTCTCTTATCTTCTCTAATCTCTTTTCCAGGCTTAGGTTTGGTGGTTGCTGTAGTGATTGTATCATGGTTTCAAATCGCGGTCGTGATTGCATTCGCGGTCACAGTCGCGAGTAACGGAAATAGGTTTGCAATAGCAGTAACATAATGGTAACGGCCTAGCACTATGCAAATTTTTTTGAAAAATTTGCAAAGTTCAAAAAATGACTAGATATAGGTAGATACAAGTAAAATTAAGATATACTACTATATAACAAGCATCAATATATCGAATAAAAACATTAAATCTATCAATTTTTTTACATCATTAGCATTAAACAATTTATAACTAAAATAATTATGTAGATATAGTAACAAAATTAACCTTACTACCACCAAAATAATACATAATGAAAAGAAATAGCAAAAAAAAAAAGGCAATAACACACCTTTTTGTAAGAAGTAGCTTTGGAGGGAAGAGATATTTAATGACGATCTTAGCTTAGAAAACAATAAGGGAGAGATTTGAAGAAGAAAGGAGAAATTTGAGTGAAAATTTTTAGAGAATAGGAAAGAAACAGCAGTTGTGAAGAGAAAAGCACATAGATAATGAAAAGAGAAGGAAAAAAATTATTGTTTCCATGCAATTCGTAGTAGATGCATAATTAAAGCAACTGCCGTTATTGTTATGTAACGGTACATAATGGTCATTACCATTAAATAACGGTCGTAATGGCCGTTACTATTACATAACAGTTGTAATGGCCATTACACATACAACTCAAAATTCGCCTATAAATTACGGAGGAACGAGTAACAAAGCCTTCAAAAACCTATAAATAACGTAACAGTCGTTATTTGAAACCATGGATTGTATTAATAATGGTGGATTTGGCATTATCTGATTCCTAATGTTAGGTTTTCAAGGTTTGCTGAAATTTGATTTGGGAAAGGGGAGAGAGAGACACACAGAGAGAGAGAGAGAGAGACAGACACACATGGCGAAATGAGTGTTTCTTTCTTTCAAGTTTAAATATAATTATTAACTTTTACAGTATAATTGATATATCAAATGACATTTAAATAAGGAACATAGGCATCCAACGTGGAATGTTCAGAATATATCATGATCTCCATGGTCCTCAGATTTGGATTTTTCTCATCATTAACATTTAATATATCATAATCTCCAGCTATGTCTACATGTAGAGGGGGAAATGCAACATTCCCCTTCTACTATGCTACTATTATTGCTTTTGCCCGATACTAAAATAACGAATATCACTCAAAAAAAATATATACATAGGGTAAAATCGTCATATAAAAGCTTTTTATAAAAATCAGAAACTAATTAATTATTCCAACCAGTTAAAAAAAATACATATTCATAAATACATAAACAATAAACCCGTCAGAAACCAATAAATTAGTCAAAATGCTTCAAAAAAACACTTATTCTTTTGTAACATACTCATAATCTTACCCTCTGCTTTCTGAGGGCTTTTTTTTGGCACCAAAGCAACTTTCTTCACATGGTCCGTTGCCTCACCACGTGCAAGGGCTTTTGCATTTGATGACCGTATCATGTCAAACAATCCATCCTCAGTAAGGAAGGAGTACTACGGTAAAAATAAAATTAGGAACAATAAAAATGAAATTAGGAATGCAGTATCAGCGATAAAAGCTGGAACAGGAAGTGTGTGGATGGTTTTGAGATAACCTACCCAAGCTCTTTTGCTTTGCTAGATTTTCTTCCCTCAATATCCTCATCGCATAAGAGATAATTCTGCATACAGATGGTGTTAATAACATGTTGCCAATGCCAAATAAACCAAGCAAAATACAAGATAGATGCATGAAATTACAGTTTTCTTGCTAACAGATCCAGTAACACGACCCCCATGTCGTTTAATCAAATCCTCAGCTTCTTCTCTTTCTAAACTGCAAGCATGATCGAAAATCAAAATAAAGCTGGTATGATCCAATGCTAAAGACACTTCAAAGGACGCTATCAGAGGTGCTCAGCCATCAAACATTTAATACAATCTCCAAATTATAATAACACGTACAAGCAGAAAGTATTATCATAACATGTACAAGCCAGAAAGTATGCTAATTTATTATGTTCTATAGCACAAAATAATGTATGCCTACGAGAAGAATATAGAATGGTGCTTATATACACAGCCAAGTAATCAAAGCTTGAGACAGCAAAAGAAGAGGAAATAAAATACCTGTCAAGTGTTCCACTAATTACAAAAGTCAAACCAGCTAAACAAGCAAGAGCACCTTCAGGGACTTCCTGACATGGAAAAAAAAAAAAGAAAAGAAGAGAGAGACGATGTTAACGCATAATAATATGATCTCTCTTAACTAAATACATCAGAAATTTACTATTTGTCTATGACCTTTTCTCCTTTGTGTGGAGGATCTTTCCTTCCACCCAAATTCATAAATCCAACCCGTCCACTACCTCTACCCCTCCCACGAGCCAGTGCTGCAGATCCACCTCTTCCACTAGCTGATGCCGATGATCCACCCCTACTACTACGACCTCTTCCAGTTGACTTGAGAGGAGATTCAGCATCCTTAACATCATCTTCATCACTTGCATCATTACCTACAGGTTTCTGAGCAACTGCTCTACCTGAACCAGTCTTCAATTTCTTACTGGGAGTGACATCTACAGAATTCTTCTTCTTATCAAGCAAAACAAAGTCATCATCATCTTCACTATCATCAACTTTGTGAACTTTCTTTGAAGGTGGCGGTTTCACTGATTGGTCATCTTTTTTAGTTTTTCTCTTTGTTGGAAGTTCCTCAAGTTCTTTCTCATCTTTTGGTTTTTGTTTGTCCTTGGCAAAATACTTGCTAGTTTTCCTTCTGCCAGAATTTTCTTGGTCTCCTTGAATCTGAATTTGTTCCAAAATCATATAAATTATACTATATTTACATATGGAGCAAGAGATAGAATTTTACATGTGATCATGCACTGTTTCTTTATTCTTAGCAAAGGCAGTTGTTTGTCTAAGCAACAAGAGACCACATTCAAAGGATGATACTAAGTCCCTAAAGCATCCCACACTCCCATCCATTTGGCAGAGAGTAGTAATCCAATAATCAACTATGAATGCCCCTTTTCTCAAGAGTTCTCACAAAAAGCCTTATTCTTCATATTGCAGTTGCTTATGAAAGAAGAGAATAAATCTTAACATCAAAGGTTTTATTTCCCTTTTTCCAGTTACAGAGAGCGTAAGGAATTCAAATAAGAAAACTATGGCCTAACTTTAACCTGATAAAGCTGCTTCATTGCTTGTATTGAGAACTGGAAGTACTCATCACAAAACACATACATTACAGTAAATTTTTTAATATTACAACATATGCATGCAGATGCTAACATTTAATCCCATCTTTGAACCTCATACCCCAAAAGCCTGATGCCAAACATGAATTTCAACCATAATTTAAACACATAAGACACATGCAAATTGAGAGCAATGTACTCACAGGTGTCTCAGGCTTTAACTCAGCCAGAGGAGGTTTCTTTTCTGTATTTGTTGGGGCAGGTTGTGCAGGCTTTGCAGCATTGCTATTTCCTTTGTCATGGGCCTTCATTAACCATTTCCTAATATCTCGTTGCTAAAATCCAAAAGGAAGGGAAAAAAAAAAAAACCAATGTACCAATTACAAAGTTGAATAATTTAAAACCCAAATAAAACCTTAACCCTCCATTTGGTTGTTCAAACATACGCATGCCAATACAAATGTGTTTAAAGGCTTTGTCTTCCCTTTAGCTCATTTCCCTAAGAACTAAACAAATAGTGAATTTGTTTTGCTCATTTTCTGTTTGCTTAAGGAAGGGAGACAAGCAGGGGCTTACCCCTGAGAGCCTTCACCATCCGATGAGTAATCAACTACCACACCAGGCAACTGACCCAGTATCAAACAAAATAGTAACAATTTGAATCGGCAAGTATACTCCTTTATTACCGTTTTCTTCCATTTGATTTTTTTCCCCCACAATTTCCCCTTACCCAAACAGCAATTTATCAAGAAAAAATTAAAATAGATAAATAAATAAAACTTACCATCTCTGACAGAACTTTGTACACAGTTCCCAAGAAATTTCGAGTGCAAGAACAATCTGGACGGGGAATTAAAAATGAATTATTGTCACAACAATTTGTAGATAATAATGAAAGAAAGATATCAATTACAGTAAGAAACTATAAAAAAAAGAAATTATAACTTAGAAAAAAAAAAAAAAGAAACCAGACTGGCTATGCCCTTTGCAGGTATAAAAACGTTTCGATTGGACCAGAACGAAATGTTGGTCCGTGTGCGCCTCTGAGAGAAACAAAGAAGAAAAGCAGTTAATACTTGCCGTTTGGGTTTGTTCCCCGTTGTTGGTGTGCCCTGGACGCTAGAGTGAGAATCTAGAGTGTAAACGCACAGGAGGGAATCATTTAAGAGCGTAAACGCACGCCAGACCAATGTTTTTTAAAACCAGAACGGAGATCGAACCGGTCTCATGACTGGATCACGGTTCAGCTAGTCAATCTGTCCGGTTCAATTAGATAAATGGTACAAAATGCATTTGCAAATAATGCAATAAGTGTATGTATAACAGCTGACGAGTTGAGGTAGTATAAACCTTTTTTATTATAATATAAAAAAAGGACCATTCAGGTTATCTCTCATTATTGGTTAAAAATTGAACCAAATTTAAAAAATAAAAAATAATATGTTACATTATTATTATTATTATTATTATTATGAAAATTAAAATTTATAAAAAGGAAAAGTATACTTTAATACCTTATATTTTAGCCTTTTTAACATTGAGAACGTATACTTTATTTTGTTACAATTAAGAATTTATTTACATCATAATGATAAATTGCTAATAATATTAAATGAAGCTAACGTGATGTACTAATATTAACAGGAGAGATATGGAGAGGTAGGGAGACAAGTGAGAGAAAGAGGAACATGAGAGATATGGAGAGGTAGGGAGACAAGTGAGAGATGAAGAGAGAGACATGGGAGAGTCAATATTTCTCTCTCTCTCTCCCCCACACCCCCCCCCCAATGCCTTTCTCTCTCTTTTTTCCTCTTTGTCTCATATTCTATTACTCTCTCCCCCATTCTTATTTTTTGCATGCACGTTTAAAAGGCCAAAAGTTTTAAATAGTGAGATAGAGAGAGAAAAAGACACACACAAATAGGAAGAGAGAGAGAGGCAGAGGGGAGAGAGAGAGAGGGAGACATAGGGAAAGGAAGAGATGAAAAGAGACATGTGAGAGTCACCTATCTTTATCTCTCTCCACATTTGTCATTATCTCTCTCTCTATGCCTCTCTCTCCATCTATATATACCCACTCTCCATCTCCAATACCACCCCTTTGAACTTTAGTTTTTTTTTTATGCAATTTAGAACATGTACTTTACTTTTTTACACTTAAGTGACAAAATTAATGATTGCATAAAAATTAATGGCATGACATTGATTTCAACATGTCACATCAATGCTAAATCATACATGGCACACATCAACACCATGTTATACATGATGCCACGTCAACATTATTTAATAACATTAACAATTTATTCTTATAGTGCAAATGGTGTCAAACTTCTTTCCTTAATTATAATAAAACAAAATACATATCCTTAATGCTAAAAAGACTAAATACATGGTATTAAAATGTACTTTACCTTATATAAAATGCCTTATAAAATTAAAGCACCTAGCTTAATAATGATGCTTAAAAAACACCAGGTGACACAAACTTAAAAAATGGCTTACAAAATTAAGCCATATAACTTAATAAAAAATCATCAAATGGCATGCAATTTTAAAATTAATTTATAATCAAATTATTTTAAAATTTTTTCTATCTTCAAATTTTTAAAATACATAACTCTCAAATTTGAAAATTTTCTAATATAGTTTATTACAAGACAATCATTAAAAGTAAGAATTATATAAATAGTTGTAATAAAATGCGAAGTTATTCCTATTTGTTTTTAGTAAAATCGTCAATTTTGTGGCATCTGATATAATGGCTACTGAGAGGATATTATATTATTGCATTCTTATGAAATAATGTTTAGGAAAAAATAATTAATAATTGTTTAATAAATGAAAGGGAATTTATAATTTGGTTCATAGGCTTTGCCCTATATTACATTTTAGTACTTGAATTTCGGACAATTAATTATTTAGTTTATGAATTTTGTATTATATTACACTTTAATCTATGAATTTTTAGAAATCAATTATGTCACGACCCAACCTATGGGCCGGACCGGCACTAGGACCTGGGCCAGCCTAAAGCCCCCGAGGTCCGTAGTAAGCCTAACTATTCCTTAACCCAACTCTAAGGCCCATTTGGGCCCAATTTCAAGAAATCAACCGGACAGTCCCGCCATAAAATGGACCTTTCAATGGGAGTTTTGACTCACCCGACCTGTAAACAAAATATATCATCAATTGGGGAGCTCAGCTCACCCTCCACATACTCATATCAGCATAAAAATATATGGGAGCTCAGCTCCCTCATCCAGTCCATCAAACATGCATATCATTACACGTTTACAGGTCCAACATAATAATAATATTACAGACCAAAATCAAATAAATACTCCTAACACTTGCGAAAATTCTAGGAGTTAATAAAATTACACAAATATTGATAAATAACCTGCGAAGGAGAAAAGCAGGTTAACCACAATAAAATCCTCCTCAGCTAAAAAAATATTGAACAGGAGTGAGCGTTCGACTCAGAGAGTAAAATATCAATTTTAACCATAATCTCTGTAACTATCTAAAACTAATGCACCCTGTAGAGTGAAATGTAACATCAGCAATAAATTCACATCACAACATCAAAAAGGTAATTTGGAGCACTCACGCACCTGTAACATCAATCATAATATATGGGGGTTGATCCCCTATACAACCCTTTTAAATCCAACCTGGTGCCAGCGAAGAACTCAAGCCGGACTTTTGCTTAATAAACCAAATCGGGGTCCTAGCGAAGAACTCAAGCCGTGACTACCCCCGAAGGATCGGGTCCCAGCGAAGAACTCAAGCCGTGACTACCCGTCCTGTCCATAGTCCACACCACATCACACGCACGCCAACGCACGCACACTGCTCCAAATTACCACAACAACATCCATGGCACGTTAATAGTTATGAATGCAACATAAATCGTGCCTAGAGTTTAACTACATAAATATATGCATATAAGTGATGCATGGGCATGCTTGAACATATAATAATATCGAAATTACAATTAAAATTAATATTTTACTCACAGTACTTGGTGATTCTTGAAATTTGGGCGGAGGAAGAAGGTCATCGGCTCACGACAATTTTATTACAATCATTTAATAAATTTGACTCAATACAAACAAAGAAAAAGACCAAATCGTCCTAAGTCGTGCAGAAAATCGTGAGTCTCCCTATACCTAGGACCTACCCAACCTGCAAAAGGGCTCAAAACACACTTCTATACTCAAAATCCATATATCCACAACTCAATCACATCACACAGCCCCTCCTGGGCCCATCAAATCAGTCATCCATCACAATATGTAAAATTTCAATTTAGTCCTTATAATTGATCATTTTTGTAAAAATTACCCAAATAAGCTCTAAAAATTTTTAAACTTTGCCCCGCGGTCCTTAGCAATATTACTAAACTATTGCAAAAAGAATCATAAATTTTTAAGCTACCACGAATATTTTATGAATTTTTAATTCTATTTAAGCACTAGAAAATTACGAAAAAGCAAGGTTCGGGTTTACCTTTGCCGATTCCAACTTCGAGGACGTGCTCGGACGTTTGACAATGGGGGGGTAGCCAAAACCTCGATCCAATTCGGAGACTTTTCCGGTAACGGGTTTGTCTAGCCGGAAATTCACAGACTCGGACAACTGTCGAATTTCCACGAATTGAGGATACCTACACGAAGCCCATAACACGGGGGTTAGCACATAAATTTTTCAGAATTTTCTAAGCTCATTTAATACTCGGAAAAACACTGCGAAGTTCCGTGGGACCCACCGAAAAACGGTGTCGAAAAAATTCAAAATTTATGTCGCCGCGAAGCTCTCGACGAGTAGAGCGCTCTGGTACTCTTGGTTTTCTCGTGGGATTCACGGTTCACCAAATTTTACTTGATACAATATTTGGTTGTCAAGCAATTCAAGTCTATAAAAAAAGCATCAAGGCTTCATTCAAAACACACAACCCAACAACCAAATCAACACAACAGACAAATATTTTAGGTCAATGTCCTTAGTTCAATAGTCTTCGTTACTTTTATGATCCTAATATCTTATTTTGGGTCTATTATAAGTTTCATTTAAGCCTTTTTATTTTCATTTCAAGCAAACATATTTACAATTTTTTTACAAATATTTTAATTGTAATTAAGATCTTTAGCTTTCAATGCACATATTTTAGTTTTGGGAAATCAACTTTTGATTTTCAGTGTTAGTTTACAATTATCTGCAACTATTTACATTTTGAAGTAAATCAATCATTCAATTTTTTAAAACTTTTATTTACATTTATTGCACATAATTATATTTTCTCCGCAAATAATTTACTTTTTTAATCAAGCATAAAATTTACCTTTTCTGCATATATTTACTTTTCAAAAACGATCATCTATAAACAACATTTACTTTTCAAGCAAAACCTTTGCTCTTTCATACACTAGCAATCTTTCAATTACAGACACTCAAATTCTAGTTTTCTCAAGTTTTCAAAGTTGGTTCAGGTAGAGATTTTGATAAAACACATCTTAATTGAGTAAAAAAACACTCAAGGAAAAATTCGGTCATTTATTTCTCAACAAATATTCATATTAGAAGTTATACCGATGCAGTAACAATAAACAATCGAAATCTTAACATCCCTGGCACACCCGTAATCCAATATTCTCATGAGAAAAATGCTATAACTGCTTTTAATACACTCAAATTGAGTACAATCAATTTAGCATGCAAACAACTTTATATAAAATTCAAACTTAAAATACTCATGTACTAAAACTCAATCTCATTTCACTATTCATGTGAGTAATTATGTTTTTCCTTTTTTATTTTTTAAAATTTTTTACTTTTAAATTTATTTATTCTTTTGCACAATGTATTAAAACGATACTCACATTTATTATTCATAGTAACAGTATTTTTTATAATGTTTAAAATTATTTTTTAATTCTTTTACCTTTTTTTACACAAAATGCTAGACTATTCATTGCTCAAATAATCTCCGCAACTCTACAATTTATTCTAACGCTATTTCCCTTTAAATAATTTTTTAATATCTTTTATCTTAATTTATTTTAATTTTCAATCATTTAAGCATGACTTACGTAATTATTTAATTTTTTTATTTAATTTTCTTTTATATTTCATTGTTCCAAATAATAGTGTTTTTTCATTTTTTTTTCTTTTTTCTCTTATCTCTTTTACTTTTTAAAATTGTATTTTAGATTGTTTACTCTTTTTGTAAAATATACTAAAATGATACCTACGTTCATTATTCATAGCAATGCCGCTGCTTTTTTTCATTTTTTTAAAATTATTTTTTAGATTTTTTTTTTGCAAATTTTTGTTAGACTATTCAGTGCTACATTCCCCTTCGTAACTCTACTATGCGCTTAAACATCTTTTTCCTTTAAGTACTTTTTGTATTTTTTAAGTCTTTTAATTTTAATTTATTTTAAATTTTCAACCACCTAAACATAACCTATATAATCATTTAATTATTCATTTGTTTAGTTATTTATTTAATTTCTTTAACAATTTAATTTGTACTAAGTATTAATATTTATTAAAATAACTTTATCTATATTTAACATTGTATATATATTAAAATTATATCCAGAAAATAATTATGTTCTTTTTTTTTCTTTTATCATGAAAAAGATAATAATAATAATCTCATTACCAATCATTATAAATATATATAAAAAAAAGAATAATTTGTAAACTCATGGCAACATGCGGGCAATTACACTTGTAAAAATTAAAAAATCTAAACCAACAAAATTGAAAAAGGCTGAATTAAATATAACCTTTATTTTTTTTTCTTTTGTTTGGGATGGTAATAAATAATCCAAATACAATTTAATAGACAAAAAGAAAATTCAGAGTCAATCATCAATGAAAGAATCCAAACCAAAACGTAATCACATTCCAAATCTATAGAGCACATTAATTTTCATGGGAAATTGCACCATAAATGCACAAAAAAGGGTAATTTTGTGATTATGCTCAATTTGAAGGGCTATTTGGACTTTAGTTAGGTTGTATGAGTTTTGTTTGTCTGCTTTTAATAGGTTGGCTATTTCCATATAAAGCCCTTCTTCCTCTTTATTACTTTTTTTCTTCCTAGCTTTTCCCTTATTCACATGTTGTGAATGTAAAACGATGATGTTTTCTTCTTCTCTTCCTTTATCAACATGTTGTAGTAGTAAAAAATTCATGTTTCTACGTTCTACTCCCTCCTTACCTTTTTTTTTTCTTTTTATATTCTCCTCCTTTTCTTATCTTTTATTATTAGTAGTCATCTTTCTATTGGGTTAGTGGATTAGATGCATTTTGCTTGCTATCATAGAGATTTTATTGGGTTGATAAATGCAAACACTTTTTTTGGTGTCTTTCTATGTCATTCAATATAACTATATTTTTAACCCTCAAGGGCTAGGAAGAGTCTTTTTTTAGAATTCTGTTTGAGTAAAATTTGAAATTTTGTTTATATAGATTCCTTCATTATTCAGGTTTGATTGACAACGTGCAACATTATGAGATTTTGTTTTTGTGTGAATTCTTCATTTTTCAGTTGGGTTGATTTAGTTTTGTTTGTTTTTCTATAGATTTTTTCATTCTTCCATTCTTTAGTTTCTGAAATGGGTGATATCAGATTTATATTTGGTTTTCATTTTTTGTTTTTTTTTTTGTTTGGTGAAGTTGTTTTATGAGACTAATCATGGATTGAGCACTAGCAGTGAGTTTAAATTTTTTTCTCAAGTTATAATATAATCTTAAAAATAAATTGTGAATATATTATTAATAAGTGGAAAATAAGAAAAGAGAAAATAACTTGAGAAAAATAAAGTGAGATATAGATTTTTTTCTTATTTAGGAAAGAATAAAAAATAAAAAGAGAAAGGAAATAAATGTTATTGTTCTCTTGTTATTTTTTCTTCAATTTGGAGAGTAAATTAGAAAAAAAAAAGTTATAAAAGGAAAATGCTTTTCATAGAAAAGTTTTCAAAACTATCATTTCCATTTAAATTCTTTTTTATAATACATAAGAAAAGTAAAGAGAATAATAAAAGAAAAATATTATTTATAAGTTGAAAATGAAAAAAAAAAATCCTAAACTTTACTATTTTTACAGTTGTATTAGTTGTACCCTAATATATATATATATATATATATATTTAACAATTGCACCTTGAACTATTGACATCAGTTTAATTCTACCCTGCCTTTAATCACTTTATTAATGATAGTGTGCAGTTAATACATAGTATTGGATAATTTTGGGTGAAAAGTGTGCCTAATACCTTCTCTCTCTTGTATCTATTATCCTGAACCCGAGTCCATTTGGCATATGGTGAAGAAGAATAATAGAACTCTACAAAGGGTAGAGTTAGAACTCTACAAAGGGTAGAGTTGTTACCTATGATCCTTCTACATTTGCCCTAATTATTACTCGGATGACAAATCTTTCATTTATCTACGTTATGACGTTATTTCAATTATCATGATAATAGTATGGGAATATCCAAACCATTCATTTGGGTTTTAGGGGTGACCTACATCTTTAATCCCTATCCAGTATGATTTAGGTTTAATATTAAACTACTGCAATGATGGTTCACCAAACACATAATGAGGAGGGTGCCTCATGTCATTCATTCATAGGGCATTGTTACAAAGAAACTATCACCTTAATCATGCAAAGTGTCTCCTTATTTTAGTGCTTGATGTATGGTGCCTTGGATTTCAAAATTAGTGCATTGACTACTATTCTTTCCTATGAAATCTTCCTTATGCAAGTTGTTTTTATTTTTTGCCAAATTTGTGCTAGCTTGTGCCTTTGTTTTCTTTATATTTTCCAAACTCTGATGAGGCTTCAACTAAGGTTCTCTTAAGGTAAATTCCCTTTCTGGATTTTTTTCCTTTACCATCTTACCGCCATCAAAGATGAGTGAGAGAGAGACCCTCAAGAAATTACCAAAGAGCTAGTGGTGATGTGTAGTTCAAGATCAACAATGTCAAAGGGTTACTCCCCCTCTTTTTTCGATGGTCTTGAGGTAGAATCTATAGGGAGAGGCATTAAAATTATTGGTCCCTCTACTGCTACACCAAAAGTAGAGGGTGTTGCTAATACTACCATCGTGTGTTTAGAAGAAGAGGTGAACATGTTGTCCCTGCACCCAAAAAGGTAAGGGTTCTCAAACTAAGATAGAGGTTATTAAAGAAACTCCAAAGGTCATAGACATTACCTTGATGCTGGACAATCAGGACTTAATGAGGTTCGTCTGAGAGTACCACATCCCCTTGAATACATTAGAATTAATGAATTGTGGCAATCTTGACCAAGTGGATGCTCACCTTGTTTACGCTGGTTATGTGGTGAGCAATTTAAGACTAGAATCAAGCTTTTGCTGGACCCATTTTATATAGGCGTGCTTTGGTACCATTGCTGGTCAATTACTCAACTTCATTTGAACTTTTTAGAGGATATCCTTAGCCTTTTGAGCTTTGTGTTGAATAAAGAACCTTGGTGCAATCCTATTGATGTGATAATAAGGACACTAAGTGATGTGATCAAGAGGAAACCAAGCTTCAATGAGATTCTCCAAGGATGGAATCAAGTGATGGTGGACAAACTTAACATGTCTAAGGACCAAGGATGGATCAGATTGGTGCAAGTTTTCTTAAACGGAAAACATGTGCCAAGAGTTGCATAAGATATAACACGGAGCATGTCACTCGGTAATGTCACATTTTTAAGGTGGCCAAAATTTTAGACAACTTGACATGGGGCATGTTGAGTTTGCTAAACTCAATACTAGGCAGTAACACGGGGTATATCTCTTTTCAAAAAAATTGTTGCCCAAAATGAACTTCATATTTTTGTGCTTCAAATGTTAGCCATGTGCCGAAACTCCTATATATGTGTTTCCCCATCAGATATTACATGGTGCAAGAGTGTAATGTTCAATTAGAAAAGATTCACTTGTTTTTCTTAGTTTACTTTTTCTGATTTCTATTTCTATTATGTGTCAGTTTCAGCTTTTGTGAAGTGTGTAAGAGAGTTTATTTTGATTGGCTATTACTTTTTTTAGTAGAGACAACTTCTAAGGCTTAAAAATAAATTTTAGGATGCTATTATGGGTGGAAGAATATGCCTTCTTCCACCTCCCTTTGTTTTGGTCGAATTTTTATAACGGTATATAACCCATGTCTCGTTCCTATTGTAAACAAAATTTGAATATTTCAGAAATACAAACTCTATTAAGAGGTTTTTCCTTCAAGTGTTCTTGAAGAACTCAAATCACTCTTAACAAATCTGATCAACTTGTCAAGTTTTAGCTTATATTCTTGGTTCTCATTATAAGTTATTGAACAATCTTGAATCTGATTGTTTTGCACTTGTTTTTCCCCTTAGTTTGCACTTTGTTCAAGTGTAGGGTCTTTGTTCAAGTGTAGGGTCAATGAAGACTAGTGTCCATAGCCTAGTTTTGAGCTTTCTTTAGAGAATCACCAGCAAAGAGGTGGAGGGTTCCTTGGTCCTTATAGGTCTATACCAGCTTGATATCAGAGCTTTGGGCTCTCAAAATCAAGTTACTTATATCTTATTTTCATTTAATTTTTACCTTTTTCTGTGTTTTCTTTATTGTTCCATTGTTGTTCCTTCTTCTTTGTGATTATGCCATGAAGTTGCTATTCAAGGAAGTTCATTCTTGTAAGTCCATGGCATTTTATCTCTTTCTTGCTATAGTGAGTCTTAGATTTCACTTGTAATTGTGTCTATTTGTTCAACGTGTCTTGCTTTCCTAGTTTTTCCTCTGTGTGTTTTCTTCTTGCTCAACCCATTTTTCAAATGTGCACTTTTCCTCTTCAAAAATCTTATTTTTATATGTGCTAGTGACTAATTGTTGTTGGTTCACATTTATTTTAGTGTTTTCCAAGCTAAAAATTAGTTTTGCCCTAGATTGTTGTTCTTGTGAATTTTCTGCCATTTTAGTGTTTGAGACAAAAATAAAAAAGAAACTGAAAGAAAAAGAGGAAGAAAAAAAGGAGGAAATTGAAAAGTGTGATTTGTACTCATTCTTACAATTTAAACATTTGTATTAGGGCAGAAGCTTGCAAGAAATATCAAACCCACCCAGAAATTACAAAACTTTGTGAGATATCTAAATTCATCAAAATTTGCCTACATATTAAATTTGGTGCATAAATTCAACCGTTTGTTTGGTGAATGAAATTTACCATTTAATTAGGTCTAATTTGACTCCAACCTGAAATTGTGCATTTTAGTCTATCTAAATTGATAATTCTCTTTAATTTCATGTCATTAGAGTGCATCTAAGTCAGTTTTACAATATCAATTCATTTTGTAAACATTTGCTCAAATTTGGTGTCTTCAATTTTATTGCTTATGGTGTCATATTAAAATTTTGTTGCATATTCATTTTGCTTATGTCTTGTCACTGAATATATATTGAAATTTGCTTGTTGATTGCTTTGTTAGGAGTTGGCTTAGTTCTAAAAAACTTAGAGTGGAAAAAGCCAAATTATGAGTGGAACACAAGAGGAGTGAACTAAAATTGAGTGAAATGCATGAGGGAGTGTGTGAGGATTTTATTCCTATCCATTTTCTTGCAATTTTAAATTATGTCTCAAATAATGAGTGAGGAGAGTGTTAAGGGGGGAGAGGGAGAATCCTTTTTATAATCAAGCAGTAGGGCAACAATTTGAGAGATTGACTGTAGTATTAAATGAATTTAGAGATAGATTTGATAGGCTTGAAGCTAGTGTGATTGAATTAAGAAGGAATGGGAATGGGGGTGGTAGGCTGAATGGGGCTGGACCTAGGAGGTAGCCTGCACCACCCTTAGATGATTAGGAAGATGACAATGATGATGAATTGAAGTTTGAGGAAGATCGTACCTCTAGTGCCAATGATGAGGGCTATAGGTCGAGAGTTTGTAGAGGAAGAAGAGGTGGTATAGGAGGTAGAGGTAAGAGGAGAACTATGATAAGAGATCTAAGGGGGAGAGGGAGAGTAGATGGGAATGTAGGGAGCATCAAAATAAAAATCCCTCCTTTCCAAGGGAAAGACAATCTTAATGTGTATTTGGAGTGGGAAAAGAAGGTGGAGTTAATATTTGATCGCCATAATTATTTTAAAGAAAAGAAGGTGAAGTTAGCTATAGTTGAGTTCATTGACTATGTCATGGTATGGTGGGATCAATTAGTGATGAATAGGAGGAGAAATTTTGGAGAGACCTATTAGTACATAGGATGATATGAAGGTTGTCATGAGGAGGAGATTTGTGCCTAGCCATTACTATAGGGAGTTACATCAAAGGTTACAAAGGCTTGTGTGTAACACCCTTATTTGCATAGCTTGGTATATTTCACTATTCCGGTGACCGGTGTCGGTTCGGATAATTAAGGGGATTAGAACCACATCTAAGACACCTAGAGAAGCCCTGAACACAAATAATTAATAATTGTCAATTAGTTAAGTATGAATAAGAAAAACAGAACATGAGAAGTTAAATGAGCCGAGAGTCACAACAATGGGTGACCTTCTCAAAAATGACTGCGAGGTCGATTTAAACTCAAATTTCGAATCATAAAATGTGACGCCGCGGTCCTTACGACTATTGCGAACACAGTGGAAAAGAGAAAATCACAAAAAGAATTGTTAAGCCGATCAAATAATTAGGTCAGGGATCCGAAAGAAATATTAAATTATTTGCAAACCGGGTCCAACCGGCGAGGGGCAATTTGGCTAATTGACCCCTAGAGCTGACTCTTGACCTGACTGTCAAATAAAATCTTAGAAAAGAAAATTTCGAAATCGGGAATTAAATTAAAGAACTAATGAAAAAAAAAGAAAAAGAAAAAGTTGAAAAAGTAAAAAGGTTTATTACATCATTCATGACATCATGCATGATGCAATAAACTTAATAATTGAAAATTTGAAAATTTCATTAGATAATTGTGGATTAAAGTAGATTAAAAATACAAAAAAAGAAAAGAAAAAAAAATAAAGCAAAAGTCTTCTTCTTCATCTTCTTGCCGTCTCACTCTCTCTCATCCTCTCCCTCTCAAAATCCTTCATGAAAGCTCATTTTTGAGCTTGAAGAAACCACAAGTTAACCATAGAAATTGCAAGCTCCTTAGATTAAACCTCATTTGGGCAATTGAAAAAGAAGATTGATCAAGAAAGTTTAGAAGAAGAGTGAAAGATTTGAAGATTTGAAGTTCAAAGTAAGGTTAGTAATCTAAACTTTGAATTTCTAGTTGAATTATTGTGTTTATAATTGAATAAACCTAGAAATATATTTAAAATGAAAAGAAAACATCTTTGGAGGACTATATGTGAATTCGGCCAGCTAGGGATTAAGTTAAGAATGCATGAGTTTGATTGAATTAAACATGTTAGAAAGCTTGAATGAGTTGAGAAAGTATGTTTGTATGCTTAGAATTAATAAAATGTAACAAATCAAGTGAGTTAGGGTTTTGGACCTAGGGTTTTAAGAGACAAAATTTTGAGAATTGGTCAAATGTGTGTTTGACCTTATTTGAGCTGAAAAATAGTCATGTATGACCAATTGTGGTATGTTGGAAGTGTTGGAATCAAATGGAAATTCATATTGATTATGGGGATTCTGTAGGCAGTAGGACTAAGGTCCCTTTCAAGGACCAAAACTAAAAATTTACCAACCCAATTGGTGTGAGGCCAATTGGGAATGAAACTAGACACAAAATGACACATTTTTCATCTGGGAATTATGCCCGGAAAGTGACCATAGCATAGTGAACAAATTGGCCAAATCTGGAATTGAGTGTTCTACCCTGTACAAAAATGACCAAATGAACATTCATTTGGCCATATCTTGGACTAGGCAGGTCCAAATGACCTGAAATTTTACCAGTAGACAGTTGAGACATAGCCCTACAACTTTCATGAAGAACATAAACCCAAATTACGCCCTTAACTAAGTCATTTAGCCACCCAAATTTAGTGACCTAAAACTGCCAGAACCAGGTTTGGTGCCCAAAAAATCTGGGTTAGGCCAATCCGGCCAACCATGTTCAAATGGCTATAACTTGAGCTACAAAACTCCAAATGGAGTGATTCAAAAAGGGAAATGAAGTTAAGATAATAAGGAACAATTTCTATGAAGAAAACTTAGCCAAATTCTAATAGCAACATAACCAATGGAACAGTGCAAAATAGGTCACCAAAACTAAAAATTTGAAAGTTTGCCTAAAAGACTTAAGTTTTGAGAAAATGACCAAAACCAATAAGTTTAGTAACCAGAATGTGGCATGTGAGTATAGTTGGATTTCCCATATCTTTTAAGCATAAGAAAGTTAATATTTTGATTTGAATAGTGCCATGAATAGTAACCTCAACATGAAAATTTTCAAGAATATAAGTTTAAGCATATTAGGATTAATTATTGGAATTATTGTGAGGCAAATATACTGAGACACTATAAATTTCGTGTTTCAGCTGAAAAAGACCTGGAAGGTCTAAGAGACTGAGTCAAGGCCTAGAGGCGACTCACGTCAGGTTTGTGCACAATAAACCTTATTTAAGCATTTTCTCATTGAAAATTTGATTTAATATGCATTATGAAATTTCTGTGTTAATTATGAGTTTAAGAACCTTTGTGTTGCCACTTTATGAATGAAAATGTGACTTTGGAAATTTATTTGATTTTGCATGCAATATTTGAATAAATTATTTTAAAATGATTTCGGATTCACACTTAGCATGACAGTGCCATATTATTCCTCCTCCATTTATAGGGTTGAGATCGATTATTTTCCTCCCTCTCTGGTTTACCAGTTGAGGTTGTAGATCGGATGGGTACTCATTAGCTAGCTAGCCACCTCCCTCATTGATTTCGATTAGTGGGGTTGTAGATCGCTTTGTTGTGGTGTACAACGCAGCATTGATAAAAAATTGTGTCATGGCTTAAGTTGTGTATGAATTGGCAACACTATGTTCATTAAATTGTTTGACCAAAATTGTGCTATAATGAGTTTTGATAATTGTGAAATATTTAAATTGTGATTTGTCAATAAATGTTTTATGTATTACATTTCAAATTTTTATTATGCACCACTGAGTATTTTTATACTCAGCAATAGCTTATTTTGCTGTCACAGATAAGGGCAAGGACAAAGCAGCAGAGTGAGCTACTGAATTGGCAAGGCCTTCGCCGATCTTTTTGTACGGGTATTTAATTATACCTTGTAGTTATTTGATGTAAATATTGTAATATCTTATGTATTAATGAAAAGTTAAGCAGTTGTACAGTAAATTGTAATAATGTTATTTTAGATTTTCTTTTTGTAAATTAAGATCTGTATTTGTAAATTAAGTACTATATGCAATGTGAATGAATTTATGAAGTATTTGAGATGACAACTTTGGTTGAATTGTGGACTTAAATTGAATTGTGTTGACTTGAGTTGATTTGGGTTAGGAGTTGTGAAAATAATTATTGAAAGTGTTTTTACAGGTTTTTAAAGAACTGTTTTCTCAAAATACAGAGGACACTCTGTCAAAATTTTTCTAAAAATTATGGAAAAATAAAAATGGACAAAAATTTTTACTAGTTTTAAAACTTCAATTAAATGTTTTTAATTCCTACCAAAATGCTCACCACTTCCAAAAAGTAAGAAAATGGTTTTAAAATCCCTTGTAGGGTACTTAATGAGTTATTGGTAGGTGAAGTTTGGTAATTCATTAGATATTCTACGGGATCATGTTATGCCTTACAGAGGGGTAAGGTGTGTCATTGTGCAAGGTACTAAGAGTGTTGAAGAGTAATTTAAAGAGATGGAGATAGCCATGATTAGGGCATATGTAGAGGAAAACCGTAAGGCTACCATGGCTAGGTTCCTAAGGGGATTAAACCTTGACATTGCTAATGTGGTAGAGTTGCAAGACTACCTTGAGTTAAAGGACATGGTCCATATGGCCATTAAGGTAGAAAAGCAACTCAAGAAGAAGAAGGCAGCTAAGTTTGGGACTAATGTAAATTTGGAAACTACTTCTAATTTGAAATCAAAATGGCCTAAGAAAGAGGAGAAGGGTGAAAAGGTTGTACCTAAGTAGAAAAGGATGATGGTAGAGGTAATGGTAAGCCACAAGTTGTAGAGAAGGAAAAAGGAGTGACTACTACTTCTAGTGGTAGGACTAGAGACATCAAGTGTTTTAAATGTACTGGAATCACAATGTCCAAATAAAAGAGTGATGACTATGAGGAAAGGTGAGATAGAGTCCAAAGATGATGATGTTGATGATGATGATGATGCTAGTCAAACCATGCCACCATTGAAGGATGCTAGTGATGTGGAGTATGTGATAGATGCTAGTGCTTTAGTTGTGATGCGTGCTTTGAGTGCGCAAGTGAAGGAAGATAGTGGGGATGAATTACAAAGGGATAACATTTTCCATACCAGGTGTTTGATACAAGATAAAGCTTGCAGCATGATCATTGATAGTGGGAGTTGTGCTAATGTAGCTAGCACTTTATTGGTGGAGAAGTTGGGACTACCCACTACAAAACACCGTAGACCATATAAGTTGCAATGGCTAAATGAGTGTCATGAAGTGAGGGTGAGCAAACAAGTGGTGGTCATATTTTGTATTGGGAAGTACAAGGATGAGGTACTTTGTGCTGTAGTACCCATGTATGCTAATCATATTTTACTTTATAGGCCTTCGCAATTTGATAAAAAGTGAACATGATGGGTATAGAAATTGGTACTCATTTGACATAAATGGTTGAAAAGTCACCTTAGCTCCTTTGACTCTTATGTAAGCTTATGAAGACCAAGTGAGAATTAAAAGGTCCATGGAAGAGAAAATTCAAAGAGAGGCCAAACAAAGAGAGAGTGAAAAGAAAGTGAAGTGTGAGAAAGAAAAAGAGAGCAGAGATAAGAAAATGAGGACAGTTGAAAAAGGATAGTGTTTGGGGCAAAAGGAGAGCAATGAGAAAAAGAATGAGAGAAAAGTAAATTTATATGCAAAAAGAGAGGTGTGAGGAGTGCATTTTATGCAAGTAGACCTATCTTGATACTTGTATGTGAGGATGCCTACTTGAATGTTTCTGACATTGACCCTTCTTTGCCTAGTTCTGCTGTTGCTTTTTTGCAGGAAAATGAAGATGTATGTCCAAGAGAGGAGCTAAATGGTATGGCACTTATTGGAAAGGAGAAATTAATTGATGAAGTCAACCATTATAAGTAGGAAAGGAGGCTATGATTGTTAAAGCATCAATTAGAGGGAGTACTCTTATCTCTATTCCTGAAACTATATTATGGAGATTTGAATATGTGAAAAGTCTTTATACATAGATAATGATTCTGTGGGTGTGTTGGTTAAATTTGAGAAAAATGCATTCCAAGGGCTTTATAATCATAATGGAATCTTGATTAGAGAAAATAAACTTTTTATGCATAAATGTTCTATGCCTAACTTGCTTGTGCATTTTAACAAGGAAGTGGTACATAACACAAAAATAAATGAACATTTAAGTTACTTAAAGTGTATTTTTAGTGTGTTGAGAAAAGAAGAGTTGAATTCTAAGTTGAAGAATTGTTTGTGCATAGAGAAAGATATTTTTTAATATGTTATAAAAAGTAGAGATTGGTCAAATCCTAAATTCATGCATGATGCGAGTAGTGTTTGTGGATTGGCTAATTGTCATAGGGAGCTTGTAAAAGATTTTGATATTTTTGAAAAGTATGATGAATCTATGTGGGACAAAGAACAAGATTATGCAAGTTTTACTATTGATTATGGTGTCAATTTTTATGTTTTTAATCCTCTTCTTTACTCTAATATATAGGCAAATTCGAGGACGAATTCTTTTAAAGAAGGACGGGATGTGATCATGAGGACACCAAGTGATGTGATCAAGAGGGCACTCAACTTCAATGAGATTCTCCAAAGATGGATTCCAGTGATGATGGACAAGCTTAACATGTCTAAGGACCAAGGATGGATCATATTGATGCAAGTTTGCTTAGTAGAAAAATATGTGCCAAGAGTTGCATAAGACCTAACATGGGGAATGTTGCTGGTTAGTGTCACATTTTCAAGCTGACCAAAATTTTCAGACTTGGCATGGGGCATATTGAGTTCGTTGAACTCAACATTGGGCAGCAACACGGGGCATGTCATTTCTCAGGAAAATTACTGCCCAAAAACAAACTTCATATTTTTTTGTGCTTCAAATGTCAGCCATGTGCCAAAACTCCTGTACATGTGTTTCCCTATCAGATATTACATGGTGCAAGTGTGTAATATTCATATTGGAAAGGAATCACTTGTTTTTCTTAGTTTACTTTTTTTTTTTATTTTTATTTCTATTATTGTGTTAGTTTCAGCTTTTGTAATTTGTGTAAGAGAGTTTATTTTGATTGGCTATTACCTTTTTCAGTAAAGACAACTTCTAACGCTTAAAAATAGATGTTAGGATGCTATTTTGGGTGGAATAATTTACCTTCTTCCACCTCCCTTTGTTTTGGTCAAATTTTTGTAAGGGTATATAACCATGTCTAGTTCCTATTATAAACAGAATTTGAATATTTCAGAAATACAAACTCCATTGAGAGGTTTTCTTTCAAGCATTCTTGAAGAACTCAAATCACTCTTGACGAATTTGATCAACTTATCAAGTTTTAGCTTATATCTTGGTTCTCACTATAAGTTAGTGAAGGGTCTTGAATCTGATTATTCTGCACTTGTTTTTCCCTTTGATTTGCACTTTGTTCAAGTGTTGGGTCAAGGAAGACTAGTGTCCATGGCCTAGTTTTGAGATTTCCTTGGCAAATCATTGGTCCTTCCTTGTGGGTCTGCACCACCTGTACTAGTCGAACTCAGGTGTACTAAGGAATTTTGGTTTTTCATGACTTGGAAGAACTATTCTTTTTTTGCTACACTTCCATCTTCCGTAAAGAATTAGAAGTCCAAATATTTCTTGGCTCAGCATAAGGTTAAGGGAAGTTTGGGCGAGATTTTACTCAGATGAAATTATCTAGCAAATAAATGTAAAAGGAGACTGTTTTACAAAATCCCACAAATACATGGATCGTTAGCAAGTAATAAAGTGAAAAGTAGAGTATTGTTCCCACAAGAGCCGTATTGAGTACTGAACTATGTCAATTTTAATTATCTAGATGATTAAATTCAAGAATAATGATAAAATCTAAACTGAATATTGCTAAAATAAAATATGAACTAGTCAACTAAATTCAAAAACCAATAAATAAAAGCATTCCAGAGTTAGGGGTTCACACTCTAATTAATTATATATTTAATCCAATTCACTCAATAAATGGGATCTTATCACTTTGAAAGAAATTAACCCTAAGTTATATCGAGTCCTCTCTCAAAGCACTCAAGTTGTATTTCAATTAACTTAAATCCTATTCTCGCTATATTCAAATTAATTAAAACCCATTAAGATCCTTGCTTAACTATTAAATCCACATTGAATTCTAGCCTTCTCTAGATCAAGAACCCTAAACTCAAAATCCTTTTTATCAAATATCAATCTTCACCTCTTAGTCTTTTAATTGATATTTAAAATCAACACTAAGTGTATACCAACACATAGCATGTTAAGGAATAGAAATCCCAATTTATTGAATAAAATAAAATCATATCCATAATTAAGTCAGAAGTGATACATCTGTAACTATAGAACAAAATAAACTACTCACTCATAGTGAGAATTACAAAAGTTCATACAATAAGAAAGAAAAAACATGAGAAAAAAATAGAATTAAAGAACCCATATAGGAAATTTCATCCTTGAATTTTTGAAACTTCAGCAGAAACTCCTAGCAATTCTCAAAATAACCTCCTCTCTAGCTTCTCTCAAAGATCAAATTTCTCTTTTGGAAGTAAAGATGATAGATCCCTAGTGAAACTCTGACTCCTTTTATTTATATATGATAAAAAAGGCTTATTGGACAAAAAAAAATCTAAAAATTTTAGACATTTTACGATTGTAGTCAAAATTTTTTTTTTTCGTGTCTCATAGTTAAAACTTAATTAGTTAATCACAATTGTAGCCAAGGTGACTAAATTGAATTTGAAAATGTAATAGAAAATTACAATATGGTCCCTAAAGTTTTATTTGATTAACAGAATAGTCCATTGATTTAAACATTGCATAAATAATTTTTTTATAATATAAAATATATTTATAACATAAAATATATTTTACATTGTTTTTAATTGAAATTTTATACTAAAAATATTTTTATTGATTAAAATATAATTTAATAAAATAAATAATTCAAAAATTACATAATAATAAATAAATACAAAATAATCACACTATAAAATTTTTTCCAGTAAAGTAATCACATTTTTGATAAAACAATAACTATTTTACATAATAATAAAGTCCATTAATTTAAACCGTAAAATTTTTTTTTCAGTTGTCAATATGCAAATTTTTTTTGTCTAGTCATCAGTTTATTGTTTGGTGTGTTAATCTTTCTAAACTGATGAGTAATTGATATAATTTTAGAAAGATTAACAACTATTTTTATTTACAAAATTATGGATTATTATTTTCTTTTTATAATTGATTGCATGGCCAATGCTCGGCTATAACTTTAATGGTTGTTTTATTATAATATGATTATTTTGCGTAATTAATAACTGAAAAAAAAATTGACAATGTGATTATTTTGTGATTAATTTTTTATTATGTAATTTTCAAATTATTTAATAAATTAAAATATATTTTAATCAATAAAATTAATTTTTTAGTATAAAATTTGAATTAAAAATAAATATAAAATATATTTTATATTATAAATAATATTTATATAATAAATAAAAAATATTTAAATATAAAGTTTAAACCACTGGACTATTTTGTTAATCAAATAAAACTTCAGGGACTATATTATAATTCATCATTACTTTCTCAAATTTATTTTAGTTCATTTGATTACAATTGTGATAATTAATTAAGTTTCGACTCTAAGACATGCAAAAAAGAGTTTTGGCTATAATTGTAAAAAGGTTAAAAGTTTTGGATTTTTTTATCCAATAAGTTGATGAAAAACCCTCGTTTCGAAGTCCTAATAGCCTTAGAAAACCTTCATGAAAGAAAAGAAAACAAGAAAAATTAATATGAATTTCTGCCTCTGAGAAGTTAATGGGCCGTGTAATTTCTTTAGATTATACGAGTCTACACCGTGTAACTCAATACTTCTTAAATTTTCAAAGTTTCTTCAGTACAGAAGGTTACACGGATCATGTAATTTTCTATCCCTAGTTATTAATTGATTACATGAGCCCTATAATTTTAAATGGCCCCAAAGTTGCATTTTAATGCTCCAACTTTTTTCTAATTCCATCTATGCCTTTCCAGACCATCGAAACATACTTGATAAGATCCAAAAACCATGTGATTGAACTAAATTGAAACAAATTTCAAAGGATGACTAAAGACATTAAAAGATAAGTAGAAAAGTGACTAAATATGTGTACAATGCAATGAATATGATTTAAAAATGCCCATATAATGTAACTACATCAAAGACTTGAGTCGTTGCCTAAAGAAAAAAGCTAATGTTTTGAACATATTAAAAATCGAAATAAACTGGTGGTATGCAAACAATGTGCCTCGAGACACGGTGGTTGTGAAATAAGCTGTAGCTAAACCTCAAGAGGGTAAAAAACTAATCATTAAACTTTCAAGTAATATTACTTAATGACTATTTTACTTGTATAGGAATGGCAGGTGGAGATAAAGTTGTTGTGGCTATCGTTAATGCCAAGAAGAGAGTACTGAAGGCATTCGGTGGTGATAAATAGCCTTTAATAAAAAAAACCAATACTCAATAGGCTCTTCCCTCATAATTAATAACCCAAGCACAACAAGGTACACAAGGGTTAGTTATCTACTATCAAGGCAAGCTGTTCCTTTGAGGTGGCTAATTTAAATAAGAAAATTAATTCTTTTGAGGCCTAACTTGTAAAAACGAATAAATAATTAGCGGACATATTTGTTGAGGTACAGAAGTCCATCTTGAAGGAGCTCAACAAGTGCTAACCAGATGAAGATTTCAACTGGGGTGATGATTTGGCCCTTGGTGAATGCTATAGGGGGATGAAGGGGAGGGACAAAGAGAGTAAGAAGAAAATGTAAATTAGTGAAAAGTGGCTGAAGGTGATGGTGCCATATCTACTTAATGACTTGTGAATTTTTGAATGTTTAATGAAATTTCTTTCCTTTTATCTTTACTTTTTCCTTCTGAGTCATTTCTTTCTATGAAAGCACTTTTTTAGGCAAACCAAAGTTTGATAACATACGGACCAATACCTTAATAGAACTTTAAGAAATTTAACTTGGCAATTTAGCATTGGAAGGCAAATAGTAATGGCCCTCATACAAACTTAAAGTTCATTTGGCTGATCCTCTAGACTTTGTTTTTAACGAACACTTTGAGTTTTTCACTAAACTGCATGAATGATCACCTTCAAATTATTTTTATTTAATATGGCGTACCCTATCCTTTGTAATGGATGAGCGTACCATTGCCTATTGGAAATGATTTTAGTTTATCGAATGGTACTTGACAGTCTTCACCCCACTTAAAATGACTCCTAGCTTTGAGGAATCAATAAAATGAAAGGCATTTTTGAGCTGAACAAGACATAATTCTTAGTAATGTTGTGATCCACCCAATGAGCCTTTGGATGTCTTTTATATTTTTAAGGGGCTACACGTCCATTATAGCTAGGATCTTTTCTGGGTTCTTCTCTGTCCCCCTTTCCAAAACTGTGAAACCGAGGAATTTTCTTATTTTTACCTGAAGGTGCACTTTTTTGGATTTAGCTTCATGTTAACTTTATCAAGGACTACAAATGGTTTGGTGATGTCTTGGGAATGGTCCTTTAGCCTTTTTGCTCTTAATGATCATATCATCGAAGCAGACCTTCATCGTTTGCTTGATTAATCCCTTAAACATACCATTAACGAGCCTTTGGTACGTTACTCCTACACTTTTTAGATTGACTCGCATGACTCAGTAATAGTAAACCTTAGAATCAATGATAATGCAATCTTTTCTTTATCTTCTAGGTCCATCATAATCTGGTGGGTATCATGAGATGACGTCTAATAAGGAGTAGACTTACCAATCTATCAATTGTTGGAAGAGGGTAACGGTCCTACCTTGTAGGCTTTGTTTAAGTTCGTGAATCCACATACACCTTCCACTTTTCATTCACCATTTTGACCAAAACCACATTCACCACACATATGGGGTATTAAACCTCCCTACACTCAATAATTTGTTAACTTCATTAATAATTACCTCTTGTCTTTTTGGGGTGAACATTCTCTTCTTTTGCTAAACTGATTTTGCTGCTGGGTCCATATTCAGCTTGTACTTCATAATTATTGGATTTATCCCTGTCACTTCCTTCGAGCACCAAGCGAAGATGGCCATTCATTCAGAAAGGGTCTGAATTATTGCCTCTTGGTTGGGTCCTTCCAAGGCTATACTGAGCCTAACTGTCCTCCTTGGGCTAGCTCAACCTCTATGATTCGGTCAACTGGTTCTGGACGCTACTTGTTGTTTAGCTTCTCCAACAATTCAATCAGCAAAGTCATCTAAGCTACATCCCTGGTGGACTGTTTGTATATTCCTAGGTAGACTTCTAATTGCACCGAATCACTGTAATTCCTTCTAGTGTTGGTAGCTTCATGCAAAGTAGTTCCATGTTTATTATGATCCCATTATTGCTTAGGATCGACCTTCCTAAAATGGCATTGTAGGACAGAGCTTCCATGTTTACTTAAAGATTCATATTGGAGGGTGACTAATGACTAGGGGTGTGCAAACGGTCGGTTCGGTTCCGAACCGAACCGAACCGATAAAATCGAAAATCGAAAATTAAAAATTTTAAAAACCTAACCGAACCGATTGATAAGAGAAAACAGAACCAAACCGAATCGATAAATATCGGTTCGGTTCAGTTTTAAACTGATCAAACCGAAATTTATAAAATTTTATATTTTTAACATTAAATCTAAATAATAAAAACATAAAAACAAAAAAAATTAGAAATCAAAACTCAAAAATCTTAAGGTTCGATTCGGTTCGATTCAATTCGATTCTATTTTTTTGATTTCCTATATATATTAATAATTTTGGGTTGGTTCGATTTTTTAATTTTTTTATGAAAATAACCGAACCGAACCGATTAACCAAAATTATTAAAATTATAAACCGAACCAAACCGATTGAATTTTAAAACTGAACCGATTGAACCGAATTCAATCGGTTCGGTTCGATTTTTCAGTTTAAACCGAAAACTGCTCTCCCCTACTAATGACATCCACCCCTAAAATTTGAACGAACGATGCAAGTTTTCTAGGTGGACTACATCATAAATAAAATTGAAAATTAGATTAATGACTAATTTAATTTAATTTAATTTATCTTAAAATATTAAAAATATAATAATTTAAAATTTGAAATTTCATTTAAGAAATTTTTAATTCAGTTAAATTTATTAAATCAATATATTCTAAAAAATTATTAACAAATCAATCCGCAAACACGTTCAATTTTTATGATTGTAAATAAATATTTCCATAAAAAAAAGTCCTATTTGAATTTTCTTATCTCTTTTGTTTTTTATATGATAAAAAATATAATAATAAAACCTTATTAATTACAAATACCGTGTAGTAGTATCCATGAGCTTAACTCAATGGTACTGAAATTATTTTTAAAATAGTGAGGTATTAATTTTAAGTTTCAGTCAGAGTCAATTATATAAAAAAAAATTCTCACATTTTAATGTTTTTGTGACACCAGTGCAGTGTACGGTATACGAGTAAGTAATGTCACACGATTGTCTGCACACTCTAATATACCTAATTAATTTTCATCATAATTTTGAATATAACTTGTAAAATATAACTCATTTAAGTCATTTATTGAAATCATAATTTATTTGAGGTTCCGTAAAGTTTAAAGAAAATCCAGTGATCTGGCTAAAAATGGAGAAAAGCAGTTCTTGAACCTGTGAAAAACACTTCCAATAAACAAATTCATTCATTCTCAACTCCAATATCATCACAAAACTCAATATCAAGATCTCACATTTCAATTTCAATTCTCAACCATCCATCACATGTGATGATCACATATAATTCATAAATAACCATTTACATTTCCATTCACAAGTACAATTTTCATAATTTACATAAACATCAATATACATTACACAAGTTTAATTACATATGAGAAAAACAAAGTTAAGTTACAAAATGTCAAAATGACACCTAATGTCCTACCAATGCACCGCAGAAGTTGAGGTGACACGGACCTTTGTGCGAGTGCGAGGATGGACTCACTCGGTCTGTGGTCTCTTTGGGCTCACGATCTGTATCTCCGGTACCTACGGCGTGGCAAAAGCAACGCGCTAAGCAATAATGCTTAGTGGTGCAATAATATAATAAAAGAAAATAGCAAGAAATTAAATGTGTAGTGAATGTGTACGTTTTATTTGTTTGGTATTTGTATATCATTTACTTTGTTCACTTTTATTCATTTGGTTGCCCCAAGTAACCTACACTAGATGATTTGGATAGCGATGGGTAAGCGCTTTGGGTATCTAGTACCTCGGGCCGTCACACCATCGATCACATATGCATCTCCCGGTGTGCAACAGAACATCTACCAAGCTGTAAATAATCTCAGGCACAAGGCCAATTCTCAATGCAAAGTCAGAATGGCTAAAAGCCATGAAATCACATAATGGCATATTGCCATGTGCAGTACTGCTAACCGAACCCTTTTGGCATGCCAAACTATCCAAACCAATCATGTTAGGTATACTAGGGCATTTGAAACTTTTAAATTCTTCAATTTGTGCATTTCAAGTTTTGGTGTCACTATTCACCTCATTGGTCAACAAAAATATTGACTTTTGGATAGAAAATGTGTACATTGACTTTGGCACTCCCAACATACCACATTTTACATTTAAAACTTGTTAGAATTGGTCACCATTACCATTTCTAACTTAAAACCAAGAGGGCAGAAAATTTCAGTTTTTGAGTCTAAGTTCACTGTTCCATTAAACACTGTTACAGTGGAAATTTGAAGAAATGGCAAACATGAAAGTTGTTCCTTATTTTGTCTAGTTGAATTTCCTTTTTTGAATCACTCCATTTGGAGTTTTGTAGCTCCAGATATGGTCCAAAAACCACAGCTGGCCGGATTTCCATTCTGCAGAAATTACCATATCTACAGTAACATGAACAGTGACTGCCACTGCCATTTGGGTTAGGTTCTGGCCATAATTTGGGGGAGGTTCCTTCATGAAAGTTGTTTGTCTATGTCTTAACTTGTTGCTGTAAAAATTTCAGGTCAATTGACCATATCTACAGTGAGTTATGGCCAAATGAACAGTTACTGTTCATTTGGTCAATTCTGCAGAATCAGTTGCAGGGTATCCAGATTGGGGCCAAGTTTTGGTCCTCTTGCTTTGGTCTTTTGGGCATGGTTTCTTCAGCAAAAATGTGCCATTGTAAGCCTAGTTTCATGTCCAATTGGCCAAACACCAATTGGACTAACACAGCCAAAGTTATGGCTGTGTAATTGGACTGAAATTTCAGTCCATTGCTGCTGTCCTAGGGCAGATTACACCTTCACTTTGCCATACTATTTTTCAGTCCAATTTATGGTCAACATACCTCAAATGGTCACTTATTGACCATTAGAGTGTTCTTTAACAGTTTGATAAGCCAATTCAAATTTTACTTCTCAAAACCCTAATGTCCAATTCAATTTACCCATAAACCTCAATTAGCACACTAGTTCAACATCCATGCATATTCATACCTTAAACATCATTTCTATCCACTCTAAATTCATTTAAACAATCAAACTCATCCTTCCTTAGGGCTACCGAAAATTTGAAGATGCCCTAACATATATAATTTACTTCATTTTCTTACAATTTCTTAACTTAAAATGATGCTCTAACAAGGATTAAAGGAGTGAGAGTGAAAGTATAGCACTAACCTCTTGGCTCAACTTATTGAGCTTGTGAAAACTCTAGAATTCCTCTTCTTTGTGGCTGCCTAGAGCTTGCTTAGGGTGTGTAGATTAATTTTTGTGAAGATAACTTAGGGTTTTGGGGTGAGGCTTGAGAGATCTTCAAGCTTGAGTGAGGAAGAAAAATGGAGGTTTGCTTCTTGGCTATGGTGTGGCTGAAATGGAGAAGGAGATGGCTACCCACGTTTTTTTCTTTTCCTTTGGTCTTTATTTACCTCTTTTATTAGTTAGATAAATGATAGTTTAAATGTGATTGGTGGCCAATTTTAAATGACATCACATTGATGTCATAATTTGCATATATTGTATTTTTCTTTTCTTTTCATCACTACTAACTTTCAATTCATTTTTCATCAATATTAATTCATATTTTAGTTCATAATAATTATTTACTTAACTGGACAAGTCGGTCAAAAATCACCTCTGAAGGAAATGACCAAAATGCCCTCTGTTTGGCTTAACGGGTCAAAATTGGCTGTACCGATTGAAAAATTTTTCTAGGTATTTTCTTGGCATTCTAATGCCATGAGAACCTCAATAACCCTTTTTTGGAGTCCCAAAAATTATTTTATAATTTTTCCCCCGGGTCTAAGGCTCCTCGTTGCGAGAACTGCAACTTCCCTTTGATTACCCTTCGCTTGGGCACCGGCTCATTTAACTTGGTTGTATTTTATTTCTAAAATTTTTACTAAATTTTTCTTATTAATATTTGAGTTAATTATGGTTCCTGACTTTAGTTTAAATATTTTTCCGGACGTTCTAGCTGTCCGGACCGACCGATCCTGGAGCAGTAGAATGTCTGAGTTGGTACAGGAGGGTGTTACAACTCTTCCTCTAATTTAAATTTCGTCCTCGAAATTTACCCGATCTAACAGATTGAGAGCTGTTGCCTCATCGTCTCTTCACTTTCCCAAGTTGCCTCCTCGGTGTTGTGGTGCCTCCAAAGCACTTTCACGATGGAATTTGCTTGTTTCTCAACTCTTTCACTTCCAGAGCCAAGATCCGTAGAGGTTCTTCTTCGTATGTCAAATCCATTGTATTTCAATTTCTTCTCTGGAGATGACATGTGAAGGATCTGAGCGGTATCTTACGAGCATAGACACGTGGAACACATTGTGGATCTTGTCCACTACGGTGGTAAAGTTAGCCTATAGGCCACTGGACCCACACGTTCGATGATTTCATATGGGCCAATGAACCTAGGGCTCAACTTACCTTTCCTTCCAAACCTCAATACCTTCTTCCATGGTGACACCTTGAGGAACACTTTGTCGCCAACCACATATTCTATTTCTTTCCTCTTCAGGTTGGCATAAGATTTCTATCTGTCTGAGGCAACCTTTAAGTTGGCTTTGATTGATTTCACCTTCTCCTCAGCCTATTTCACCAGGTCTGCCCTACCAGTTTGTCTTCGCCCAATTCAGTCCAACACACTGGAGTTCTACATTTTCTCCCATACAGCGCTTTATAAGGGGCCATTTGGATGCTAGCTTGGTAGCTATTGTTGTATGCAAATTCTGCCAGTGGGAGGTATCTATCCCAGCTTCCCTCAAACTCAATGACACAACTCCTCAGCATATCCTCAAGGACCTGACATATATTTCATGTTATTGTTATCATTTTAGTTCAACATTTGTATCAATTTCATGGGTTTCAATTGTTTACCTGGATTACTCTTTAAGATTGCCCATCCGTCGAGGATGGAAAGGCATCTTTGAAATGGAGTTGTGTACCCAAGGATTCATGCAACTTTTTCCAAAATCTCGATGTAAACCTTGGGTCTCGATCAGATATGATGGAAAGTGAAATTCCATGCAGTCTAATTATCTCACTGATATACAATTCTGCTAACCTCTCTAGTGAGTAGTCAGTCCTAACTGGTAGAAAGTGTGTTGACTTTGTCAATCTATCAACTATCACCCATGCTGCATCATGTTTCTTCCGGGTGAGAGGTAGACCACTTACAAAATCCATGGTGACCCGATCCCATTTCCATTCGGTATGCGTATAGGTGTAGTAAACCCGATGGAACTTGATGTTACGCCTTGACTTGGCTTGACATGTCAAGCATTTAGTCACATAGTCAGCTATGTCTTTCTTCATACCAGGCCACCAATACTGAAGCTTCAGATCATGATACATCTTTGTACTTCCTGGGTGCATAGCATATACACTAGTGTGTGCCTCTTTTAGAATATTGGCCTTCAATTCCCCATCATCTGGTACACACAGTCTTCTTTTTATATCTGAGACACCCATTTACCTTCACCTCATAATCGATTGCTTTTCCTTACGGGATTTTGCTCATAATGGCCGTTAATTTTCCATCGCCATTTGCCCATCCAAAATCTCTTGTGCGAGTTTGGCCTCACTTGCAACTCAGCCAAAATAGCTCCATCTCGAATCAAAGTTAGACGGGCATTCAATGATCTCAAAGTTGTGATGGACTTTCTGCTCAAAGCATCAACAACTACATTTGCCTTCCCAGGATGGTAGTCAATTACACAGTCATAATCCTTCAGGAACTCAATCCATCGCCTCTGTCTAAGGTTGAGCTCCTTCTGGGTTGGCAAGTATTTCAGACTTTTGTGGTCCGTGTAAATGTAGCACTTTTCCCCATACAAGTAATGCCTCCATATCTTGGTCACGAAGATAATTCTTTGACTCTAGATCATTGGTAGGGTAGTTCTGTTCATGTGGCCTTAGCTGTCTGGAAGCATAAGCGACCACCTTCCCCTCTTGCATCAATACACACCCTAACCCATTATGTGAGGCATCACTATAGACCACAAAGTCCTTTCCAGACACTAGCTGTGTTAACACTGGTGCCTCTGTCAACATAGCCTTCAATTTCTCAAAACTGGTCTGACACTTGTCATTCCAGTCAAATCTGACATTTTTGTGTAACAACTTGGTCATTGGAGCAGCTATTAAGGAAAATCCCTTTACAAATCTTCTGTAATACCCAGCTAGCCCCAAGAAGCTTCTGACCTCAGTTGTATTCCTGGGAGGCTTCCATTCCATCACTGCTTCTATTTTCTTGGGATTAGGGTATTTTCTTGGGATCCACCCTAATCCCATCAGCTGACACTATGTGTCCAAGGAATGCTATCTCATTCAGCCAAAAGTCACACTTGGACAACTTAGCATACAGCTTCTTTTCTCTCAGGGTTTGTAGAACAATCCTCAAATGCTCATCATGTTCTTCCCTGGTCTTGGAATACACCAAAATATCATCAATAAAGACCACTACGAACCGATCTAGGTATGGATGGAAGATACGGTTCATAAGGTCCATGAATGCCGCTGGTGCATTAGTTAGGCCAAAGGGCATCACGAAACTCATAATGCCCATACCGGGTCTGAATGCGATCTTGGGCACATCTACATCCTTCACCCTCAGCGATGATACCGATGCGAGATCAATCTTAGAAAATACTCTGCTCCCTTCAACCGATCAAGCAGATCATCAATTCTAGGCAACGGATATTTGTTCTTCATAGTCACTTTATTCAAGCCCGGTAATCAATGCAAAGCCTCAAAGTCCCTTCCTTCTTTTTCACAAACAGCACTGGAGCTCGCCATGGTGACACACTGGGGCGTATGAACCCCTTATCAAGCAACTCTTGCAACTGAGTCTTCAACTCCCTCAATTCAGTGGGTGCCATCCTATAAGGAGCAATGGAAATGGGTGCTGTACCCGGCAGTGTCTCAATAGCAAATTCGACTTCCCTTTCTGGTGGCAAACGGGTAACTCTTGAAATACCTGCAGGAAGTCTCTTCTGGGTATGTCACTCAGGTTTGGCTTAGCCTGCCTAGTATCCACCACATGTGCTAGGTAGGCTTCACAGCCTTTTCTCATCATTCTTCTTGCAACTGTGGCTGAGATAACATTGGACAAAAAATCTGTCCTTTCCCCACAACAGTGATCTCATTACCCTCAGAAGTTTTCAGAGAAATCCTCTTCAATTTGCAATCAACTATTGCCTGATGACGTGACAACCAGTCCATTCCCAAAATCACGTCAAACTCGTGGAAAGGCAACTCAATCAAGTCTGCCAAGAATTCATACCCCTGAATCCTTAACGGGCAACCCTTATATACTTTGTTCACTACCACACTGTGACCCAATGGATTAGTGACCAGAATGTCTTGGTCACTCTCCCCTACTAGTATCCCCCTTTCTACGGGTAAGTTGATGCAAATATAGGAATGAGTGGATCCTGGATCCACCAATGCATGCACAGGTGTAGTGTAGAGGAAGAACGTACCCCTGATGACGTCCGGGGCATCTTGCTCCTCCTGAGCTCTAATAGCATAATTTCGCGGGTGGTGCATTATCCGGCCTCTCTGTGGCTCGATCTGAGCCTCTGTGATGGTCCCACCTGCGTCGGACTTACAGATTTTCTACCTCTACGTAGTGCGGGAGTAGGTTTGCATGCTTATGTTGGAGCGGTGTAGTAGTTGCGTGGGCGGTTCCTCGGTGATGTTCGCCGACCCACACCTCAAGCGAGGCACGATTACTCTCCAACACTCCCCCTTATGCCATTTCGGCGGTGTGGACACGCGAGAAGATCTTTGGGCTGGTCCCTGAACCCCATCCTGGAGAGCTGCCACCGATGGTGTGGGTGACCTCTCCTAGGGGTGAGCGTGGCCTAGGCCCACGAGGTGACCACGACCACTGGCTGAGTGAACTCGTGCGGGAGGACCCTTGAACTTCTTCCCAAATCACGGGGAGTGAACTAGAGGACCAGAGCCCCTCTTCTGCTATCATCCCTTGCAGTGCGCTCACGATTCTTACTTTTTCCACCTTTATTGCGACTTCCACTAACTTGGTAAATGCTGTGATTCCCAAGGCAGTGAGCTGGATCTTGATGTTGTCATTTAGTCCCTCTTCAAATCTCTTGCACCTTTCAGCTTCATTAGGGACTATCTCCCTTCCATAGCGGCTCAATCTTACGAATTCCTTCTCATATTCAACCAGCGACGGTGTCTGCCTCGAGTTAATAAACTCTCTTCTTCTCTCTTCCGGTATACAGTACCCACATATTTCTTCTTGAATTCGAGAGGAAGAAGTCCCAAGTTCTGACTTAGCTGCACTTCATGAACACGGTGTCCCACCACTCATAAGCATCATCTTGCAACGAGAGATATGGCGGCTTCGGGTTTTACTGCGGAGTGCGGTGGAGTTGTTTTAGGACTCGCTTGTTCTGTTCAACCAATTCTACCGCAATGAGTCATCTTCTCTCTTGCCATAGAAGTCCACGACTCAAACTTTCTTAGCCTTTCAGTGTGATTTACTGCGTGGAGGTGGTGGTGGTGGTGGTGGTCTGGCATTACCCACCATTTGTCTAAAGAAGTCGGCCATTTGCTAAAACATGGCTGTGGAGGCGAGCGAGGCTCTGCTTGAGTGGCGGAGCAGATTCTCTCATGCCCCGGTCTCGGTGCTGCGGTGGAGCATGACTCTCCACTTTCTCCTCAACGGCTCTCGAGATGAAGGGTCCATATCCTATTCAAAATAAGAAAGATAAGCAGATCTGCGTTAGTGTCACCTCGACTCTTACAAATGCAATGCATGATATGGACTCAATCTAGGCCCGAAGCGCCTAAACCGTGCTCGATACCACTAAATGTGACACCGTGCACTGTACGGTATACAGAGTAAGTAATGTCACACGGTGTACCGGCACACTCTAATATACCCTAATTAATTTTCATCATAATTTTAAATATAACTTGTAAAATATAACTCATTTAAATCATTTATTGAAATCATAATTTATTTGAGGTTCCGTAAAGTTTAAAGAAAATCCCAGTGATCTGGCTAAAAAATGAGAAAAGCAGTTCTTGAACTGTGAAAAACACTTCCAACAAACAAATTCATTCATTCTCAACTCCAATATCATCACAAAACTCAATATCAAGATCTCACATTTCAATTTCAATTCTCAACCATCCATCACATGTGATGATCACATATAATTCATAAATAACCATTTACATTTCCATTCACAAGTACAATTTTCATAATTTACATAAACATCAATATACATTACACAAGTTTAATTACATATGAGAAAAACAAAGTTAAGTTACAAAATGTCAAAATGACACCTAATGTCCTACCAATGCACGCGAAGTTGAGGTGACACGGACAGCATGCGGAGCTGCAAGATGGACTCACCCGATGCGTGGTCTCACGGGCTCACGATCTATATCTCCAGTACCTACGCGTGGCAAAAGCAACGCGCTAAGCAATAATGCTTAGTGGTGCAATAATATAATAAAAGAAAATAGCAAGAAATTAAATGTGTAGTGAATGTGTACGTTTTATTTGTTTGGTATTTGTATATCATTTACTTTGTTCACTTTTATTCATTTGGTTGCCCCAAGTAACCTACACTAGACGACTGGACTGGATAACGGGTAAACTGGCACTGGGTATCTAGTACCTCGGGTCGTCACACCACACCATCGGTCACATATGCATCTCTCGGTGTAATGAGCGGCTACCAAGCTGTAAATAATCTCAGGCACAAGGCCAATTCTCAATGCAAAGTCAGAATGGCTAAAAGCCATGAAATCACAGAATGGCATATTGCCATGTGCAGTACTGCTAACTGAACCCTATTGGCATGCCAAACTATCCAAACCAATCATGTTAGGTATACTAGGGCATTTGAAACTTTTAAATTCTTCAATTTGTGCATTTCAAGTTTTGGTGTCACTATTCACCTCATTGGTCAACAAAAATGTTGACTTTTGGATAGAAAATGTGTACATTGACTTTGGCACTCCCAACATACCACATTTTACATTTAAAACTTGTTAGAATTGGTCACCATTACCATTTCTAACTTAAAACCAAGAGGGCAGAAAATTTCAGTTTTTGAGTCTAAGTTCACTGTTCCATTAAACACTGTTACAGTGGAAATTTGAAGAAATGGCAAACATGAAAGTTGTTCCTTATTTTGTCTAGTTGAATTTCCTTTTTTGAATCACTCCATTTGGAGTTTTGTAGCTCCAGATATGGTCCAAAAACCACAGCTGGCCGGATTTCCATTCTGCAGAAATTACCATATCTACAGTAACATGAACAGTGATTGTCACTGCCATTTGGGTTAGGTTCTGGCCATAATTTGGGGGAGGTTCCTTCATGAAAGTTGTTTTTCTATGTCTTAACTTGTTGCTGTAAAAATTTCAGGTCAATTGACCATATCTACAGTGAGTTATGGCCAAATGAACAGTTACTGTTCATTTGGTCAATTCTGCGAATCGATTCTGCGTGGTATCGGATTGGGGCCAAGTTTTGGTCCTCTTGCTTTGGTCTTTTTGTAACATCCTCCCGGTAGCAATTCCGCACAGTCTACTGTTCCGGTGACCAGTGTCGGTCCGGACAGCTAGAACTTCTGAAAAAATATTTAAACTAAAGTGAGGAACCATAATTAACTCAAATATTGATGAGAAAAATTTAGTAAAAATTTTAGAAATAAAATACAACTAAGTCAAATGAGCCGGTGCCCAAGCGATGGGTAACCCAGAGGGAAGTTGCGGTTCTCGCAACGAGGAGCCCTAGACCCGAGAGAAAATTCATAAACTAATTTTTGGGACTCCAGAGAAGGGTCATTGAGGTTCCTATGGCATTAGAATGCCAAGAAAATATTTAAAAAAATTTTTCAATCGGTACAGACAATTTTGACCCGTTAAGCCAAACGGAGGGCATTTTGGTCATTTCGACTTCAGAGACGATTTTTGGCCTACTTGTCCAGTTAAGTAAATAATTATTATGGTCTAAAATATGAATAAATATTACTAAAAATTAAAGTGAAAATGGGTAGAGAAGAAGAGGAAAGAAAAATGACAATAAATGTCAATTTTGACATCATATGATGTCATCTAAGAGTTTCCCACCAATCACATTTAACCAACCATTTACTTAACCAATAAAAGAGACAAATGGACCTAAAAATTCTGCTCTTCTTCTTCTTCATCTTCTTCCAATACGTGACCTCTTCCATAGCTAAGCATATTCAAGCTTTTCAAAGCTTGATTCACCCATTTCTACCCAACAAAATCATAACCTAGCTTCACAAAAAAATTAACCTAGCAACTTGAGCAACCTCTAGGCAGCCAAAAGAGGAAGAAAGAAAGGAGTTTGGGTGGCTGGAAATTCTGCCCCATTCAAGGTTAGTGCACCTATCTATTTAAAACTCTTTATTTCTATGTTAAAGACTTGAAATAAGTAAGGAATTGTAAGTAAAATGAATAAAAACTATGTGTATGTATGCCATCAATTTTGGCTGCCCTAAGGAAGGAACAAAGGTGGAGTGTTTTTGATGGTTTTAATGGACTTAGAATGAATTAGAGATTATGTTTAAGGTGTATATACACATAAATAATGAATGGAAGTGCTTAATTAGGTGTATGTGTGAATCATAAGGGAAAACTAGGGTTTTGAGAAGTGAAAAATTGACTTGGCTTAGGAAATTGTTAGAGAACATCTTAATGGTCAATTAGTGACCATTTTAGGTATGTTGACCATGAATTGGACTGAAAAATAGTATAGCCAAGTGAATGTGTAGGCTGCCTTGTGAGTGCAGCAGAGTTACTGAAATTTCAGTCCACTTGCACAGCTATAACTTTGGCTGTGTAGGTCCAATTGATGTTTGGCCAATTGGACATGAAACTAGGCTTGTAATGGCACATTTTTGCTGAAGAAACCATGCCCAAAAGACCAAAGCAAGAGGACCAAAACTTGGCCCCAATCCGGATACCCTGCAAACAGCCCCTGCAGAATGACCAAATGAACAGTAACTGTTCATTTGGCCATAACTCACTGTAGATTTGGTCAATTAACCTGAAATTTTTACAGCAACAAGTTAAGACATAGAAAAACAACTTTCATGAAGAAACCTACCCCAAATTATGACCAGAACCTAATCAAATCATTGAGCAAATTGAAGTTTACTGTACTGAGATTTCCAGAATTTTCATTTGAGCAGCAATGTTTGGAGGACTATAACTCTCTCTAGAAAACTCGGATTTAGGCAATTCTTGAACCGATGGAAACCTAAGGTATGGTAGAACATTTTATAAGAAGAAAGTTAGACCAAATTATGAACTTAACTTGATCAAATTACTGACCAAAGTTGGACCAAAAATCTGCGGACCAAAATCTCGGCATGAGCGATTGCACGTGAACAGTAAACTTATTTTGGCCATAACTTGAGCTACAAAACTCCAAATGGAGTGATTCAAAAAAAGAAATTCAACTAGACAAAATAAGGAACATTTTCTATGAAGGAAGTTTTGTCAAATTCCAACAGTAAATCGACCAATGAAACAGTGCAACTTCGGAGCACCAAAACCGAAAATTGGCAATTTTGCCAAAATGACCTAAGCTTTGAGAAAGTGACCAAAACCAACAAGTTTTAAATGAAAAATGTAGTATGTTTGAAGTGCCAAAGTCAATGTACATATTTTCTATGCAAAAGTCAACATTTTAGTTGACTAATGAAGTGAATAGTGACATGAAAACTTGAAATAAGCTTAGAAATGGATTTGGTAATTGATTCCAACAAGTTTTAAATGCAAAATGTGGTACATCGGGAGTGTTAAAACCAATGTACCTATTGTCTATGCAAAAGTCAACATTTTTGTTGATCAATGAGGTGAATAGTGACACCAAAACTTGAAATTCAAAATTTGAAATTAGAAATGCATCTAGGGGACTTTAAATTGCAATTGGCAATTAATACTAGTAAATGTAAAACTCAAAATGTGGGATCTTGGTGTAATTAGAATTAATATATCCATTAAGTATAAAAAGGTCAACATTTTGGTTGACTAGTATGGTGAATAGTAATCAAAATGATTAGTGAATTAAGATGAAGACCTAGAACCAATTCTAAGCTTAAATGCTTAGAATTGTATGACAAATATGGACTATGCATCCTAGTCAAAATTGTTAAAAAGAAATTAGGCCATAAATTTGAAATCCATGAAATATTCATGGATTACTTGAAACATGAAAAATAAGTCACCTAATTGATGTGAATAGATAGTTAGGGCATATATGCCCATCACAAATGGAATTCATAAAATATTAGTAACTCAACTTGAAATATAAAATTTGTAATTACATAAGTAGACTCTTGAATGTATAAATGAGAAAGGAAAAATGTTTTGAATACAATGGTACATGTGAACCATTGTTTAGAATTGGGATCAATATGAATAACATAATGAATGGATAAATAAACCATATAAATGTATGAATGAGACATTAGTTCTCATTATTGTAAAGAGGAGAAGTATTTTGAGTACAATGGTATAAAAGGATAATTGATGTGAATTGTGATCATATAAATGATCAAATGAATGTATGAATTATGATTGAAATTTATCATGAAATAATGAAGTCATAAAGCACAATATATTAATATTTTAAAGTATCAAATGCCCTAGTATACCTAACAAGATTGGTTTGGATAGTTTGGCATGCCAATAGGGTATTGTTTTAGCGATCGCGAAAGGAAAGGCTTTATGCCTGTATTCATGGCTTTATGCCCGTATCCATGGCTTTTATGCCCGTATTCATGGCTTTTATGCGATTATGTGATATCATGGCTCTTTAGCCATCCGATTTGCATACGTGGTTGGCGTTACTGCGTCCCATGGTATGATGGCGAGGCACCGCGGTGTCGGTGCCAACGACCGTTATCGATCCGATCGTCTAGTATAGGTTACTTGGGCGATCAATTAAAGTATTATTCAATTGAGCTAAGTTAAGTTAAGTATAATGAAAATCTAGTACAATTAAATTAAGTATTGAATGAATAAGCAAAAGAGATTAGCAAAAGAAACATAACAAAAATATAAATTGCGAGCAAATGCAGGACTTGAAATACAATACAGATAGAATAAATTATATACACCGCTAGTATTCTTGAAAAGTTATATAAACTAAGCACTTCCAAAGAGGAACAAACTAGTATATAAGATCGTTGATACTAGAAATACCATACCAAATTAAATTGATTCTTGAGTATCCGAATTATCATTTATTTCTTTCTTTACTTGTATATATTATTTCGGTTATATTATTGCACCACTAAGCGAGAAATGCTTAGCGCGATGGAATTGCTTCCTCGCGTAGTCTTGAAGGTAAAACCAGATGGTATCGTGAGATTTTGGAGTCTAGATCTGCGAAGTGTCGAGAGTTCAAGATTGTCACCTCATCAGCAATGCATATAGATAGGGCTCATTTTATACATGTTATGTATATTGTTCATTCCTAGCACATTGTAAATTATTTGTATATCTTGTACAAAATAAACTCATGTAATTAACCTATGAATTATGGAAGCTATTCAAAGTAAGTATTTTAGTATGTGAATTGAATTTGAGTTATAATGAGATTATACTTGTGAATATTGAGATATTGAAAATCTAATGAGATTTCTGAGAAATCTGGATACTGCATTGAGATACATTATGTTTGAAAATTTTTGAGACTATTAAGTTTGAGAAATTGAGTATATATTGAAATTGTCTTTGGCGAGTTGGAAGAACTGTTAGTCAAATTACAGCCGACACTTTGTCGGATTATCGTTAAAATTTTTGAAATTTCCAACTTAGTTAGATTTTGATAAAAGTAAAAATAGCCTAAATCTTCAATAAAGTTTTTGAATAAATAAATCAAGGACTGTAATGAAATCAGATAAAATAGAGTGCTCCGGCACACTGAGTGGCATAACTTGCTCGGCTACACTGTAGTCGGGTAAGGGGTGTCACACTTTTGGGCATGGTTTCTTCAGCAAAAATGTGCCATTGTAAGCCTAGTTTCATGTCCAATTGGCCAAACACCAATTGGACTAACACAGCCAAAGTTATGGCTGTGTAATTGGACTGAAATTTCAGTCCATTCTTTGTATCTAGAGGCGATTACACCTTCACTTTGCCATACTATTTTTCAGTCTAATTTATGGTCAACATACCTCAAATGGTCACTTATTGACCATTAGAGTGTTCTTTAACAGTTTGATAAGCCAATTCAATTTTTACTTCTCAAAACCCTAATGTCCAATTCAATTTACCCATAAACCTCAATTAGCACACTAGTTCAACATCCATGCATATTCATACCTTAAACATCATTTCTATCCACTCTAAATTCATTTAAACAATCAAACTCATCCTTCCTTAGGGCTGCCAAAAATTTGAAGATGCCCTAACATATATAATTTACTTCATTTTCTTACAATTTCTTAACTTAAAATGATGCTCTAACAAGGATTAAAGGAGTGAGAGTGAAAGTATAGCACTAACCTCTTGGCTCAACTTATTGAGCTTGTGAAAACTCTAGAATTCCTCTTCTTTGTGGCTGCCTAGAGCTTGCTTAGGGTGTGTAGATTAATTTTTGTGAAGATAACTTAGGGTTTTGGGGTGAGGCTTGAGAGATCTTCAAGCTTGAGTGAGGAAGAAAAATGGAGGTTTGCTTCTTGGCTATGGTGTGGCTGAAATGGAGAAGGAGATGGCTACCCACGTTTTTTTCTTTTCCTTTGGTCTTTATTTACCTCTTTTATTAGTTAGATAAATGATAGTTTAAATGTGATTGGTGGCCAATTTTAAATGACATCACATTGATGTCATAATTTGCATATATTGTATTTTTCTTTTCTTTTCATCACTACTAACTTTCAATTCATTTTTCATCAATATTAATTCATATTTTAGTTCATAATAATTATTTACTTAACTGGACAAGTCGGTCAAAAATCACCTCCGAAGGAAATGACCAAAATGCCCTCCGTTTGGCTTAACGGGTCAAAATTGGCTGTACCGATTGAAAAATTTTTCTAGGTATTTTCTTGGCATTCTAATGCCATGGGAACCTCAATAACCCTTTTCTGGAGTCCCAAAAATTATTTTATAATTTTTCCTGTCTAAGGCTCCTCGTTGCGAGCATAACTTCCCTCTGATTACCCTTCGGCTTGGCAGGCTCATTTAACTTG
The DNA here is from genome assembly GCF_030052815.1 of Hevea brasiliensis. Lineage (NCBI taxonomy): Eukaryota > Viridiplantae > Streptophyta > Magnoliopsida > Malpighiales > Euphorbiaceae > Hevea > Hevea brasiliensis. Next base: position 38,014,103 of record NC_079493.1, read on the forward strand.
GTTGTATTTTATTTCTAAAATTTTTACTAAATTTTTCTTATTAATATTTGAGTTAATTATGGTTCCTGACTTTAGTTTAAATATTTTTCCGGACGTTCTAGCTGTCCGGACCGACACCGGTCACCGGAACAGTAGAATGTACGGAGTTGGTACAGGGAGGGTGTTACAGTTTTATCTAAAAAAGGAAAGAAAAAGAAAACTTTTAATTCTCTTGTTTATTGTTACTAAAATCTAAATCTTTAAGATAAAGATATAAAACAAATAAAAAAGAGAACAAATCTTTCACTCTTAGCACACATTGTTTTTCTTCGCATATGATATATCTATCCAACTAATCATGCAGCGATTTTAATCTTATTCTCTTGTTTGAAATTTATAATTTTACAAAAATTCAATTCTATTGATTTATTTTTGGTCAATTCTTATATTTGAAATTAAAAAATTTAATTATTTTTTAATTTAAAAAATTTTATTTTTCACAAAAATAAAAATCAAGTATAATTGTATGAAAATTCATTTAAATTCTTTTCTTGCAAATGACTTATTTGAATGGAAATTGATAATATTGATTTATAAAAAAAATAAATTTTGGATTTCACTTTAATTTGAATTTCTCTCTTTGTTTCACAAAAAATAATTTAGCTGTGAAAAATAAATTTCAAAAAAATATTTTTTAGAAAATAAATTATTTTCTGCTATTTGGTTGTAATATTTATTAGATAGAAAATATTTTTTGGTGCTTGGTGCACACTAATAATGATAAATATTCTACATATTAATTTGATTAAAAAAATGATATAATATCTATAAATCAATAAATAAAAAAATTTATGTTTGATGTAAATTAAACCATCATTCATCCATAAAAGAGATAATGAAAAATTATAAATATTATTATTTTTAATTTAGAACAAAGATAATGATGATATTATGGGAGCTAGTTTATAATACATCATTAAAATTTAATATCAATAGTATTATTTAAATTAATAGTAAAAACTTGAAAAATTATTACAAGAAAAACATCAAATAAAATAATTATGTGCTAATAATAAAATGACCAATTATATATATATATATATATATATATATATATATATATATATATATATATATATATGTATATGTAAAACCCTCACTGCAGCAATTTCGTATATTCTACTGTTTCAGTGATCGGTGTTGGTCTGAACAGCTAGAATGTCTGGAAAAATATTTATACTAGAGTGAGGAGTCATAAATAACTCAAATAATGGTAAGAAAAATTTAGGAAAAATTTTAGAAATAAATTATAATGAAGTTAAATGAGCCAGTGCCCTAGTGATGGGTAACCCAGTGGGAAGTTGCGGTCTTCATAGCTAGAAGCCCTAAACCCAGTGGAAAATTCGTGAAATAATTTTTGAAACTCCAGAGAAGAGTCATTGAGGTTTCGATGGCATTAGAAGTCAAGAAAATGCTTAGAAAAATTTTTAGATCGGTACAGACCATTTTAGTCTGTTAAGCTAAACGGAGGGCATTTTGGTCATTTCGTCTTCAAAAATAATTTTTGACCAACTTGTCCAGTTAAGTAAATAGTTATTATGACATAAAATATGAATAAATATTGCTAAAATTTAATTAAAAATGAGTAGAAAAGAAAAGAAAAGAAAAATGAAGAAAATTGGAATTTTGACATCACATGATGTCATTTAAAAAGCTCCACCCAATCACCATTTGACAAGCAATTAAAAGGGATAAAAATGACATAAAAATGAGATAAAAATGAAATAATTCCAGCAGCCATCTCCTTCATTTAGCTGAACCTAGAGAAGAGAGAAGGAAAGAGAGAGAGAGAGAGACCTCCATTAAAGCTTTGAGTGAGCTTGATTTCCGTCCACCAAACTACCTCAAAACCCTAGCTTCCCTTCACAAAAACTTCTCCTCACACCTAGAGCAAGACTTGGACAACAAAAAGAAAGACAAAAAGTGGAGTTTTCAAGCCTTGGGAATTGGCTAAGTAAAGGTTAGTGCTACTTCTTCCATAAATCCATGAGTTTACTTTGTGTAGATTATGAATTGAGTGTTAGTTTTGGAAGAAATAAAACAAATTATGTAAGTATGAAAAACCTTTAATTTTGGCAGCCTAGGGTACTTTAGAGTTTCAATGATTCAAGTGAATTATAGTTGTGAATTGATGCAATTGAACATAAAATTGATGATTAGAACATTTGATAACATGATGTTTGAGTAAATTGGAATTTTGGAGTTAGGGTTTGGAGCAAACTTAGGGTTTTGCACATGTGTTGGTAAATGAAAGTCCTAATGGTCAATTAGTGACCATTTGGCTGTGTTTGATGAGGAATTGAAGTGAATTGTGGCTTTAGATTTGAGGTTGGGTATGCTGCCTCATAGGACCTGCAGGGCTGGATGTGAGTCTAGCAAGTTTGGGCAGTTGTAACTTGAGAGGTGTAGGTTTAATTAGTGCAAAGCTAATTGGATATGAAACTAGACACATAATGGCACAACTTTGATGAAGAAACTATGCCCAGAAAACCACAATAGAATGACCTAAAAAATGACCTAATCCGGGTAACATACATACTACCCTGGAAATTGACCTCATTTGGTCATAACTTAGTGTAGAAATATTCAAATGACTTGAATTTTATATCAATAGAAAGCTAAGACAATTTAGAACAACTTTCATGAAGAACACACACTCAAATTCTAAACTTAACCAATTTAAATTGCTAGTCTAAGTTAGAACACCAAATTAGGCAGAACCAAATTTGCCCAGAAAATATGGGCAAGGACCAATCCGGCCAGTTATGATAAATTGACCATAACTTGAGCTACAAAACTCCAAATGGAGTGATTCAAAAAGGAAATTAAAGAAGATATATAAAGGAACAACTTTCATGAAGAAAGTTTAGCTAAATTCTCACTTTAGCATAGACCAATGGAACAGTAAATCTTGGACATAAAAACTGAATTTTTGAAAATATTTTTAGGAGGCTTTGAATTGCAATTGGCAATCAATGCCAACAAATTTAGAACTCAAAATGTGAGATCTTAGTGCAATTGGAATTAACACACCTATTATATAGAAAAAAGTCAACATTTTGAGTAAATAATAATGTGAATAGTGACCCCAATGATTTAGGAAATAATAAAATAAATTAGGGAAGCTAATATGATCATTAATATATAATGTGATTAATGAATTTTAATTTTTGAATTTGAGTGGCTCTAGGATATAAAGAAAATTTAAGCTAAATTTAAAATCTATAATATGGTCATGGATTACTTGAAATATGAATGATAATGATAATTATATAAATAGAATAATGAATAAATGAGTGTAAGAATGAGACATTAGTTCTCATTATTGGAGAAGAGAACATGCTTTGAGTACAATTGTACATGAGAATAATTGTTATGAATTGTGATCAATATGGATAATATAATGAATATATAAATTATGATGAATGCATAATTTATGTAAAATTGTATTTTAGGAAATTTATACTTCTGCTAGTAATAAAAATTAAAATGTTATAAATTATAATTGAAACATATAATGAAATAATGATACTTATGAACTCTTAATGGTACAATGTGTTCATGTATTGCCTAGACACGTGTGTCAGATTAGATAGATTAGCATGCCAATAGGATATTATTTTAGCAGTACTGCGTAAGGTTTTGTGCCTGTATTCATGACTTTATGCCCGTACTCATGGCTTTATGCCTGCACTTATGGTTTTATGCCCGATTATATGTTATCATGGCTTTTTAGCCATATTGACTGCATACGTGGTTGACGTTCCGCTTCCCGTGGTATGACGACTAGAGACACCATGGTGTCTAGTGCCAACGACCCGTTATTCAGTTTAGTCAGCCTGTCATAGGTTACCTGGGCAGTGTAAATTATTGAAATTTTTTAAGTATATCAGCAATTAAAAACATTAGAAAGTATTGAATAAAATATGAAAAAGAGATTAGCAATAGAAACATAACGAAAATACAATTTGCAGAATTGTAGAGAGACCTCAAATACAACACTCCTAGAATAAAATGTATATTGAATATTATTACTGTAAGGCCATAAATTCAGTACTTCCAAAGAGGAACGAATTAGCATATAAGATAGTTAATACTAGAAATGTCATTTTAAATTAAATTGATACTTGAATATTTAGAATGCTTGATTCTTTCTTTATTTGTATATATTATTTCTTGTTATATTATTGCACCACTAAGCAGAAATGCTTAGCGCGATTGATTTGTTTTCTTCGCGCAGGTACTGAAGGCAAAACCCAGGAGATATTAGACTAGGATTTTGAAGTCCAGATTTGCAGAAGTGTCAGAAGTGCTCAGGGTTGTCACCTCCTCAGCAATGCATGTAGATAAGGTCCATATAAGTTATTTTATGTATTTTGTATATTATAAATATTTTGTATATTGTAATGTAAACTAAGAATTGTAAACTGAGAGTTTGTAAGTAATATTTATGTAATGTAAATTAATAAATTGATTAGTTCATATGTAATTAATTTATATATTATGTAACTTATGAAATTATGTAATTTGAGCATGAATGAGATTGCATGGGTTTGAAGACATAATTGAAATATGATGCATGAAATGATGAGCTAATTATGATTAGTATGGATGAGATTTTTATTTGTAAAATATTGTTGAATTTTCAAGCAGGTAAATAGTAAAATACGCCAACTGATAATAAAATAGGAGAAACTCCGCTGGATTTTCCTTAGAAAAATAATTAATATTAAAATATAATGAGAGAAAATTATTAAAAGAATAAAGTAAGATAAGATAGGGTGCTCCGGTATCGAGTATGACATGTCTTGCTTGGCTACATTGTAGACGGGTAAGGAGTGTCACTATATATATATATATATATATATATATATATATATATATATATATATATATATATATATATATATATATATATGTTACATTTATTACATATTTCAAAAATTTTTGAATTTTGACTTGTTCAATATATGCAAATACGTATAAAACATGTGTTAATATAACGTCAAATAAACATTATATATAAGCTACAGACTCAAAAACCATTAACCAACACTTGATACTTGTATTCACCGTTATTTGATACTTGACATAATTAAAAAATAATAATTTTTAAAAATTTTCTTTTTAATTTATTTTTTAATTATGAAATTAATTAATGATATTAGATAATATTTAATTTAATAATTTTATCTTAAAATATATAATTATTTAAATTTGAAATATAAAAAAAGAAAATATATTTAATGTAATTTAATATCAATTTATTTCAATCATATATATATATATATATATATTCAAATTTAAAAAATATATATTTTAAAATAAATTAATAATTTATTTTATAGATGTTGCATATAATATATAATTAATATGAACAAAAATTATATCAAGGCTGCAACGAAGATCAAGGCTATAAAACAGTTATTCAAAAATGGTTATCTCATCCTGGTATTTATTCAAAATTAGCTTCAAATCTTGGCCATGGAAATTTCCTTACAAACAAGAGCAAATTCAATCTTTATTAATTGGCTAAAGTAAGTTCAAAAGAAGATTTTAAGATCATTTTGCAAAAAGCATATTCTGACATTTCTTAAGAAAATGAAGATGCAGATGATGATGCTTTTACAAGTGGCTTTGCACAAGAAAACGAAGATGATTGTTATGGCATTGATCTTATTTGAAGGAATCTAATTATTTTAAAAATTTCTGCAGTTTTCACATGGCCTTATCCAGAGAATCTTTATCTTTTATTGTACAAAAATAGCGTCTACAATAATTACGTCTGCTATAATTGTAATTGTATTATTAGTCTGTTATAATTGTAGTTGTATTATTAGTGTGTACTGTGCAAACTTAATATATGATTAAGTTCATCCATGAGCTATTATAAATAGGTGTGTTTTATTTGTTTCGAGCTGACAAAAATTTTAGAACTTTCTTTCTCTAAGTTTTCTCTGCTTTGTACAAAACTTTGTGCAATCAATAAAAGTTTGAGGTGCTATTTTCTGTATTTATATATTTTTATTTTTCTATCTTTTCTACTTATTTTCTAAAAAAAAAAAAAGTGTATTTTCAAAAAATTTTAAAGGTGTATACTCCTCGCTTGCCTCAATTGAGGATCCAAAACCTTTAAAATTGAAAATTTTCTTTTTGTTTGATCCTTATCTCTTAAATTGGTATTAGAGCTATCTTTCCGCTAACAATACCTATGTTTGAGAGTAGTTTTTGTGTTGGTCAGTCTAGTCTTGAGCGTTGGTCAGCCATAAAACCCTTAAGAGATAGCTGGTCACGCGGGTAGTGCCATAACAAACTCCACCCCTAAACATATTGAGTTTTGTGAAACCCAGGAAGCTGTTATGGATTTTATATTTAGAAATCTTAGTTTGAGAGATCCTTTATCTTTCACTTCTCTTTCTAGTCTAAATGAAAACGAGTTTGATATTCAAGGATCTAATATCGCTCAAATAGAAAACCAGTTACATAATTGGTCCATCTCCAAGCAAAATATTAATTCTTTTTATGAAATTGGTTCTTTTGATTTTATTACTAATTATTCTATTAAGCAACTGAACAAACTATTTCTTTAAATCAAGCTCATGAATTTTTAACTTTATTTTCTCCAATTGCTATTTAAAAATCATAAGAAAAAAATATAAATTTCTACATATTGGTATGGTTTAAATTGTTGTTAAACATTTATTTTGTATTGATTTAGATATACCTATCTTTTTATATTTACGAGATGCTAGACATTTAAATTTTACAAATTCTTTACTTGCTATGACTGAATCTAATCTTGCTAATGGTCCTATTTATTTCAATTTTTATCCAAATTTTTTAGTTTTATTATTTGATCCAAATATTCTTGATACTTTAACATTGACTGTTAAATCTAAGAATATAGATTTTGCTGATAATTATAGATCTATTGCTGTTATATATAGAGTTTATTACAAGGTTATGACAACAACTTTAGATCCTTGGTGAAAACATAGTTTAACAAGAAATGAAACTGGAGTTTTGCAAGCTAATCTTTTACATAGTAAAGTATAAGTTCCCAAAAGGTTAAAATGGTATGAGCTTTCTCAAGCAGGAACTTGGGAATTACAAGATATAATTAAGCCAAAACCAGTTCATACAAGCTCTTTAGTATCTAGAATAGTAGAAAATTCAAATGGAACTCTAAGAGTTTCTCATACTCCAACTTTAGCTCCTTCTTCTACAATTTCTTCTTTTTAAGCCTCTAGACCTTCTGCAACTAGACTTCCTTCTTTCTCTTCTTTACACATGAGTTTACAAGCTGTTTATTTTGATCAAACATTTCCACAACCATTATATCAAAAGCTTCTAATAAATCTGATTCTCCTCATCTTTCTCCTACGATGTCTCCTTCAAAAGAAGCAAGGGAAAATTATTCAACTTTAAATATGATTATAAAAGATTTTGTTATTGATAAAATTTATCTTAAAACAAGAATATTATCAAAATTATAATATTGAAAAAATAAAATGGTTTCAAAACTCTTTTTCAAAAGAAAAAAGAAATGTTATTCAACAAAAATGGTATGATTATATGAATTCTATTCAAATAAATATTCCTTTTTTCCAATGGTTTGAAATTTATTGTTTTAATAATGAAATTAATTATTTTTTCAAAGTATTTTAGTAAATAATAAAATTACTAAAGAATGGATTACTTTTACAAATAACATAGTTACCTCTGTTCATCCTCTTTTAGAAGTAATAAAGTTAAGTATTCAAAATACATAAGTCATAGCTTTACCTTTTAATGTTATAAATACAGTAGATGATCATTTGAAACAATTTTTTTAAGAGATATAAAAAATATTCAGTATCAAAATAATTTTTCAAATCAAATCCTTTCTACAATAGCTAGTCATTTAGATTGAATTGAAAATTAAAAAAAAAAAAAAGAAAAGAAAATCAAAGTTTATCTATTAGTTCTTTTACAAAGCCTTTATTTTAACCACATGAAATCCCAAAAGGAAATTTGATTAAACTAAGCCCTCAGGAAAGATATTTTAGATAAGATTCAAAAGAAATTAGAGCAACTATCTATTAAGAATCAACTTCTTCACCACAATCTATAGCTGTTATAAATAAATTCAAGATAAACGAATTAGAAAATCAATTTCAATCAGAAGATGATTTAAAAGTTAACAAACTTTATCAAATGAGAGATAACAATTCAGAAATTTTCCTAAAACTAGAAATTATTATCCTAGGCCAATACCACTAGATGTACAGTATGAAGAAAGAAATCAAATTATACAAGCCAAATATGATGGTGAGTCTATTTATGAATGGAATATAGATGGTTTATTTGAATATCAAATTTTGAATATTTTACAAGAAATGACTATTGCATGTTATGCACATAAAGCTAAAGGAAATTCTAATGTTACTATTGCACAAATTATTGTTTCAAAATTTACTGGCCAACTAAAGGATGGTGGGATAATTATTTTACAATCTAAGGAAAACCATGAATGTGTCCAATTTCTCAAAAAAAAAAAATGTATCATGCCAGGCATTTTTGTAATCAAAATAATTATAAGATTAAGGACTAAAGAGAATAGAGAAAGTTTTTCTTGTGTAAAAATTTTGATTCCAATATGTTATGGTTAAAACTTTGAGAATTTTGTACTTGGAAAACTTATCTTTTGAGATTAGCTGGATAAAAAATATGCTCAAAATCAATTCACTTGGAATCAACCAAAAGCAATGTATAAAATTTTATTGCTTTATAAGGATTTTCTTGGATAAAAAAGTGATTAGGTTGGAATAATTTTTAGATGACAATTTGGGTTCTCAAGATTTTCTGTAACGTCCTCACTTTAGGTAGTCTGTACATTCTACTATTCCGATGACTAACGTCTGTTTGGATAGCTAGGATGTCTGAAACTATACTTAAACTAGAGTGAGGAGACATAAATTGATTGAATAAAGACCAAGTAAAACTAAGGAAAAATAAAACAAGCAAAGTGCAGCTCGGTTAAATGAGTCGGAGGTCACGGTGATGGATGACCCTAATGGGAAGCGACTGTGAAGACAGTTGTCAACCCCAGACTCATGGAAAAACCCTGTAAAATAATTATTTGCGACTTAATTGAAGGATTTATGAGGTTTAGATGATAATAAAAATGCCAAGAAAATATAAGAAAATTTATGTCAATCGGTAAAGACGATTATAACTCGATGAACCCAACGTAGGGCATTTTGATCATTTCACCCTCAGTGTTGAATTTTGACCTAAATGTCAATCAAAATGAGAGAGAAAAAAACCTTAAAAATAAATTAAAATCATGAATTATGCAATGGAAAAGAGAAAAGAAAAGGAAAAAGAAAGAAATAAAAATATAAATGAATAATGACATAAGCATGATGTCAAAATGACATCATTAAAATTTATATCCAATAGGAATTAGACAACCGTATATATAAATATAGACAAATTCACTTAATTAGTCAAAAAAGCTAATCTTCTTCCTTTTGAATTCACCATGGCCGAACCACCTAGAGAAAAAAAGGCTCTCTCCATTTTCAAGCTTCAAAGCTTGATTTTCCTCCCTTTTCACCCCAAAACTCATACTTCACTTCACTAAAATTTACTCCTACACTTTAAGAAACCTATTGGCAGCCAAGATTTGAAGAAAAACTTAAAGTTTGGCTAGTCAAAGAAGTGGTCCATGAAGGTTAGTGCACTATCCATGCTTCTTTCTTTCTTTAAGTATGATTAGCATGCTAAACTAGGTTAGAATTTCATGAAATTAAAAGAAAACCATGAAGAAATGAGAACCACAATTTCGGCAGCCATGGGGTTAGTGACAAATTGATGATTTTAAATTGTGTTAAACATGTTAATGATGTCATGTGATGAGTTTGCATGTGATGGAAACCAATTTACATAGAGTTTGCATGAGTTGTGAAAATTGAAGTTAGGGTTTTTGACCCAAATTGGGGATTTTGTGTTGTGGCTTGAAATTGATGTTGTTGAGATTGATTGTTGACTATTTGAAGTGCCATGAATAGAACGCCCTCACTGTAGGTAGTCTGTACGTTCTACTGTTTTGATGACTAACGTCTGTTTGGACTATCAGAATATCTGGAACTACACTTAAACTAGAGTGAGGAGACATAAATTGATGAAATAAAGACCAAGAAAATTTAAGGGAAAATAAAAGAAATGAAATGTAACTTTGTTAAAGGAGCCGGAACCACGACGATCGGTGACTGTACCGGAAAGTCACTGCGTAGACAGTTGATGACTCCAGACCCGCGAGAAACCCTAGGAAATAATTTTCGGGACTTAATTAAAGGTTTACTGAGGTACATATGAAAATAAAAATAAAATAGACAGTATAAAAATTAAAGGAACCGCCGAGTCAGAAATTTAGTCGGTATTACCGAAAAAGTTTGATTATAACCCGAAGAGGGGCATTTTGGTTATTTGGCACCTAGAGTTGACTTTTGAACTAAATGTCCATTAAAATGAGTGATATTAAAATTTTGAAAACCCAATTAAAATATGAAACTATATGCAATGTAATTAAATGAAACATGAGGGGAATTATTAGAATTATTAACACTTTAATTATTATAATGAATAAACAAATTCTTAGTGGAGTATAAATAGCATAAGATGACAAAATTAATCCACTTCACTTCATCTTCTTCCTCATTTCATCACCATAGCTGAACCTAGTTCCCCATTCTTTCTCCATGATTTCTCTCATTCAAGCTTCAAATTCCTTCCATTCTCACCATAATCCTCATAAGTTCCTTCACAAAAATTAGTCCCCACACCTTGGGAAGTCTATAGGCAATAGGGGAAAAGAGAAATCTTAAAGTTTTCACAAGGTTGAGAAGCAGCCATTAAAGTTTAGTGCATGTTTTCTCTTCCTTCCTTAGTTAAGTCTTGAATTGAGGTTGAAATGAGTGAGTATAACATGAAATTGAAAGCAAATGGTAAGAAACTTTGGAACCCTCATTTCGACAGCCTTGATAAACATGGGAGTTTGATGCTTTCACGCATGTAAATGGTGATTAGTGATGTTGATGAATAAGTAGATGAAGTTGTATGTGTTAGAATTTGATTGCATGTGTATGTTGTGATTGATAAATTGGAGTTAAGGTTTTGACCTAACTATTGGAGACTTTGTGTAATTGCTAGAATTTAACTTTGTTGAGATGATTTGATGATGCTTAGAAGTGCCATGAATGTCAATTTATAGTTTGGAAGTTGGAGGAAATGAAATTTGGAAGTATACATTTTACATGCAGGTTGAGAATTTGTAATCTAGTGAATGTTTTGAGTCATAACTGAATTTGTGTTACTCCAATTGGTATGAGGCTAGCTGGAAATGAAACTAGACTTAAAATGCTCCATTTTTCATGAAGAAACCATGCCCAAATTCTGTCCATAACTTGACCAAATTGTTGTCCTAATCCGGATGATCATATAGTGAACCCAGAAAAATGACTAAATGAACAGTACACATTCATTTGGCCATAACTCCCTCTAGACAGGTCTAAATGACCTGAATTTCATGCCATTGGAAAGCTTAGATAAAGGATTACAACTTTCATGAAGTCCAAAGAGCTCATAAATGCCTTAAACTAATCAAATTGTTGGCCCAAATTAGGTCACAAAACTGTCCAGAATCATATTGCCTAGAAATTGCTAGACATAGGATTATTTGACAAGTTTTGGAAAAAAGGCCATAACTTGGTCTATAAAAACCCAAATGCAATGAAATTAGTGGCAAAATTTCCATAAGACATCAATCTACAATATTGGTATTTTGACTAAAATCCAAAAATTAAGGAAATTAGGTCAATTGGCAAGATTAATTTAGTATGCAAATTCTGGAAATTGCCTAAGTGACCACTTGACCTCAGAATGGTCTTTTAGTCATATCTCCCACTAGGAAACTTCAATTGGGATGAGCCATATTTTTTTGAAAACCTAAGAAATAGGGCTTCAACTTTTTTTTATACACTTTCCTCAAATTAAGAGTGTAAGAACACTTAAGGTTGAGTCAAAGTTACTGACCTGAACTGGAATCCTATTAGCACAGGGTACTTGAGTGTAGGCCAGTGATTTGGCTATAAGTAATTCTACGAAACTTTAAAAATTGCAATCCAAAATTTTGAGTGACCATATGGCATAGGGAAACAAATTATATGAAGAATACTAAGCCTAAAAGTGACTACAACATGTCTAATTAAATTGGTAAAATGTAACTTCAAAATCTGCCTAGTTAAGGATCTAGAATAAGAAATGAACCAGTTATGGTTATTTGACCATAAGTTGAGTTTCAAAAATCCAAATGACATGATTCAAAAAAGGAAAATAAGAAAAGACATAGAGGAAAAACTTCTATGAAGGAAGTGTGGTCAAACAGTGGCCACAAATTGATCAAATTGATAGGTAAATTCAAGACATTAAAACTGAACCTAAAGAAAGGTTCACAAGACAAATAAATTTATAGTAGGGTTTTAACCCTAATATGTTACTAAACACTAAATTACATGAAATAAGTATGTGGGACACTTTCCCACTAGAAATGAAATGAAATTTCTAATAAGTAATTGATAATGCTTAATTGCCCAAAGTAAACCTAGGCCTATGTATATAGTTTGGATCTATTGGTATACCAATTAGGGACTATAGATAGCAGTACTGCCTATATGAATAATCATTGATCGATAAAATATGTCTGATATGATTGTTCTACAGGCTATATGCCTGCCTATTGGCCATTGTGCCTGATTTCATTTCTAGCTTTAAAAGCCTGTCCGCTGGCCTTGTGCCTGACATGACAGTTGTATATAGGGTAGACATATGAAGGTCTAACCAGTATACTCTTGTGTATCCAGCCTTTATAGTCTATCATAGGTTGCTTGGGCTCTGATATGATTTTAAAAAGACTGAAAATAAAATAAATGTACAGATAAGATACTATTAAATATAATTGTTTCTAAAGTGCAGAAAATTTATAAATGACTTAGAATTTATGAAGTTTGCCTAGAATTATTATTTTATTTATTTAGTTACTTTTCTTTAAAGTTATGCACCACTAAGCAATTTGCTTAGCTCATTGGTTTTCCATCATGTAGGTACTGGAGACCAGACATAGCCACAGCAACAGCCACAGTAGTAGTGCCCTGACAAAGATTGATAAGATCTAACAGTGTCTGCTAGTCTCCTCAGCAGTATTTATCTTGGTAGGGCCCATGTTATTAGATTTTGCATTTTGTTTATTATACATAAGTAGATATAGTGTAACTTATTTTGAACATTGTAAATAAATTGTAATTATATTTTGGATTGTAAATAAAGTTGTGAACTTTTGTATATAAACTTTCATATGAATGAATGAATGAAAAATATATATATTTTTTGAAATTGTATGAGCAGAAATGATATAATATGACATATGAAATATGAGATAGATATGAAATTGTTTTTAACAGGTAAGCATTGGAACCCGCCAGATGCTAATAAAACAGAAGAGGCTCTATCCGAGTTTCCACAGAAATAATTTGTGATAAAAAAAAAATTTTATTATAGGTTTTCTATGAAGTATAAAAATTAACAATGGATAGGACAAGATAAGATAGGGTGCTCTGGCACCGAATGTGGTATGCTTTACTTAGCTACACTGTAGATGGGTAAGGGGCGTCACATTTAATGGTATCAGAGCAATAGTTTAGGCGGTCCAAGACCTAGATCGATAAAAAGAAATAGTTTGCATGACATGCATGGGCCTTTAAATAGAGTCGAGGTGACACTAATGCAGATCTGTTTTTTGTCTGTTTTATAGGATCGGTGGCATCTGATCCTTCAGAGCACGAGTCTCCTCGACCGATTGAGGAGCAGGTAGAGAGTTACGCACCTGCACCTGCTCCTAGTAGGGAGTGAAGCATTAGAGCCGAGTCATCCATTGGTCCTGCGGATAGAGCACAGCAGGCCTTCTTGGAACAGATGAAACAATTGCTCTGTTAGGTCACCTCAGCCATACCTCAGCCATAGCCACCTTTACTTCCACAGCCTTAGCCACAGCCACCTCCACCTGTACAGCCACCACTACCCCTACAGCCATAACCTATACACAGGTCCCCATTGGAGAGGTTGCAAAAATATGGGGTAGTTGACTTTAAGGGTAAGAAGGAGGATGATCCAGCTGTCGCAGAATATTGGCTGGAGAGGACAGAGAGGGTATTGCAGCAGCTACATTGCACCCCAGAGCAGCAGTTGGAGTGTGCTCTATCATTACTTCAAAAAGATGCATATCGGTGATGGGTGACAGTATCGAGGGTAGTACAGCCTGCACAGATCACCTGGGATTTCTTCCTGGCAAAGTTGAGGAAGAAATATATCAGCCATGTATACTTAGAGGCCAGAAGAAGAGAATTCGTAGCACTGAGATAGAGGCAGCTTACAGTCTCTGAATATGAGCAGGAATTCGTGAGACTTAGTGGATATGCATTGGAGATAATGCCCACAGTGGTTGATAAATGCAGGACGTTTGAGGACGGATTAAATGACAACATCAGACTGATAGTCACATCTCACCACTTCACAGACTTCTCCCTATTAGTAGCATCAGCTCTGGATGTGGAGAGAGTCAGAAATGAGGAGCAGTCTAGGAGGGACAGGCAGCGTAAGAGGGGTTACGGATCCAGTCGATGCAGTTCGTGACCACTAGTAGTAAGAAGCCCAAGGAGTCTCAGGGTTAGACTCAGGGTCGAGGTAAGAGGCAGAGTCTCAGTTTGCTCCAAGGAGAGGAGGACAGTTTAGTGTATTAGTGCGTAGTTCTCCAGGTGCAGTTACACGGGGATCTGCCCTAATACTAGCTTGTACACATTGCGGAAGGAGCCATCGAGGAAAGTGTAGATTATTAACTAGGGGATGCTTCAAATGTGGGTCTACGAATCACTTCTTGAAGGATTGTCCACAGAGGAGTGCTAGTGCTCCCACTGCTCCACCCCAGATAGAGAGATCTACCCCAGCAGCACAGAGGGGTAGAAAACCTGCAAGGCTTGATACAGCTGGTACATCACAAAGGCCTACTGTAGAGATAGTTCAGAGGAAGGAGGTCAAGGTAGCACCTCATGCTTATGCTATAAGGGCTCGGGAGGAGCTAGATCCAGCAGATATCATTAGGGGTACATTTTCTCTTTATAATATGTTAGTATGTGCACTGACTTATCTTGGCTCCACACATTCATACGTATGTGTTACACCGCGAGTTGATAGAGGGGTACAGATAGAGGAGTTAGAGGAGGACATACAAGTCACTAACCCTTTAGGCCATAGTGTCATGGTGAAGAAGGTCTTTAAGGGTGGTTGTCCTCTGAGGATACAGGGTTATGAGTTTCCAGTTGACTTGATTGAACTACCATTCCATGAGTTTGATGTGATACTGGAAATGGATTGGTTATCACATCATCAGGTGATGGTAGATTGTCGGTTGAAGAGAATTTCATTACAGACACTAGATGGGGATGAGATTACAGTTGTGGGTGAAGGAACGAGTTGTCTTTCTACCATTATATCAGCCACAGCAGTCAGAAGATTGATGAGGAAAGGCTGTGAGGCTTTCTTAGTGCATATTGTTGACACCAGGAAGACTAGCCCGAGTTTATAGGACTTCCCTACTGTATGTGATTTTCTGGATGTATTTTCAAAAGAGTTATTGGGTTTGCCACTAGATAGAGAGGTGGAGTTTGCTATAGAGGTTATTCCAGGTACTGCACCAAAGAGAGTTGGAGTTTGCTATGGAGGTTATGCCGGGTACTGCACCGATTTCCATTGCTCCATATAGGATGGCACCTACTGAACTGAGAGAGTTGAAAGTTCAGTTACAGGAACTACTAGATAAAGGCTTCATATGCCCAAGTATGTCAACATGGGGAGCACCGGTGTTATTTGTGAAGAAGAAGAACGGTACATTACGACTTTGTATAGATTATCGGCAGCTGAATAAGGTGACTGTGAAAAACAAATATCCTTTACCACAGATAGATGACTTGTTTGATCAACTGAAGGGAGCCGACATATTCTCCAAGATAGATCTCAGATTAAGCTACCATCAGTTAAGGGTAAAGGAGACAGATGTGCCAAAAACTGCTTTTAGGACCCAGTATGGACACTATGAGTTCCTAGTGATGCCATTTGGGCTGATAAAAGCACCAGCAGCTTTCATGGACCTTATGAACTTTATCTTCCATTCCTACTTGGATCGGTTTGTAGTAGTCTTTATAGATGATATTCTGCTATATTTTAAGAACCGGGAGGAGCATGATGAACACCTATGAGTAGTACTATAGACACTGCGAAAAAAGCAGTTGTATGCCAAGTTGTCCAAGTGTGACTTCTGGTTAGATGAGATATCTTTCCTTGGGAACATTGTATTAGTAGATGGGATTAGCGTAGATCCAAAGAAGATTGAAGCAGTAGTTGAATGGAAGCCTCCTAGAAATGTAATAAAGGTCAAAAGCTTCTTGGGTTTAGCTGGGTACTACAGGAGATTTGTGAAGGGATTCTTCCTTATAGTAGCCCCACTGACTATGTTACTACATAAGAATGTCAAGTTTGACTGGAATGACAAATGCCAAGCTAACTTTGAAAAGCTAAGGGCTATGCTCACAGAAGCTCCAGTGTTGACAAAGCCAGAGTCAGGGAAAGTGTAACACCCTCACTGTAGCAATTCCGTACATTCTACTGTTTCGGTAATCGGTATTAGTCTGGACAGCTAAAACATCTAAAAAAATATTTAGACTAGAGTGAGGAGTCATAAATAATTCAAATAATGGTAAGAAAAATTTAGGAAAAATTTTAGAAATAAAATACAACCAAGTTAAATGAACCGGTGCCCTAACTATGGGTAACTCAGTGGGAAGTTGCGGTCCTCGTAGCTAGGAGCCCTAAACCTGGGGGAAAATTCTTGAAATAATTTTTGAGACTCCAAAGAAGAGTCATTGAGGTTTTGATGGCATTAGAATACCAAGAAAATGCTTAGAAAAATTTTTAAATCTATAAAGACGATTTTGGCTCAAAAAGCCAAACAGAGGGCATTTTGGTCATTTTGTCTTCAGAGATGATTTTTGGCTAACTTGTCCAGTAAAATAAATAATTTATATGACATAAAATATGAATGAATATTGCTAAAAATTGAATTGAAAATAGGCAAAAAAAAAAAGAAAAGAAAATGCATGAAAACTTGAATGATGACATCATTATGATGTCATTAAAAAGGCTTCCACCAATGGCATTTCAACAAGCACTCTTAAACTAATTAAAAAAGAAAGAAAAGAGGTAAAAATGAAACAAAATATCTATTCTTCTTCTTCCATAATTTGGCAGCCTCTCTCTCTTCTCTCTTAACCTCCATTCCCACTAGAAAACCCTATCATCCCTTCACAAAAATTGGTCTTCACCATTCGTGCAATACTTGGGCAGCAAAAATAAGGGAAAATAAAGGAGTTTGTTAAGCTTGGGTTCACACAACAAGATTAGTGTCAATTAAACCTTTTAAATTTTGCGTAGGCATCATTAGGAGTGTAAATTGAGTATGAATTTAAGAGAAATTAAACAAATTGTGCATATTTGAAATCCTTCAAATTTTGGTAGCCTTAAGATACCATAGGATTTCAATGATTCAAGTGAATTATAATTGTGAATTGATGCCATTGAACATGAATTTGATGATTAGAATACTTGATTGTATGTTGTTTGAGCAAATTAGAATTGTGGAGTTAGGGTTTAGGGAATACCTAGGGTTTCGCTCATGTGTTGGTGAATGAAAGTTCTAATGGTTAATTAGTGACTATTTGGATATAGTATGATGAGGAGTTGAAGTAAATTATGGCTTTAAATTTGAGGTTGGGTATGCTGCCTTATAGGACTTGCAGGGCTAGATGTGAGTCCAGCAAGTTTGGGCAGCTATAACTTGAGTTTTGTAGGTTCAATTAGTGCAAGGCTAATTGGACATTGAATTAGACACATAATGGCACAACTTTGATGAAGGAAACCTGTCTAGAAAACAAACTTAGGATATCCTAAAAATTGACCAAATCTAGGTAACACACATTTTGCCTGGGCAAAATGACCAATTGAACAGTGTTCATTCATTTGGCCATAACTCAGTGTAGAAGGGTCCAATTGACCAGAAATTTATATCAATGAAAAGAAAATTTAGAACAACTTTTATGTAGAACACAAACTTAAATTCTGGACTTAACCAAATGAAATTGATAGCCAAATTTGAGCTACCAAATCTGGCAGAATGGGATTCTGCCCAGAAATTCTGGGCAGTTATCAATCCTGCCAGCCTTGTTCAAATTAGCATATCTTGAGCTAGAAAACTCCAAATGGAGTGATTCAAAAAGAAAAATGTAGCTAGACACAATAAGGAACAACTTTGATTAAGAACATTTGGCCAAATTCTCACTGTAGAATTGCCTAATAGAATAGTGAACTCTAGCACCCAAAACTGAAATTTTTGATTTATTTCCTATTAGTTTGAAGTATTGATTGGCAACTAATGCCAACACTTTTGAGAACCAAAATGTGGTAATTTCATATGATTAGAACTCATGTAACTATCATGTATGGGAAAGTCAATATTTTGACTTAAATGGTAAAATGAATAGTAACCTTACATGTTAAACACATAAATTTAATCAAGAACTTTGTAATATGTCTTAGTAGACCTAGTAAGATTGGGTTGGATAGGTTGGCATGCCAATAGAGTTCTGATAGCAGTACTGCATTTGGCATCATGCCATTCTGATATTATAGCAATACTTAGCCTAGTGCTCAATATTTATTACAGCTCATTAGCTGTTCTGTTACACACCGGGAGACACATTGTGATCGATGGTGTGACGGCCTGAGGCACTTGGTACCCAATGCCAGTTTACCCATTTATCCAATCTAGTCATCGATTATAGGTTACTTGGGCAACCAAAAATAAGATTTATAAATTTTAATTAAATTATTGGGATAAAAAGTACCAAATGAATAATACTATAAATAAGTACCAGAAATTGTCCGTATGAAAAAGATGCATGCACTCTGCATGCTTACATCATTTTAGTTCTTTTTATTTTATTATTGGCACCACTAAACAATATTACTTAGCACATTGCTTTTGCCACGCGTAGGTTCTGGAGAGACTGATAGAGAGCCCGGCAGACCACAGACTGGGTGAGGCCACAGATTTGAATAGTGTCAAAGTCACCTCTCAGGCTACAGTGCATTGGTAGGACGCTAGGCCTCATTTTGTATTTTGTGATTTTTGTAACTTTTGTAATTAAACTCTTATTTTATTATGTATATTTGAAACCTATGTAATATAATTTTGTATTAATATAAGTATTTGTAACCTTGTGTTTATAAATAACATATGAGTATTTATTTATAATTTGAGCATGATGATAATGTGAAATGAATGAATGACAAATGGAGGAATTATTGAGAAATTGTTGAAAATTGATGTGATAATTGGAGTTGTGATTTGAACAGTTATTGGAAGTGTTTTCTACAGGTTCTGAAGAATTGTTTTCTCTATTTTTAGCCGGCACTCTGCCGGATTTTCTATAAAATTTTCGGAATTGCAAATTAATTTAAAATCTCAATAATTGATCTAAATGAGATCAATTTCATAAATTTCACTTAATAACTATAAATAAATAAATTAAGAATGAATAAATATCAATGGGATAAGTTATGGTGTTCCGGTACACTGTGTGGCATATCTTGCTCAGCTACACTATAGACGGGTAAGGGGTGTCACATTTAGTGGTATCAGAACACGGTTTAGTGCGTTTCTGGGTCTATATAGAGTCCATTCCATGCATTGCATTTGTAAGAGTTGAGGTGACACTAATGCAGATCTGTTTGTTTTTCTTATTTTGATTAGGATATGGACCCTACGTCACAGAGAGCAGTAGATGGGGAAGTGGAGAGTCACATTCCACCTGCAGCTGAGGCTGGAGGTAGGGGAGAACCTACTCCACCAGCACCAGAGGTGCCTGCACAGCCTCTGCCAACTATGTTTCAACACATGGCAGATTTCTTCAGACAAATGGCTAGGGTTATGTCACCACCACCACCTCCACAGCAGAAATCTCACTTGAAAAAACTGAGAAATTCAGAGTTGTGGACTTTTTGGATAAGAGAGAAGAAGACTCAATGGTAGCTGAAAATTGGTTAGACAAAGCCATCCAGGTATTTAAGCAACTACATTGCACCCCAAAGCAGAACTTGGAGGGTGCGGTGTCTCTGCTGGAAAATGATGCCTATCAGTGGTGGGACACTGTATCTAGTGAAGTCTAGCCAGAACTGTTAACTTGGGATTTCTTCCTCGCTGAGTTCAGGAAGAAGTATGTGGGAAGTGTGTATCTGAAAGATAGAAGAAGAGAGTTTATCAGCTTGAGGCAGAGATAGCTGACTGTAGCAGAATATTTGGAAGACTGAGTAAGTATGGGAGAGAGATAGTCTCCACAGAAGCAGAGAGGTGCAGAAGGTTTGAAGAGGGGCTAAATGACAACATCAAAATAATGATCACTACCTTAGGGATTACAGGCTTCACCAAATTAGTGGAAGCTGCTTTAAAGGTTGAGAAAGTTAGAATAAATGAGCAGAACAGAAGGGAGAGATAACAGAAGAGGGGTCCAGGTCAGTCTAGTTCATCCTCTACACCTGGGAAGAAATTTAAAGGTCCACCTGCTCAGAGTTCGGGTCAGCCTCAAGGTCAGGGTCAGTCCCAAGGGCCCAGAGCACAATTCACACCTAGCAGAGGCCAGTCCACACCATCAGTGGGTAGCTCTCCAGGGATGGTATTCAGGGGACCAGCCCTTGCATCTTGTGCTTACCCACACTGCCTGAAGTGGCACCAAGGGGAGTGTTGGAGAGTGACAGGTGCCTACCTAAGGTGTGGGTCTACAGAGCATCAATTAAGAAACTGTCCACGCAGAACTACTACAGCTGCTCTAGCACAAGTAGATAGACCTGCCCCTGTAACTCGAAGGGGTAGAAAGTTCGATAAATCTGAGGCAACTAGTCCATCACAGAGACCTGCATCTGAGACAGCCGAGAGGCCAAAGGCTGGAGCATCTGCCAGAGCTTATGTCCTGAGAGCTCAGGAGGAGCAAGATGCCCCAGATGTCATCAAGGGTATGTTTTCCCTCTACAACATCTCTATACATGCATTAGTGGATCCAGGATCTACGCATTCATATATCTGCATCAAGCTACCTGTAGAAAGGGGGATACTAGTAGAGAAGAGTGACCAAGACATTCTAGTCACTAATCCATTAGGCCACAGTGTGGTGGTGAATAAGGTGTACAAAAGTTGCCCGTTAAGGATTCAGGGGTATGAATTCTCGGCAAACCTGATTGAATTGCCTTTCCATGAGTTTGACGTGATTTTGGGAATGGACTGGTTTTCACGTCATCAGGAAATGGTTGACTGTAAACTGAAGAGGATTTCTTTGAGAAATCCTGAGGGAAATGAGATCACAGTTATGGGGGAAAGGACAGATTTCTTGTCCAATGTCATCTCAGCTACTACTGCAAGAAAATTGATGAGAAAGGGTTGTGAAGCCTATCTAGCACACATAGTTGATACTAGGTAGGCTAAGCCAAACCTATGTGATATACCCATAGGAAGAGACTTCCTAGATGTGTTTCCTAAAGAATTGCTTGGTTTACCACCAGAAAGGGAAGTCGAATTTACTATTGAGGTACTGCCGGGTACAACACCAATTTTCATTACTCCTTATAGGATGGCACCCACAGAATTGAAGGAGTTAAAAATCCAGTTGCAGGAGTTACTGGACAAGGGGTTTATATGCCCTAGTGTGTAACCATAGTAAGCTCCAGTGCTGTTTATAAAGAAGAAGGATGGGACTTTAAGGCTATGCATTGATTACCGATAGTTAAATAAAGTGACTGTGAAGAATAAGTATCCATTGCCTAGAATTGATGATCTGTTTGATCAGTTGAAGGGAGCAGAAATATTTTCTAAAATTGATCTTAGATCAGGGTATCATCAGCTGAGGGTAAAGGATGCATATGTGCCAAAGACTGCATTCAGGATCCGGTATGGGCATTATGAGTTTCTAGCGATGCCCTTTGGCCTAACAAATGCACTAGTAACATTTATGGACCTTATGAACTGTATCTTCCATCCATATCTAGATCGGTTTGTAGTGGTCTTTATTGATGACATTCTTGTGTATTCTAAGACCAAGGCAGAACATGAAGAGCATTTGAGGATTGTTCTACAAACCCTGAGAGAAAAGAAGCTATATGCTAAGCTGTCCAAGTGTGACTTCTGGTTGGGTGAAATTGTATTCCTTGGACACATAGTATCAGCTGATGGGATTAGAGTGGATCCCAAGAAGATAGAAACAGTGATGGAGTGGAAGCCTCCCAGAAATACAACTAAGGTAAGAAGTTTCTTGGGGCTAGCTTGGTATTACAGAAGATTTGTGAAGGGGTTCTCTTTAATAGCTGCTCTAATGACCAAGTTGTTATATAAGAATGTCATATTTGACTAGAACGACAAATGTCAGGCCAGTTTTGAGAAGCTGCAAGCTATGTTAGCAGAGGCACCAGTGTTAACATAGCCAGTGACGGGAAAGGACTTTGTGGTCTACAGTGATGCCTCACATAATGGGTTAGGGTGTGTATTGATGCAAGAGGAAAAGGTGATCGCCTATGCTTTCAGGCAACTAAGGCCATGTGAACAGAACTACCCTACCCGTGATCTGAAACTTGCAGCAATTATCTTCGCACTGAAGATATGGAGGCACTACTTGCATGGTGAAAAGTGTTATATATACGCGGACCACAAAAGTCTAAAATACTTGCCAACCCAAAAGGAGCTCAACCTTAGACAAAGGTGATGGATTGAGTTCCTAAAAGACTATGACTGTGTGATTGACTACCATCCTGGGAAGGTAAATGTAACATCCTCACTTTAGCTAGTCCGTACAGTCTACTGTTCCGGTGACCAATATCGGTCCGGATAGCTAGAACGTTTGAAAAAATATTTAAACTAAAGTGAGAAACCATAATTAACTCAAATATTAATTAGAAAAATTTAGGAAAAATTTTAGAAATAAAATACAACTAAGTTAAATGAGCCGGTGCCCTAGTGATAGGTAACCTAGTGAGAAGTTGTGGTTCTAGCAACTAGGAGCCCTAGACTCGGGGGAAAAATTATAAAATAATTTTTGGAACTCTAGAGAAAGGTCATTGAGGTTCTTATGGCATTAGAATGCTGAAGAAATGCTTAGAAAAATTTTTCAATCGGTACAGACAATTTTAGTCTGTTAAGCCAAACGGAGGGCATTTTGGTCATTACACCTTCAGAGGTGATTTTTGACCGACTTGTCCAATTAAGTAAATAATTATTATGATCTAAAATATGAATAAATATTGCTAAAAATTAAATTGAAAATCAGTAGAAAAGAAAAGAAAAGAAAATGAAGGAAATTTGGAATTATGACCTCTTGCTTATGTCATTACAATGCCTCCACCAATCACCATTCACTAAATACACTTAAAAGAAACAAAAATGGGCTGGAAATGAACAAAAAAAGTCAGATCTTTCTCTTCTTTTCTTTTTCTTGCCGTGACCCTCCTCCATAACCACCATTTTCAAGCTTTTTCAAGCTTGATTTTCACTAGCTTCTACCCCACTAAACCCTATACTCCTAACACAAAAAAGTATTCTTGCATCTTAGTGATTCTTTTGGGAGCAAAAAGAAAAGGAAAGAGCAACCCTAGCAAGTGGGAAATCTCACTCCATAAGAGGTTAGTGACCTAACTTTAAATTTTACTTTAAATTCATGTTTAAGGACCATGAATGAGTGCACATGACAAAGAAAATTGAGGAAATACTATTGGTATGCTAATCCTAAATTTTGGCAGCCTTGGATGGTATGATTATGATGAGTTTTATGGAGTTAAAATGATAGTTTGGCTGCCCTCAATATGCATGAATTGAATGGATTGATGAAATGCAATGATAATGCATGATTTATAATGTTTGAGTTAGGGTTTGGGGTGAAAAAATAAGACTTTGACCATGTGATGATGAAAGTAGGTTTTAATGGTCAATTAGTGACCATTTGGTTTGATTTGAATAAAAAATGAAGTGAATGGTGTAGTGGGATTTGAGTTTGGTGTGGCTGCCCTTAGTGACCTGCAGGATTGGGCATGATTCCAGTAGGTTTGGGCAGCAATAAATTGAATTGTAGAGGTCCAATTGGTGCAAGGCCAATTGGACATGAAACTAGACACATAATGGCACAACTTTGGTAAAGAAACCATGCCCAGAAAACCAAACCAAGTGGACCAAAAGATTGCCTTAATCCGGGTGACCTGCAGTCTGCCTGGGCAAAATGACCAAATGAATAGTATTTGGTCATTTGGCCATAACTCAGCGTAGAAAGGTCCAATTGACCTAAAATTTTACCAGAAATAAGCTGAGATATAGACCAACAACTTTCATGAAGAAATGTAACCCAAATTATGACCAGAACATATTCAAAAAGTGAGTTACAGTCACTGTTCCTAACACTGTAGATTTGATCAGTCCAGAAATTCTGGAAAAATTTCAATCCAGCCAGTTGTGGTTTTTGGGCCATAACTTGAATTACAAAACTCCAAATGGAGTGATTCAAAAAAGAAAATTCAACTAAACAAAATAAGGAACAACTGTCATGTTGATCATTTTACCAAATTTCCACTGCAAAAATGACCAATGGAACAATAAAAACAGAGCATGAAAACTGAAAATTCTGCCCAATTAACATTAATCTTAGAAATGGTATTGGCAACCAATACCAACAAATTTTGAATGCAAAATGTGGTATGTTGGGAGTATTAAAACTAATGTACCTATTGTCTATGCAAAAGTCAACATTTTAGTTGACTAATGAAATGAATATTAACATTCAAACTTGAAATTCAAAAATTGTGAAATTTAAAAGTGTAATATGCCCTAGTATACCTAACAAGATTGGTTTGGATAGCTTGGCATGCCAATAGGGTTCTGTTAGCAGTACTGCATATGGCTTCATGCCATTTTGTGTTTCATGGCTTCCCATGCCATTCTGTGACATAATAGCCTTTGGCTATGTTATTTGAGTTGATATAGTTGGGTTTTAACCCTGATAATTATTACAGCTTATTAGCTGTTCTGTTACACACCGGGAGGCACAATGTAACCGATGGTGTAATGGTTCGAGGTACTTAGTACCCAGTGCCAGTTTACCCCTTTATCTAGTCCATTCGACTAATATAGGTTACTCGGGCAATGATAATAAACCTTACCAAATTTTAATTGAATAACACTGCAAATAATATCAGAAATTAAGTCTACTAAAAAAATGTAACATACATTTTGCATACTTATTTTTATTTTATTTTATTTTATTTTATATTGTCACCACTAAGCAGAATTGCTTAGCGTGTCGCTTTTGCCACGCGCAGGTACTAGAGACCTAGCTGGGGAGCCCAGCAGACATCAGACAGGGTGAGCATTCAGAGCTGCATCCGGAGTCCAGATTCACCTCACATCTGCACTGCATATGGTAGGACATTAGGATTTTGGGTAGTATTTTGTATTTTGTATTTTGTATTATGTATTAGTTTTGAGATTGTAACTATCAACTCTTGTAATTATGTAATAATGTAAATATATGAAATTTCATGTTATCAAAATTTTCTATATAATGTATGTTGATAAATGAAATGTTGAGAAATATTTATGAATATGCTTCAAGTGATGAAGTGAACATAAAAGTTTTGAAAATAGTATTGTGATTTGAGATTGAGATTGACTTGAAATGTGTAAAATGGAGTTTGGATTTGAAAATTATATTGGAAGTGTTTTTAAACAGGTTCAGAAGAACTGCTTTTCCAATTTATAGCCGGCACTCTGCCGGATTTTCTATAAAATTTATGGAAAAATGCAGATTTATCAAAATTGAAAATAAATAAATTAAAAGGGATAAATTATAATAGAAACGTGAATTGGTGCTCCGGCACACTGAGTGGCATAACTTGCTCGGCTACACTGTAGACGGGTAAGGGTTGTCACGGTAAATGTAGTTGCTAATGCTTTGAGTAGAAAATCTTTGAATGTCGGTCTATCCTTGGCTCGAGATGGAGTTATTTTGGCTGAGTTGCAAGTGAAGCCAAACCTGCTAAAGCAGATTCTAGATGGGTAAAAGGTAGATGAGAAGCTAATGGTTATTATGGGCAAAATCCCAGAAAGGAAGGAAACTGACTATGTCATAAAAGCAGATGGGTGCCTATACTACAAAGAAAGAGTATGTGTACCAGATGATGGGGAATTGAAAGCTAGTATTCTGAAAGAGGCACACACTAGTATTTATGCTATGCACTTAGGAAGTACAAAAATGTATCATGACTTGAAAATTCATTATTGGTGGCCTGGTATGAAGAAGGACATAGCTGATTATGTGACTAAATGCCTGACATGTCAGTAAATTAAGGCAGAACATCAAGTTCCATCGGGTTTGCTATAGCCTATAAGCATACCTAAAAGGAAATGGGACCGGGTCACTATGGATTTTGTAAGTGGTCTACCTCTCACCCAGAAAAAGCATGATGGAGTATGGGTGATAGTGGATAGATTAACGAAGTCAGCACACTTTCTGCCAATTAGGACTAACTACTAACTAGAGAAGCTAGCAGAATTGTATATCAGTGAGATAGTTAGACTGCGTGGAATTACACTTTCCATCATATCTGATCGAGACCCAAGATTTACATCAAGATTTTGGAAAAAGTTGCAAGAATCCTTGGGTATACAACTCCACTTTAGTACAGCTTTCCATCCTCAAACGGATGGGTATCAGAAAGAGTAATTCGAGTAAACATTGAAACTTATTGAATTAGTACAAATATTAAACTAAAATGATAATAATAACATGAAACATGTGATAGGTCTTTGAGGATATGCTGAGGAGTTGTGTCATTGAGTTTGAGGGAAGTTGGGATAGATACCTCCAACTGGCAGAATTTGCATACAACAATAGCTATCCAAATGGCCCTCTATGAAGCACTGTATGGAAGGAAATGTAGAATCCTAATATGTTAGACTGAATTGGGCAAAGCTAACTTGGTAGGGCCAGACCTGGTGAAATAGACTGAGGAGAAAGTAAAGTTAATCAAAGCCAATCTGAAGGTTGCCCAGACAGACAAAAATCCTACGCCGACCTGAAGAGAAAAGAGATAGAATATGCAGTTGGCGACAAAGTATTCCTTAAGGTGTCACCGTGGAAGAAGGTACTGAGGTTTGGTAGAAAGGGTAAGTTGAGCCCCAGGTTCATTGGCCTATATGAAGTCACTGAGTGTGTGGGTCCAGTGGCCTGCAGGCTAGCTTTACCACCAGAGCTGGACAAGATCCACAATGTGTTTCACGTATCTATGCAAAAAAGATACTTCTCAGACCCTTCACATGTCATCTCCATGGAAGAGATTGAAATTCAACCGGACTTGTAACACTCCTATGTTCAGTAGTGCGTTTTACTGTTCCGGTAACCAGTGTCTGTCCGGACAGCTAGGATGCCTAGAACTACACTTAGATATGGGTGAGGAGACATAAAATAATGAGATATAAGAAAAGAAAATACAAGAAAAATAAAGGAAAAATAATAGCAATAAAATGTGACCAAGTTAAACGAGTCGAAAATCATAGTGATGGGTGACCGCACTGGGAAGTTGCGGCGTGGACTGTTGACTAGCCTTGGACCACAGGGAACCCTGAAAAATATTTTTAAGACATAATTAAAGACTTATTGAAGTATAAATATCAAAGAAAAATTAATTAATTAATACAAAGAAAAACTAAAAATTGAGAAAATGACAAAACTCGGTGTTACCGAAAAATAGGGAATGCAACCCGAACAGGGGCATTGTGGTCATTTGACACCCTGAGTTGTCTTTTGACCTAAATGTCTATTAAAAGAAAATGATATTACACTTGAAAAATGTCATGAAAAATTAAAATAGTGGTACATAATCTAAATAGCAAAAGATAGAAGGAAAATGTGGAAAATTGGAAAGTTTAACATTAAAATATACTTTTAATTCCATTAGTGCTCCACTAACACCACTAAAGTGGACCATTAATCATAATTGTGGTAGAATATGCCTTCATCTTCCTCACTTTGCAAAACCAGCCGAAACACTTGAAAGAAACCTCCATGGCCGAATCCTTTCTAAGCTCCATGCAATCCCCTTTGAGCCACCATTTTCACTAAGTCTCTTCTTTAAAGTTAATCCTCATTTTGCAAGGAAGATTTTGATAGCAATTTTAAGGAGGTTTAGTGAGGTTTTGGTCAAGCTTCAAAAGTGGTAAGTGTGTATTTTTTATTCTTGTTTCATTAAACTTTGAGTGGATGTTGTGGTGAGTTGATTTGTGAAAGAAGTTTTGATGTTTGATGAGTTAATGGTGGTGCACCATTTTGGCAGCCATGAAACCTCAATATGAATAGCTTGTTCTTGCATGTAAATAGTAGTTTGAATGATGATTTAAATGTTTGATTGTATTGTAGTTGAATTCTATGAGTAAGGTTTGATTTGTAAGCTTGAAAATTACAAATGGAGGTTGATGGGTACGTGTAAATTTGTGGCAGCCTCATGAAGAAGATTGAAGTGTTTGAGTTCATGAAATATTGTTGAATTATGTTGTCATTAATGGCAGTATATGTATATAAATAATTGTTTGAATTTGGACATGGAAATGAGGTATGTTCATGTGGTTAAATTGTTGTAAATGGGACTTTAATTGTTGTAAATGGGACTTTGGAAAATTTTGTATTATAGTGTGTATGTTGAGAGTGGTTACAAGCTACCAAAATGACCCAAAAAATGTGAAGAAAAGTGTGTTAATGTTATGGTACAAACTAGAATTGGCATGGAAGAGTTAATTTGGTGAGTGTTAGATGTGTAATTGGTAAGGATGAACAATGTGTAATAGAGCAGTGTATGTTTTGGCTTAGAACCTTAAGTGTGTGGCTCCAGTTGGTATGAGACCAATTGGAGGTGAAACTAGGCACAAAATGTGCCAACTTTCATGATGGAAGCTTACCAAAATTCTGCCTAGAAGGCGACTTGAAAAATGACCAAATCCGGATTAGTGACTTGAAATCCTGAAAATTGACCATTTGGGCAATAGTTAGTGTTTTGACCATAACTTACCCAAAACAGGTCTAATTGACCTGAAATTTTTACCATGAATAGTTGAGACATATATCTACAATTCTTATGAAGACACCAAAGCCCATAAATGGCCAGAACTAAGCCAAATAGCTTGCATAAATTTAGGTCCAAAAACTGGCCGAACTAAAAGTGACCTAATAATGACCTGAAGTTACCATTTTGATACATTCTGTCCAGCATTGGTAAATTGACCATAACTTGGTCTACACAACTCAAAATGACCTGAAATTTTGCCCTGCGTGCAATAAGACATAGACCTAAAAGTTTTTAGTTTGGAACGAAACCCGAAAACCGAGGGAACTAGGTCGTCCAGCTAGGTCAAATTAGTATACCGAAATCCGGCAAATTACAATAAAATGCAATATATTTGAAAATGAATTTGGTAACATGTACTAATACTAAAAGGCCATAAAATGTGACATATTGGTAACATTAAACCTAATTCACCTAGAGTGCATCGAGGGTCAACATTTTAGGTTGACTAAGGAGAATAATAGAATTCAATAAATTAATTATTAAGCCTTATTGTTAGAGACAGTTTAAATGAGTACTGAAACACTTCAAATTGTGTGTTTCAGTTAGCAAAGACTCAGGAAAGAGGAAGGAAACACCGAGTCAGGGCCAAGAGACATTTATCAGAGGTTTGTGCACAACAGTTATTTCTTTTGACTTTTCAATTGAAATAAATTATGAGAATTTTGTATGTTATTGTTTTCAATTGTGAAAAATTGTTTGAATGGAAATTTGATGGATACTTATTGATTGAAAAGCATTGTAAATGGTTTGAAACCACAGCTATCATATATATTGATTGAATTCCTCGCTAGCTTGTCTAGTGGAATTAATTGACTTTGAATTCCCTCTCTGGCTGAAGTGTTGAGGTGTGTGCCTATTGAGGACGAATAGAATGAGTATTCATATTATTACTAGCTAGCTATGTTATTCCTCATTAGCCATCGGCTCTTGGGATGAATTGGACTTTGGAACATGATTAAGCTATGTGTGTGATTTATTGATATTCATTGTGATATTGTTAAATGGAGTTTAAATTCTTATTGACATTCACTGTCTTTTGAATTTAACTATGGTTTTAAGTATCCATTATTTAAATGACTTATGATTTATGATTTAAAGTTGCATTTTGTTAATGTTGTGCACCATTGAGACATTAGCTTAGCGATAGCTTTTCATTGCTATCACAGGTAGACAGACTGACAGGGCAGCAGATTAGGCTGCTAGTGCTACATTGAGAGTTCATCGGGTATATTGAGTATAACATGCGTACTCAAGTCCCACTGCAGACACCAGTGGTACAACCACAGTCTTCCTCTAGGCAGTATGACAAATTGATGAAATATGGGGCTACTGAGTTCAAGGGGACAGTAGATCCTCTAGAGGCAGAACAATGGTTAGAGAGAATGGATAGGGTGTTCAAGAAGCTACATTGTACAGAGGAGCTCAGATTTGAATATTCAGTGTCTCATGCACTGGAATTAGAGAGAATTGAGTTAGAAGCGGCCCTAGAGAAAAAGAAATCAGAGAAGATAGAAAAAAACGGAAAGTCAGTAGAACAGAGTTCTAGTGGTCCTACTTGAAAGAGGAAAAACTTTGGGGGACACAATAGAGGTGGTAAGAAGTCCGGTAGGGGAAGATATTCGGGACAGAAACCTCCTCTATCTGGTCAACAGAGTACCAGAAGTTTCTACCCTCCCCGCCAATGTGAAACTTGTGGAAGAACTCATGGTGGGGTATGCTACAAGGCCATAGGAGCCTGTTATAACTATGGAGGCACAGGACATTTTGCTAAGGACTGCACCAATGCCCGTAGAGTTGGACCACCTCCTACTAGTGCAGAAGGGTCAGTTCAGAGTCCTGCCACTAGAGGTTCACAACCACCTAGCAGAAGTAGAGGCAGGGGTAGAAGTAGTCCAGCAGGCAGCCAAGGCACAGTGAATCAATCAGAGCAAGGTAGTGCTCCAGTTAGTGTTTATGCAATGAGATAGAGAGAAGAGGCTGAGACATCTGATATTGTGGCTGGTACCTTCTCAACTTTTAATCAAGATGTGTTTGTATTATTTGATCCGGGTTCTACCATTCCTATGTGAGTGCTAGCATCATTGATTGCATTGCTATTCCATGTACAAAAGTGGACTTTGAGGTGCTAGTAACAAGTCCGTTAGGACAAGAAGTCAGGGTTAATAGAATGTATAGGGATTGTTCTTTGGTGATCCAAGGACACACTTTTATATCTGATTTCTTTGAAATGCCCTGCAGAGATTATTATATCATCTTGGGCATGGATTGGTTAGCCAGGCATCATGCCATGATTGACTGTAGACTGAAGACATTCACTTTTGGTCTCCTTCAATATAGTGATGTGGTAATACATGGGGAGAGGCAGCTATTGCCATCAAACATCATTTCGGTTACACTAGCCAGAAAAATGATCAGAAAGGGGTGTGAAGCATACTTGGCACATGTGGTAGACACCCAAGTGGGGAGTCCAGCATTGAGAGACATCCCTACAGTATATGACTTTTCAGATATGTTTCCTGATGAATTGCTAGGATTACCTCTAGAAAGAGAGGTGCAGTTTGAAATTAATATTACGCTTGGTGTGGATCCAATCTCCATAACACCATACATAATGGCACCAGCAGAGTTGAAGGAGTTGAAGGTACAGTTGCAAGAACTACTTGAAAAGGGCTTCATCCACCCTAGTGTGTCATCTTAAGGAGCGCCAGTATTGTTTGTTAAGAAGAAAGATGGCACTCTCCGCTTAGGTATTGACTACCGACAGTTGAATAAGGTGACAATAAAGAACAGATATCTATTACCTCGCATTAATGATCTGTTTGATCAGTTGAAGGGTGCAGCTGTATTCTCTAAAATTGATTTGCGATCTGGTTATTATTAGTTGAAAGTGTAAGAGCAGAGTATTCCAAAGACTGCTTTCAGAACTCGATATGGCCACTATGAGTTTCTAGTAAT
The DNA here is from genome assembly GCF_030052815.1 of Hevea brasiliensis. NCBI lineage: Eukaryota > Viridiplantae > Streptophyta > Magnoliopsida > Malpighiales > Euphorbiaceae > Hevea > Hevea brasiliensis. Next base: position 38,046,440 of record NC_079493.1, read on the forward strand.
GCCATTCAGGTTAACTAATGCGCCAGCTGCTTTTATGGATCTGATGAATACTATCTTCAGATCATATCTCGACCAATTTGTGGTGGTGTTTATTGATGATATTTTGATATATTCAAGGAATGCAGAGAAGCATGACAGACATTTACGGATTGTACTGCAGACTTTGAGGGAGAAACAGCTATATGCTAAATTATCGAAATGTGGATTTTGGATGAAAGAAATCTCTTTCTTGGGACATGTTGTGTCAGCTGAAGGGATCAAGGTAGATTCCAGCAAGGTAGAAGCTATCCTTAATTGGAAGCTGCCCAGGAATATCACAGAAATTCATAGTTTTCTGGGTTTAGTTAGATATTACCGCCAGTTTATGAAAAGGTTTTCTATGTTAGCTTCTCCACTGACCAAGCTGCTTCAGAAAGATGTAAAATTTCAGTGGACATATAAATGCCAGCAGAGTTTTGATGAGTTGAAGAGGTGTTTGACTGAAGCTCCAGGCCTCACTTTACCTACCCCGAGTAAAGAATACATAGTTTATAGTGATGCTTCTCACAATGAGTTAGGCTGTGTACTGATGCAAGATCGAAATGTCATTGCATATGCATCACGCCAGCTGAACCGCATGAGAGGAACTACCCAACACATGATTTGGATCTTGCAGCTATTGTTTTTGCTCTGAAGATCTGGAGACATATTTGTATGGGGAGAAATGCTACATTTACACAGATCACAAGAGCTTGAAGTATTTGAGCACTTAGAAAGAATTGAATTTGAGGCAGAGGAGATGGTTAGAACTGATTAAAGACTATGACTACTTAATAGACTATCAGCCAGGGAAAGCAAATGTGGTGGCTGACGCCTTAAGTCGCAAGACTATGGTAAGTCTCAGAGTTTCTCCTTTGTCCATGGTACATGAGTTGAAAGCACAACATACCAGTTTAGAGATTGATGATGAGGGACAGACAGTAGTTGCATGGCATGTACAGCCAGTGTTGATTGATCAGATCAGAATGGCTGCTCAGAATGATGAAAAATATCAGCTAGCTACTGAAAGAAGTTTAGCACGGCAAGAAACCTGAATTCTCTATGAGAGATGATGGTTTACTACTACATCAGGGCAGAATGTGCATTCCTAATAATGCTGACTTGAGACAATCATTATGAAGGAAGCATATGAGTCTCCTTTTGCTATGCATCCTAGTGGAACTAAAATGTACAGAGGGCTGAAAGAGCATTACTGGTGGATGGGTATGAAGAGGGATATAGCTGAATTTGTTTCCAAATGCCTAATTTGTCAGCAAGTAAAGGTAAAACATCAAGTTCCAGTTAGTTTGTTACATCCATTGCCAGTACCAGAGTGAAAATGGGAACGAATAACTATGGATTTTGTGATGGGACTTCCGAGGACACAGAATAGTCATGATGCAGTATGGGTTGTAGTTGATAGACTAACCAAGTCTGCTCACTTTTTACCAGTCCGGATGGACTATAGTTTGGAGAGATTGCCAGATTGTACATAAATGAGATTGTAAGATTGCATGGAGTGCCAATATCGATTGTATCTGACAGAGATCCTAGGTTCACTTCTAGATTCTGGGGTAGTCTTCAGAGAGCCCTGGGAACTAGATTGAACTTCAGCACGGCATTCCACCCACAGAAAGATGGCCAGTTTGAAAGGGTAATTCAGATATAGGAGGATATGCTACGGGCTTGTGTGATTGAGTTTGAAGGTAGTTGGGATACACACTTGGCTTTAATTGAGTTTGCTTATAACAACAACTACCAATCAAGCATTGGGATGCTTCCATATGAAGCTTTGTATGGCAGAAAATGCAGAACTCCCCTATGTTGAGATGAAGTAGGTGAAAAAAAGATGATTGGGCTAGAAATTGTTCAGCAGACAGAGGAAAAGGTCAGATTGATCAGAGATTGACTCAAAGCTGCATCAGACCGTCAGAAGTCCTATGTGGATCTGAAGAGAAGAGATATTGAATATGCAGTGGGTGATAAGGTATTCCTAAAAGTTTCTCCTTGGAAGAGGATTATGAGATTTGGCAGAAAGGGGAAACTGAGTCCTCGTTTCATCGGACCATATGGGGTTCTGGAAAGAGTGGGTCCTTTGGCATATCGGTTAGCATTACCTCCAGAGTTAGAAAGGATACACAGTGTCTTTCATGTGTCCATGTTAAGGAGGTACAGATCTGACCCATCTCATGTATTATCAGTTGAAGAAATTGAGGTAAATCCAGACCTCTCATATGAGGAAGAACCCATAGAAATTCTGCCATAAGAGGTGAAGCAGCTGAGGAATAAACAGATACACCTGGTTAAAGTGCTGTGGAACCATCATTCAGGCCAGGAAGCTACTTGGGAACGTGAAGAGGATATGAGGAGACAGCACCCACAGCTGTTCAGAGACTGATGCTAGGTAAAATTTCAAGAAAAAATTTATTTTAAGGGGGGGAGAATTATAACACTCCTATGTTCGGTAGTGCGTTTTACTGTTTCGGTGATCAGTGTCTGTCCAGACAGGTAGGATGCCTAGAACTACACTTAGATATGGGTGAGGAGACATAAAATAATGAAATACAAGAAAAGAAAATACAAAACAAAAACAAAGGAAAAATAATAGCAATGAAATGTAACCAAGTTAAACGAGTTGAAAACCATAGCGATGGGTGATCACACCAGGAAGTTGCGGCGTGGACCGTTGACTAGCCCTGGATCACGGGGAACCCTGAAAAATATTTTTAAGAAATAATTAAAGACTTATTGAAGTATCAATATTATTAGAAATATCAAAGAAAAATTAATTAATTAGTACAAAGAAAAACGAGAAATCGAGAAAATGATAAAACTCGGTGTTACCGAAAAATCGGAAATGCAACCCGAACAGGGGCATTGTGGTCATTTCACACCCCAAGTTGTCTTTTGACCTAAATTTCCATTAAAAATAAATGATATTACACTTGGAATATGTCATGAAAAATTAAAATAGTGGTACATAATCTAAATAGCAAAAGATAGGAGAAAAATGTGGAAAATTAGAAAGTTTAACATTAAAATATACTTTTAATTCCATTAGTGCTCCACTAACACCACTAAAGTGGACCATTAAGCATAATTGTGGCAGAATATGCCTTCATCTTCCTCACTTTGCAAAACCAGCGGAAACACTTGAAAGAAACCTCCATGGCCGAATCCTTTCCAAGCTCCATGCAATCCACTTTGAGCCACCATTTTCACTAAGTCTCTTCTTTAAAGTTAATCCTCATCTTGCAAGGAAGATTTTGATAGCAATTTTAAGGAGGTTTAGTGAGGTTTTGTTCAAGCTTCAAATGTGGTAAGTGTGTATTTTTGATTCTTGTTTCATTAAACTTTGAGTGGATGTTGTGGTGAGTTGATTTGTGAAAGAAGTTTTGATGTTTGATGAGTTAATGGTGGTGCACCATTTTGGCAGCCATGAAACCTCAATATGAACAGCTTGTTCTTGCATGTAAATAGTGGTTTGAATGATGATTTAAATGTTTGATTGTATTGTAGTTGAATTCCATGAGTAAGGATTGATTTGTAAGCTTGAAAATTACAAATGGAGGTTGATGGGTACGTGTAAATTTGTGGCAGCCTCATGAAGAAGATTGAAGTGTTTGAGTTCATGAAATATTATTGAATTATGTTGTCATTGATGGCAGCATGTGCATATAAATAATTGTTTGAATTTGGACATAGAAATGAGGTATGTTCATGTGGTTGAATTGTTGTAAATGGGACTTTAATTATTGTAAATGGGACTTTGGAAAATTCTGTATTATAGTGTGTATGTTGAGAGTGGTTACAAGCTGCCAAAACGAAAAAAAAAGTGAAGTAAAGTGTGTTAATGTTATGGTACAAACCAGAATTGGTATGGAAGAGTTAATTTGATAAGTGTTAGATGTGTAATTGGTAAGGATGAACAATGTGTAATAGGGCAGTGTATGTTTTGGCTTAGACCCTTAAGTGTGTGGCTCCAATTGGTATGAGACCAATTGGAGGTGAAACTAGGCACAAAATGTGCCAACTTTCATGAAGGAAGCTTACCAAAATTCTGCCTAGAAGGTGACTTGAAAAATGACCAAATCCGGATTAGTGACTTAAAAGCCTGAAAATTGACCATTTGGGCAGTAGTTAGTATTTTGACCATAACTTACTCAAAACAGGTGTAATTGACCTAAAATTTTTACCATGAATAGCTGAGACATATATCTACAATTCTTATGAAGACACCAAAGCCCAAAAATGGCCAGAACCAAGCCAAATAGCTTGCACAATTTCAGGTCCAGAAACTGGCCGAACCAAAAGTGACCTAAAAATGACCTGAAGTTACCATTTTGATACATTCTGTCCAGCATTGGTAAATTGACCATAACTTGGTCTAAACAACTCAAAATAACCTAAAATTTTACCCCATGTGCAATAAGACATAGGCCTACAAGTTTTTAGTTTGGACTGAAACCCGAAAATCGAGAGAACTAGGTCGTCCGGCTAGGTCAAATTAGAGTGTATTGAGACATTTATCAGAGGTTTGTGCACAACAGTTATTTCTTTTGACTTTTCAATTGAAATAAATTATGAGAATTTTGTATGTTATTATTTTGAATTGTGAAAAATTGTTTGAATGGAAATTTGATGGATACTTTTTGATTGAAAAGCATTGTAAATGGTTTGAAACCACAGCTATCATGTATATTGATTGAATTCCTCGCTAGCTTGTCTAGTAGGATGAATTAACTTTGAATTCCCTCTCTGGCTGAAGTGTTGAGGTGTGTGCCTGTTGAGGACGAATAGAATGAGTACTCATATTATTGCTAGCTAGCTATGTTATTTCTCATTAGCCATCAGCTCTTGGAATGAATTGGAATTTGGAACATGATTAAGCTGTGTGTGTGATTTATTGATATTCATTGTGATATTGTTAAATGGAGTTTAGATTCTTATTGACATTCACTGTCTTTTGAATTTAACTATGGTTTTAAGTATCCATTATATATATGACATATGATTTATGATTTAAAGTTGCATTTTATTAATGTTGTGCACCACTGAGACATTGGCTCAGCGATAGCTTTTCATTGCTGTCGCAGGTAGACAGACTGACAAGGCAGCAGACTAGGCTGCTGGTGCTACATTGAGAGTTCATCAGGTATATTGTGTATACCATACTTTGCATTTTGTATTGTAATGTATGTTCACTGTATGTATATATTGTTCTTGGTTTTGAGCAGTTGTAAATTAAAATTGTACATTAAAGTTGTAAACTAAATTTGTAAATTATTTTGGTTTGTAAATATTGTGATATATTCTTTTGTCTCAGCTTTTGAAAATGCTAGAAAATTATTGTGGATTTGAGTTGACAATTATTGAGAAACTTATTGTGTTGATTGAATATTGGAGTTTGGGGATTGAACAAAATAATTGAAGTGCTTTTTTACAGGATTTTGAAGAACTGTTTTATTCTAAATACAGATGGCACTCTGCTAAAATTTTTACAGAAATTATTAATTCTTCAAATGTGTTATCTGGTTTCACTTCAGTTAAAAAAAAAAAAATTTAACACCTATAAATAGTGCTCACCACTGTGAAAAGAAGTAAGAAAAGGTTTAAAATCCCTTGTAGTGTATTTAATGAGTTATCAGTAGACAAAGTTGGTAATTCATTAGGTATACTACGGGATCATATTATGCCTTACGGAGGGGTAGGGTGTGATAGGACTTGACATATGAAGAAGAACCCATATAGATCCTGGCTCGGGAAGTGAAGGAATTGAGGAACAAACAAATTCCACTGGTGAAAGTGCTTTGGAGGCACCACAACACCGAGGTGGCAACCTGGGAAAGTTAAGAGACGATGAGGCAACAGTTCCCTCAACTATTTGCATTAGGTAAATTTCGAGGACGAAATTTAAATTAGAGGGGAAGAGTTATAACACCCTCACTGTAGCAATTCAGTACATTCTACTGTTCCGGTGACTGGTGTCAATCTGGACAGCTAGAACGTCTGGAAAAATATTTAGACTAGAGTGAGGAGTTATAAATAACTCAAATAATGGTAAGAAAAATTTAGAAATAAAATACAACTAAGTTAAATGAACCGGTGCCTTAGCGATGGGTAACCCAGTGATTGCGGTCCTCGCAGCTAGGAGCCCTAATCCTGGGAGAAAATTCCTGAAATAATTTTTGAGACTCTAGAGAAGATTCATTGAGGTTTCAATGGCATTAGAATGCCAAGAAAATGCTTAGAAAATTTTTTAAATCTGTACAGACGATTTTGGCTCAATAAGCCAAATGGAGGGCATTTTTGTCATTTCATCTTTAGAGATGATTTTTGGCCAACTTGTCCAGTTAAATAAATAATTTATATGACATAAAATGTGAATAAATATTGCTAAAAATTGAATTAAAAATGGGTAAAAAAGAAAAGAAAAGAAAATGCATGAAAACTTGAATTATGACATCATTATGATGTCATTAAAAAGGCTTTCACCAATGGCATTTCAACAAGCACTCTTAAACTAATTAAAAAGAAAAGAAAAGAGGTAAAAATGAAACAAAATTTTTGTTCTTCTTCTTTCATAATTCGGCAGCCTCTCTCTCTTCTCTCTTAAGCTCCATTAAAGCTCCCTTGTGAGCTTGATTTCCCCCTTCATCCCACCATAAAACCCTATCATCCCTTCACAAAATTTGGTCTTCACCATTAGAGCAATACTTGGGCAGCAAAAATAAGTGAAAATAAAGGAGTTTTTCAAGCTTGGGTTGGCACACAACAAGGTTATTGTCAATTAAACCTTTCAAATGTTGTGTAGGCATCATTTGGAGTGTAAATTAAGTATGAATTTGAGAGAAATTAAACAAATTGAGCATGTTTGAAATCCTTCAAATTTCATCAGCCTTGAGATAACATAGGGTTTCAATGATTCAAGAGAATTATAATTGTGAATTAATGCCGTTGAACATGAATTTGATGATTAGAATACTTGATTGTATGTTGTTTGAGCAAATTGGAATTGTGGAGTTAGGATTTGGGGAAAACCTCGAGTTTTGCGCATGTGTTAGTGAATGAAAGTTCTAATGGTCAATTAGTGACCACTCGGCTTTGTATGATGAGGAATTGAAGTGAATTATAGCTTTGGATTTGAGGTTGTGTATGCTGCCTCATAGGACCTGCAGGGCTGGATGTGAGTCCAGCAAGTTTGAGCAGTTATAACTTGAGTTGTGTAGGTTCAATTGGTGCAAGGCTAATTGGACATGGAATTAGACACATAATGACACAACTTTTATGAAGGAACCCTGTCCAGAAAACAAACTTAGGATGTCCTGAAAATTGACCAAATCCAGGTAACACACATTCTGCCTGGACAAAATGACCAAATGAACAATGTTCATTCATTTGGTCATAAATTAGTGTAGAATGGTCCAATTGACATGAAATTTATATCAATGAAAAGCTTAGACAATTTAGAACAACTTTCATGCAGAACACAAACTCAAATTCTGGACTTAACCAAATGAATTTGGTACCCAAATTTGAGCTACCAAATCTGGCAGAATGGGATTCTGCTTAGAAATTCTGAGCAGATACTAATCCAGCCAGCCTTGTTCAAATTAGCATATCTTGAGCTAGAAAACTCCAAAAGGAGCAATTTAAAAAGGGCAATGTAGCTAGACACAATAAGGAACAACTTTGATTAAGAACATTTGTCCAAATTCTCACTGTAGAATTGCCTAATGGAATAGTGAACTTTAGCACCCAAAATTGAAAATTTTGATTTATTTCCTATTAGTTTGAAGTATTGAATGGAAACTAATGCCAACACTTTTGAGAACCAAAATGTGATAATTTCATGTGATTAGAACTCATGTAACTATCATGTATGGGAAAGTTAATATTTTGACTTAAATGGTAAAATGAGTAGTAACCTTACATGTTAAACACAGAAATTTAATCAAGAACTTTGTAATATGCCCTAGTAGACCTAGTAAGATTGGGTTGGATAGGTTAGCATGCCAATAGGGTTCTGATAGCAGTACTGCATATAGCATTACGCCATTATGTGATTTATGGCTTAAGTGGCCATTCAGTGATTTTATGGCTTTTAGCCATTCTGATATTATTATAATACTTGGCCTTGTGCTCAATATTTATTACAGCTCATTAGCTGTTCTGTTACGCACCGGGAGACACATTGTGATCGATGGTGTGACGGCCCGAGGTACTTGGTACCCAGTGCCAGTTTACCCGCTTATCCAGTCTAGTCATCGAGTATAGGTTACTTGGGTAACCAAAAATAATATTTAAAAATTTTAATTAAATTATTAGGATAAAAAGTACTAAATGAATAATACTACAAATAAGTACCAGAAATTGTCCGTATGAAAAACATGCATACACTCTGCATGCTTACATCATTTTAGTTCTTTTTATTTTATTATTGGCACCACTAAGCAGTATTGCTTAGCGCGTTGCTTTTGCCATGCGTAGGTTCTGGAGAGACTGATAGAGAGCTTGGCATACCACAGACTGGGTGAGGCCACAGATCTGCATAGTGTCAGAGTCACCTCTTAGGCTCCAGTGCATTGGTAGGACACTAGGTTCCATTTTGTATTTTGTGATTTTGTAAGTTTTGTAATTAAACTCTTATTTTATAATGTATATTTCAAACCTATGTAATATAATCTTGTATTAATATAAGTATTTGTAACCTTGTGTTTATAAAAAACATATGAGTATTTATTTATGATTTGAGCATGATGATGATGTAAAATGAATGAATGACAAATGGAGAAATTATTGAAAATTGATGTCATAATTGGAGTGGTGATTTGAACAATTATTGGAAGTGTTTTCTACAGGTTTCGAAGAACTATTTTCTTCATTTTTAGCTGGTACTTTGCCGAATTTTTTATAAAATTTTTGGAATCGCAAATTAATTTAAAATCTCAATAATTGATCTAAATGAGATCAATTTCATAAATTTCACTTAATAACTATAAATAAATAAATTAAGAACGGATAAATATCAATGGGATAAGTTATAGTGCTCTGGTACACTGTGTGGCATATCTTGCTCGGCTACATTATAGACGGGTAAGGGGTGTCACTGAAAGACTATATGATTTACAGTGATGCCTCTCATAACGGGCTTGGGTGTGTTCTTATGCAAGAAGGGAAAGTAGTTGCCTATGCTTCCAGACAGTTAAGGCCACATGAAAGGAACTACCTAACACATGACTTGGAATTGGCGGCAATAATATTTGCATTGAAGATTTGGAGGTATTACCTATATGGTGAGAAGTGTTACATCTATACTGATCACAAGAGTCTAAAGTACTTGCCAACCTAGAAGGAACTTAATTTGAGATAGAGGAGATGGATTGAATTTCTTAAGGATTATGACTGTGTGATTGACTATCACCCTGGAAAGGTAAATGTAGTGGCTGACGCACTGACCAGGAAGTCCATGATGGCTTTGAGAGCACTGAATGTTCACTTGTCCTTAGTTCCAAATGGGACTATTTTAGCTAAGCTGCGAGTAAAGCCAAGCTTGTTATAGCAGATATAGTAAGTATAGAAGTAGGATGAAAAGTTAATATCTATTATGGGCAGAGTTAAAGAGGGGAAGGAGACTGATTATGAACTGAAAAAAGATGGGTGCCTTACTATAAAGGCAGAATCTATGTACCAGGAGATGAGGAACTAAAGAAGAATATCTTGAAAGTGGCGCATAGTAGCTACCATGCTATGCACCCAAGAAGTACCAAAATGTATCGTGACCTAAAGACACAGTATTGATGGCCTGGAATGAAGAAGGAGATTGATGATTTTGTGACCAGATGTCTGACATGCTAGCAGGTTAAGGCTGAGCATCAGGTTCCATCAGGGTTACTGCAACCTATATCTATAACAGAATGGAAATGGGACCACATCACCATGGATTTTGTAATTGGGCTACCTTTGACACAGAAGAAGCATGATACCATCCGGGTGATTGTGGACAGATTAACAAAGTCAGCACACTTCCTACCTATCAGAACTGACTATTCACTGGGGAAATTAGCAGAAATCTACATAGCTGAGATAGTATGGTTACATGGAGTGCCAACATCGATTATATCTGACCGAGACCTGAGGTTTACTTTGAGGTTTTGGAAGAAGTTATAGGAGTCGTTAGGCACTCAACTACACTTCAGTATGGCTTATCATCCTCAAACGGATGGACAGTCCGAAAGGGAGATTCAGGTGCTGGAAGATATGTTTCAGAGCTGCATTATTGACTTTGAAGGAAGTTGGGAGAAATACCTTCCTTTGGTAGAGTTTGCTTATAATAACAGTTCCCAAGCCAGCATAAAAATGGCTCCATATGAAGCATTATATTGGAGGAGATGTAGAACTCCCTTATGTTGGACAGAAATGGGTGAAGAGAAAATAGTGGGCCCAGACCTGGTGAGACAGACAGAGGAAAAAGTGAAGCTAATCAGAGACAACTTGAAAGTCTCCTTAGATAGACAGAAATCCTATTCTAACCTGAAGAGAAAAGACAGAGTACGAGGTTGGAGATAAGGTGTTTCGCAAGGCATCGCCTTGGAAGAAAATGTTAAGATTCGGTAAGAAGGCTAAGTTAAGACCTAGGTTTATTGGTCCATACGATGTCATTGAACGTGTGGGTCTAGTAGCCTACAGGCTAGCTTTACCACCTGAGCTGGATAAGATTCATAATGTGTTCCATGTGTCAATGCTCAGGAGATACAAATCAGATCCTTCACATGTCATTTCAGTAGAAGAGATAATTATGTAACTTTATTTGACATATGAAGAAGAACCAATCAAAATCTTAGCACGAGAAGTAAAGGAGCTCAGAAACAAGAAAATTCCACTAGTGAAAGTCTTATGGAGACACCACAACACGGAAGAGGCGACTTGGGAGAGCGAGGAGAAGATGAGGCAGCAGTTCCTTCAGCTCTTCACATCAGGAAAATTTTGAGGACAAAAATTTTATTTAGAGGGAAAGAATTGTAACTCCCTCACTGTAGGTAGTCTATACGTTCTACTGTTCTGATGACTAACATCTGTTTGGACAGTCAGAATGTCTGAAACTACACTTAAACTAGAGTAAGGAGACATAAATTGATAAAATAAAGACCAAGAAAAATTAAGAGAAAATAAAATAAATGAAATGTAACTAGGTTAAAGGAGCCGGAATCACGGTGATGGGTGACCATACCGGGAAGTCACTGCGTAGACAGTTGATGACCCCTGACCTGCAAGGAGCCCTAGAAAATAATTTTTGGGACTTAATTAAAGGTTTACTGAGGCACAAATGACATTAAAAATATCAAAGAAAATTTAGTTAATCGGTACAGATGAAAATAAAAATAAAATAGACAGTATAAAAATTAAAAGAATCGTCAGGTCAGGAATTTAGTCGGTGTTACCGAAAAAGTTTAACTATAACCCGAAGAGGGGCATTTTGGTCAGTTGGCACCTAGAGTTGACTTTTGACCTAAATTTCCATTAAATTGAGTGATATTAAAATTTTGAAAACCCCATTAAAACATGAAACTATATGTAATGTAATTAAAAAAAACATGAGGGGAATTATTAGAATTATTAACACTTTAATTATTATAATGAATAAACAAATTCTTAGTGGAGTATAAATAGCATAAGCTGACAAAATTAATCCACTCCACTTCATCTTCTTCCTCATTTCATCACCATAGCCGAACCTAGTTCCCCATTCCTCCTCCATGATTTCTCTCATTCAAGCTTCAAATTCCTTCCATTATCACCATAATCCTCATAACTTTCTTCACAAAAATTAGTCCCCACACCTTGGGAAGTTTATAGGCAACAAGAGAAAAGAGAAATCTTGAAGTTTTCACAAGGTTAAGAAGCAGCCATTAAAGGTTAGTGCATGTTTTCTCTTCCTTCCTTAGTTAAGTCTTGAATTAAGGTTGAAAGGAGTGAGTATAAAAATTGAAAGAAAATGGTAAGAAACTTTAGAACTCTCATTTCGGCAGCCTTGATAAACATGGGAGTTTGATGCTTTCATGCATGTAAATGGTGATTAGTGATGTTGATGAATAAGTAGATGAAGTTGTATGTGTTAGAATTTGATTGCATGTGTATATTGTGATTGATAAATTGGAGTTAGAGTTTTAACCTAACTATTGGAGACTTTGTGTAATTGTTGGAATTTAACTTTGTTGAGATGATTTGATGATGTTTATAAGTGCCATGAATGTCAATTTGCAGTTTGAGAGTTGGAGGAAATGAAATTTAGAAGTGTACATTTTACATGCAGGTTGAGTCTTTGTAATCTAGTAAATGTTTTGAGTCATAATTGAATTTGTGTTGCTCCAATTAGTATGGGGCCAATTGAAGATGAAACTAGACCTAAAATTATCCATTTTCATGGAGAAATTATGCCCAAATTCTGTCCATAACTTGACCAAATTGTTGTCCTAATCCAGATGACCATATAGTGAACCCAGAAAAATGACCAAATGAACAGTACACCTTCATTTGGCCATAACTCCCTTTAGACATGTCCAAATGACCTGAATTTTATACCATTGGAAAGCTTAGATACAGGACTACAACTTTCATGAAGACCACAGAGCCCAAAATGCCTTAAACCAAACCAAATTGTTAGCCCAAGTTAGGTCACAAAACTGTCCAGAACTATTTTGCCCAGAAATAGCTAGACAGAGGCTTATTTGACCAGTTTTGGCAAAAAGGCCATAACTTGGTCTACAGAAGCCCAAATACACTGAAATCAGTGGCACAATTTCCACAAGACATCAATCTACAATATTGGTGTTTTGACCAAAACCCAAAAATTAAGAAAATTAGGTTAATTGGCAAGATCAATTTAGTATGCAAATTCTAGAAATTGCCTAAGTGACCACTTGACCCCATAATGGTCTTTTAGTTATATCTCCCACTAGGAAACTTCAATTGGGATGAGCCATGTTGTTCTAGAAACCTAAGAAGTAGGGCTCTAACATTTTTTTAGACACTTTTCTCAAATTATGAATGTAAGAACACTAAAGGTTGAGTCAAACTCACTGACTTGAACTGGAATCCTGTTGGCACAGGGTACTTGAGTCCAGGCCAATTATTTGGCTATAAGTAATTCTACAAAACTTGAAAAAATGCAATCCAAAATTTTGAGTGACCATATGACATAGGCAATAAATTATATGAATAACACTAAGCCTAAAAGTGACTGCAACATATCCAATTAAATTGGTAAAATGTAACTTCAAAATCTGCCTAGTTAAGGATCCAGAATTAGGAAATGAACCAGTTTTATTTGACAATAACTTGAGTTTTAGAAATCCAAATGACATGATGCAAAAAAGGAAAATAAGACAAGACATAGAGGAACAACTTCCATGAAGGAAGTATTGTGACACCCCTTACCCGTGTACAGTATATTCGAGTAAGCTATGTCATACGGTGTACCAGCACACTCTATTTTACCTTAATTAATTTTTTTTATAATAATTTTGAATTTAACTTGTGAAATATAATTTATTTAAGCCCTTTATTAAAATTATAATTTATTTGAGGTTCCGAAAATTTTATAGAAAATCCGGCAGAGTACCGGCTAAAAATGGAGAAAACAGTTCTTCGGAACCTGTGAAAAACACTTCCAATAATCATATTCAATCATCTCAATCTCCAATATCAAAATCTCAACATTTTTCAAATTCAATTTCTCAATCATTCATTTCATGTGATAATCATGTACAAGTCACAGATAGACATTCACTTTTCCATTCACAAATACAATTCTCATTATTTACATGAACATCAAAATACATTACATAAGTTCAATTACATATGAGAAAATAAAAAAAAAATTGTTACAAAATACCAAAATGAAACCTAGTGTCCTACCAATGCACTGTGGATGGTGAGGTGACACGGACACTATGCAGAGCTGCAGGAGGTCTCACCCAGTCTGTGGTCTACTGGGCTCTCGATCAGTATCTCCAGAACCTACACGTGGCAAAAGCAACGCGCTAAGCAATAATGCTTAGTGGTGCAAATAATAAAATAGAAAGAAATAACAGAAATAAATATGCATTGAATGTATATGTCTTATTTGTTTTGTATTTGTATATCCATTTATTTCGTTAACTTTGTCCACTTTCATTCATTTGGTTGCCCAAGTAACCTATACTGGACGACTGGACTGGATAAATGGGTAAACTGGCACTGGGTATCTAGTACCTCGGGCTGTCACACCATCGGTCACATATGCATCTCCCGGTGTGCAATAGAACAACTAATAAGCTGTAATAACATCAGGCACAAGGCCAAATCTCAACACAAGGTCAGAATGGCTAAAAGCCATGAAATCACAGAATGGAATAATGCCATGTGCAGTACTGCTAACTGAACCCTATTGCCATGCCAAACTATCCAAACCAATCTTGTTAGGTATACTAGGGCATTTGATACTTTTGAATTCTTTAATTTTTGAATTTCAAGTTTTTGGTGTCACTATTCACTTTATTGGTCAACAAAAATGTTGACTTTTGGATAGAAAATAGGTACATTGGTTTTGACACTCCCAACATACTACATTTTGCATTCAAAACTTGTTGGCATTAATCACCAATACCATTTCTAAGCTTAAACCAAGGGAGCAGAATTTTCAGTTTTTGTACCCCAAATTTACTGTTCCATTAGTGACTATTACAGTGGGAATTTGAGGAAATGGTAAACATAAAAGTTGTTCCTTATTTTGTCTAGTTGAATTTATTTTTTTGAATCACTCCATTTGGAGTTTTGTAGCTTCAGATATGGTCCAAAAACCACAGCTGGCCGGATTGCAAAACTGCAGAATTGACCATATCTACAATGCAAAGGAATGCCATCGCCACTGCCTTGTTGGATAGGTTCTGGTCATAATTTGGGGTAGGTTTCTTCATGAAAGTTGTTTGTCTATATCTTAACGTATCTGTAAAAATTTCAGGTCAATTGACCCATGCTATAATGAGTTATGGCCAAATGAACAATTACTATTCATTTGGTCATTCTGCAGATTCTGGTTGCAGGGTATCCGGATTGGGGCCAGTTTTTGGTCCACTTGCTTTGGTCTTTTGGGCATGGTTTCTTCAGAAAAATTGTGCCATTATGTGTCTAGTTTCATGTCCAATTGGCCAAATACCAATTGAACCTACACAGCCAAAGATATGGTAGTCCAAACAGGCTGGACTCACAGCCTCACCTGCTGCTATCACTAGGCAGCCTACCAATTTGGTTTGTAACACTCTAGTTCACTTCAAATTATGGTCAACTTACCTCAAATGGTCACTAATTGACCCTTAAAATGTTCATTCACCATTACATAAGTGAAACTCAAATTTCCCTCAAAACCCTAATTCCTAAGTTCTCAAATCTTACAATATACATGCCATTAAGGTTTTTAATTCACTTATACATATCAAGAAACATCCATAGATTTTTTTAATTTCATTCAAGCCCTCAACCTCAAGAAAGTTCATGGCTGCCGAAAATTGAAGATACTCTAACTTGCATAATTTACTTCCAATTTTTATAATTTATTAACTTAAATTGATGTTCTAACAAAATTAAAAAGAGTGAGAGGGGAAAATATAGCACTAACCTTTTTGCTCAACTTATTGAACTTATGAAAACTCTAAAATTTCTCCTCTTTGTGGCTGCCTAGAGCTTCCTTAGGGTGTGTGGATAAGTTTTAGTGAAGGTGACTTAGGGTTTTGGGGTGAGGAAAGCATGGAAATTGAAGCTTTTAAGAACCAAAAATGGAGGAGCATGGGTGATAAGGGAGTTCGGCCATGATGAGAAATAAGGAAGAAGGAGCAGAATTTAGGTTAATTAAATCCCTTTTTTAACTTTTATAATGAGCCTTGTTGCTTTATGATTGGCTTAGAGTTTTTTTGATGACCTCATGCTTACTTAATAAATCAATTTTACCTTCATTTCTTTTCTTTTCTTTACTACTCATTTTTAATTAAATTTTTACCAATATTTATTCGTATTTTAGATCATAATAGTTATTTACTTAACTGGACAAGTCGGCCAAAAATCGCCTCTGAAGGCGAAATGACCAAAATGCCCTCCGTTTGGCTTAACGGGTCAAAATTGTCTGTACCGATTGAAAAATTTTTCTAAATATTTTCTTGGCATTCTAATGCCGTAGGGACCTCAATGACCCTTCTCTGGAGTCCCAAAAATTATTTTATGAATTTTTCCCCTGGTCTAGGGCTCCTAGTTGCGAGAACCGCAACTTCCCTCTGGGTTACCCATCGCTTGGGCACCGGCTCATTTAACTTGGTTGTATTTTATTTCTAAAATTTATTTCTAAATTTTTCTTATTAATATTTGAGTTAATTATGGTTCCTCACTTTAGTTTAAATATTTTTCCGAACGTTCTAGATGTCCGAAGCGACACCGGTCACCGGAACAGTAGAATGTACGGAGTTACTATCGGGAGGGTGTTACAACTCTTCCCCTCTAATTTAAATTTCGTCCTCGAAATTTACCTGATGCAAACAGTTGAGGGAACTGTTGCCTCATCGTCTCTTCACTTTCCCAAGTTGCCTCCTCGGTGTTGTGGTGCCTCCAAAGCACTTTCACTAGTGGAATCTGCTTATTTCTTAACTCTTTTACTTCCCGAGCCAGGATCCGTAGAGGTTCTTCTTCATATGTCAAATCCGGCTGTATTTCAATTTCTTCCCTGGAGATGACATGTGAAGGATCTGAGCGGTATCTTCTGAGCATGGACACGTGGAACACATTGTGGATCTTGTCCAGCTCTGGTGGTAACGCTAGCCTATAGGCCACTGGACCCACACGTTCCATGACTTCATATGGGCCAATGAACCTAGGGCTTAACTTACCTTTTCTTCCAAACCTCAATACTTTCTTCCACGGTGACACCTTGAGGAACACTTTGTCGCCAACCGCATATTCTATTTCTTTTCTCTTCAGGTCGGCATAAGATTTCTGTCTGTCTGAGGCAACTTTCAGATTGGCTTTGATTAGTTTCACTTTCTCCTCAGTCTGTTTCACCAGGTCTAGCCCCACCAGTTTATCTTCCCCAATTCAGTCCAGCACACTAGAGTTCTACATTTCCTCCCATACAGTGCTTCATATGGGGCCATTTGGATACTAGCTTGGTAGCTATTGTTGTATGCAAATTCTGCCAGTGGGAGGTATCTATCCCAACTTCCCTCAAACTCAATGACACAACTCCTCAGCATGTCCTCAAGGACCTGACATATATTTCATGTTATTATTATCATTTTAATTCAATATTTATATTAATTCAATTGGTTCAATTGTTTACCTGGATTACTCTTTTTGATTGCCCATCCGTCTGAGGATGAAAAGCTATGCTGAAGTGGAGTTGTGTACCCAAGGACTCATGCAACTTCTTCTAAAATCTCGATGTAAACCTTGGGCCTCGATCAGATATGATGGAAAGTGGAATTCCATGCAGTCAACTATCTCACTGATATACAATTCTGCTAACTTCTCCAGTGAGTAGTTAGTCCGAACTGGCAGAAAGTGTGCTGACTTTGTCAATCTATCAACTATCACCCATACTGCATCATGTTTCTTCTGGG
Source organism: Hevea brasiliensis (assembly GCF_030052815.1). NCBI lineage: Eukaryota > Viridiplantae > Streptophyta > Magnoliopsida > Malpighiales > Euphorbiaceae > Hevea > Hevea brasiliensis. Next base: position 38,064,097 of record NC_079493.1, read on the forward strand.
TGAGAGGTAGACCACTTACAAAATCCATGGTGACCCGATCCCATTTCCATTCAGGTATGCGTATAGGCTATCGCAAACCCGATGGAACTTGATGTTCTGCCTTGACTTGCTGACATGTCAAACATTTAGTCACATAGTCAGCTATTTCTTTCTTCATACCAGGCCACCAATACTGAAGCTACAGATCATGATACATTTTTGTACTTCCTGGGTGCATAGCATAAACACTGGTATGTGCCTCTTTCAGAATACTGGCCTTCAATTCCCCATCATCTGGTACACATATTCTTCCTTTGTAGTACAGACACCCATCTGCTTTCACCTCATAGTCAGTTGCTTTTCCCTTTGAGATTTTGCTCATAATAGCCATTGACTTTTTATCTGCCTTTTGCCCATCTAAAATCAGAGCAGTGTTTGGCCTCACTTGCAACTCACCAAAATAGCTCCATCTCGAACCAAAGATAGACGGGCATTCAATGATCTCAAAGTCGTGATGGACTTTCTCGCCAAAGCATCAAGAACTACATTTGCCTTCCCGTGATGGTAGTCAATTACACAATCGTAATCCTTCAGAACTTAATCCATCGCCTCGCTTCAAGGTTGAGCTCCTTCTGAGTTGGCAAATATTTCAGACTTTTGTGGTCTGTGTAAATGTAGCACTTTTCACCATACAAGTAATGCCTCCATATCTTCAGTGCGAAGATAATTGCTGCAAGCTCTAGATCATGGGTAGGGTAATTTTGTTCATGTGGCCTTAGCTGCCTGGAAGCATAAGCGACCACCTTCCCCTCTTGCATTAATACACACCCTAACCCGTTATGAGAGGCATCACTGTAGACCACAAAGTCCTTTCCTGACACTGGCTGTGTTAACATTGGTGCCTCTGTCAACATAGCCTTCAACTTCTCAAAACTGGTCTGACACTTGTCATTCCAGTCAAATCTAACATTCTTATGTAACAACTTGGTCATTGGAGCAGCTATTAAGGAAAATCCCTTCACAAATCTCCTGTAATACCCAGCTAGCCCCAAGAAGCTTCTAACCTCAGTTGTATTTCTGGGAGGCTTCCATTCCATCACTACTTCTATTTTCTTGGGATCCACCCTAATCCCATCAGCTGACACTATGTGTCCAAGGAATGCAATCTCATTCAACTAGAAGTCACACTTGGACAACTTAGCATACAGCTTCTTTTCTCTCAGGGTTTGCAAAATAATCCTCAAATGCTCATCATGTTCTTCCCTGGTCTTGGAATACACCAGAATATCATCAATAAAGACCACTACGAACCGATCTAGGTGTGGATGGAAGATACGGTTCATAAGGTCCATGAATGCCGCTGGTGCATTTGTTAGGCCAAAGGGCATCACTAGAAACTCATAATGCCCATATCGGGTCCTGAATGCAGTCTTTGGCACATCTACATCCTTCACCCTCAACTAATGATACCCTGATCTGAGATCAATCTTAGAAAATACTCCTGATCCCTTCAACTGATCAAACAGATCATCAATTCTAGGCAACGGATATTTGTTCTTCACAGTCACTTTATTCAACTGCCGGTAATCGATGCTTAGCCTCAAGGTCCCATCCTCTTTCTTCACAAACAGCACTGGAGCTCCCCACAGTGACACACTGGGGCGTATGAACCCCTTATCAAGCAACTCTTGCAACTGAGTTTTCAACTCCCTCAATTCAGTGGGTGCCATCCTATAAGGAGCAATAGAAATGGGTCTGCATCTGCAGTTGTCTCAATAGCAAATTCGACTTCCCTTTCTTGTGGCAAACCAGACAATTCTTCAGGAAATACATTTGGGAAGTCTCTTACTGTGGGTATGTCACACAGATCTGGCTTAGCCTGCCTAGTATCCACTACATGTGCTAGGTAGGCTTCACAGCCTTTTCTCATCATTCTTCTTGCAACTGTGGCTGAGATGACATTGGACAAGAAATCTATCCTTTCCCCCACAACTGTGATCTCATTACCCTCAGAAGTTTTCAGAGAAATTCTCTTCAATTTGCTATCATCTATTGCACGATGACGTGATAACCACCCATTCCCAAAATTACGTCAAACTCATGGAAAGGCAACTCAATCAGTGCGCCAAGAATTCATACCTCAATCCTTAACGCAACCCTTGTACACTTTGTTCACTACCACACTGTGGCCCAATGGATTAGTGACCAGAATGTCTTGGTCACTCTCCCCTACTAGTATACCCCTTTCTACGGGTAGGTTGATGCAGATGTATGATTGAGTGGATCCTGGATCCACTAATGCATGCACAGATGTATTGTAGAGGGAGAATGTACCCCTGATGACGTCTGGGGCATCTTGCTCCTCCTGAGCTCTAATGGCATAAGCTCCGCAGTGGTCCTATCGAGCCTCTATGCTTGCTCGATGCGAGCCTCGTGATGGTCCCACCTGCCGATTTGCCAAATTTCCTACCCCTTTGTGGTGCAGAGCAGTGCTCGCTTGTGTTGGAGCAGCGGTAGTAGTTCTGCGTGGACAGTTCTTCAATTGATGCTCTGTTGACCCACACCTTAAGCAGGCACCAGTCACTCTCCAACACTCCCCCTTATGCCATTTCAAATAGTGTGGACATGCAGAAGATGCTGGGGCTGGTCCCCTGAACCCCATCCCTGGAGAGCTGCCCACTGATGGTGTGGACTGACCTCTCCTAGGGGTGAACTGTGGCCTGGGCCCCTGAGACTGACCCTGTGACACCCCTTACCCGTGTACAGTATACCTGAGTAAGCAATGTCACACGGTGTACCGGCACACTCTAATATGCCTTATTTAATTTTTATCATGCTTTTGAATATAATTTGTGAAATATCATTTATTTAAGCCATTTTTCGAAATTTTCATTTATTTGAGGTTCTGAAAATTTTAAAGAAAATCCGGCAGAGTACCGGCTAAAAATGGAGAAAACAGTTCTTCGGAACCTGTTAAAAACACTTCCAATATTTGTATTCAATCATCTCAAACTCCAATATCCAAAATCTTAACAATTTTCAATTTCGGTTCTCAACAACCTTTTCATTTCTCAAACATCGATTTCTCATAATGCTCATATACAACAATAAATAAATGCTCAAATTTTGCATTCATAACCATAACTTTCATTATTTACATGAACATCAAAATACATTACATAAGTTCAAATACATATGAGGAAGTAAAAATTAGCTACAAAATATCAAAATGACGCCTAGTGTCCTACCAATGCACCGCAGGTTGAGGTGACACGGACATGCGTAAGCTGCAGGATGGACTCTCCCAGTTAGCGATCTACTGGGCTCACGATCGGTATCTCCAGAACCTACGCGTGGCAAAAGCAACGCGCTAAGCAATAATGCTTAGTGGTGCAATAATAAAATAAAGGAAATAGCAAGAAATAAATATGTAATAAATGTATATGTTATATTTGTTTGGTATTTGTATATCATTTACTTTGTCCACTTTTATTCATTTGATTGCCCCAAGTAACCTACACTAGACAACTAGACTGGATAACGGGTAAACTGGCACTGGGTATCAAGTACCTCGGGCCGTCACACCATCGGTCACATATGCATCTCCCTGTGCAAATGCAATGCTAACAAGTCAGAACAATATCAGGCACAAGGCCAAGTCTCAATGCAAGGTCAGAATGGCTAAAAGCCATAAAATCACGGAATGGCATATTGCCATGTGCAGTACTGCTAACTGAACCCTATTGGCATGCCAAACTATCCAAACCAATCTTGTTAGGTATACTAGGGCATTTGAAACTTTTAAATTCTTCAATTTGTGAATTTCATGTTTTGGTGTTACTATTCACCTCATTGGTCAACAAAAATGTTGAATTTTGGATAGAAAATATGTACATTGACTTTGGCACTCCCAACATACCACATTTCATGTTTAAAACTTGTTAGAATTGGTCACCATTACTATTTCTAACTTAAAACCAAGAGGGCAGAAAATTTCAGTTTTTGTAGCATAAGTTTGCTGTTCCATTAAGCACTGTTGCAGTGGGAATTTGAAGAAATGACAAACATGAAAGTTGTTCCTTATTTTGTCTAGTTTAATTTCCTTTTTTGAATCACTCCATTTGGAGTTTTTTAGCTCCAGATATGGCTCAAAAACCACAGCTGGCCGGATTGCCAATCTGCAGAATTGACCATATCTACAGTAACATGAACAGTGACTGTGATTGCATTTTTGAATTGGTTCTGGCCATAATTTGGGGTAGGTTTCTTCATAAAAGTTTTTTGTCTATGTCTTAAATTGTTGCTGTAAACATTTCAGATCAATTGACCAAATCTACAGTGAGTTATGGCCAAATGAACAGTTACTGTTCATTTGGTCATTCTGCAGAATCAGTTGCAGGGTGTCCGGATTGGGGCCAACTTTTGGTCCTCTTGCTTTGGTCTTTTGGGCATGGTTTCTTCAGAAAAAATGTGCCATTATAAGCCTAGTTTCATGTCCAATTGGCCAAACACCAATTGGACCAACACAGCCCAAGTTATGGCAGTCCAAGTGGACTGAAATTTGATCACCTCACTGTCCTAGGGCAGCCTACACATTCACTTTGCCATACTATTTTTCAGTCCAAATTGTGGTCAACTTACCTAAAATGGTCACTAATTGACCATTAAAATGTTCTCTAACAATTTCCTAAGCCAAGTCAATTTTTCACTTCTCAAAACCCTAATTCCCATATGAGTTTTCACAAATTCCTTATTCAACTCTTTCATTCTTTGTATATGTATATGTATACACTTTAAACATAAGCTCTAGTTCACTCTAAGTCCATCAAAACAATTAAAATAATTCCTTCACAAGGGCTGCCGAAAATTCATAGTATGTATACACATAATTCTTGTTCATTTTAGTTACAATTCTTACTCAATTCAAGTTACAAATCATAAAAATAAAGAGTTTTAAGTATCTAATGCACTAACCTTGAATAGGGCAGATTTTTCCCAACTCAAACTTCACTTTCTTTCTTCTTCTTGGCTACCAAAAGCTTCCCCTAGAGATATGGTCAAGTTTTAACAAAAGGAGTTAGGGTTTAGTGGTGTAACAAAGGAAGGAATTAAGCTTGCTTGATTGAACATCAATGGAGGGAGGAAAGGAAGAGGTTTCGGCTGGTTGGGGTCCAAAGGAAGAAGATGACATTTTTCTTTTATTTTCAGCCTCTTTAGTTTGTTTTAAGTGTCTTTGTTATATGGTGATTGGTGGACCATTTTTAAATGACATAATTATGATGTCACAATTCCCATTTACTTACTTTTCTTCTTACTTTTGTTTTCTTATTTTCATTTATCATTTTTAATAAATTTTTCATCAATAGTAATTCATATTTTATGTCACAATATTTATTTACTCAATTGGACAAGTCGGCCAAAAATCACCTCTGAAGGCGAAATGACCAAAATGCCCTCCGTTTGGTTTAACGGGTCAAAATTGTCTGTACTGATTGAAAAATTTTTCTAGGTATTTTCTTGGCATTCTAATGCCATAGGAACCTCAGTAATCCTTCTCTAGAGTCCCAAAAATTATTTTATAAATTTTCCCCTGGGTCTAGGGCTCCTCGTTGCGAGAACCGCAACTTCCCTCTGGTTACCCATCGCTTGGGCACCGGCTCGTTTAACTCGGTTGTATTTTATTTCAAAAATTTTTACCAAATTTTTCTTATTAATATTTGAGTTAATTATGGTCCCTCACTGTAGTTTAAATATTTTTACGGGCGTTCTAGGTCATGGGACCGACACGGTCACCGGAGCAGCAGGATGTCTGAGTTGCTCTGGGAGGGTGTTCTGGACTCTGACCTTGTGGTTGACTGAACTCGTGCGGTGGACCCTTGAACTTCTTCCCAGTGCGGGAGATGAACTAGACGACCGGGCCCCTCTTCTGCTGTCTCTCTCTTACAGTGCGCTCCGATTCTTACTTTTTCAACCTTTATTGCAGCTTCCACTAACTTGGTGAAGTCCAGAATTCCCAAGCGATGATCATGATCTTTATGTTGTCATTTAGTCCCTCTTCAAATCTCTTACACCTTTCGGCCTCATTAGGGACTATCTCCCTTCCATAGCGGCTTAATTTGACGAATTCCTTCTCATACTCGGCCACTGACAGCTGCCTCTGCCTCAGGTTAATGAACTCTCTTCTTCTCTCTTCCAGGTATACACTACCCACATATTTCTTCTTAAATTCGGAGAGGAAGAAGTCCCAAGTTACTAATTCTGGCTGTACTTCACTGGACACAGTATCCCACCATTCATATGCATCATCTTGTAACAGGGATATGGCAGCTTCCAAGTTTTGCTCTGGAGTGCAGTGGAGTTGTTTTAAAATCTGCTCTACATTTAACCAATTCTACTGCAATGTAATCATCTTCTCTCTTGCCAAAGAAGTCCACTGCTCCAAACTTTCTCAATTTTTCCAGGTGTGATTTTGGTTGTGGAGGTGGTGGTGGTGGTGCTGGCATTACCCCAGCCATTTGTCTGAAGAATTCGGCCATTTGCTGGAACATGGCCTGTGGAGGCTGAGCAGGCTCTGCTTGAGCTGGCAGAGCAGGTTCTCCCATACCCCCAGTCTCAGCTGCTGCAGGTGGAGCATGACTCTCCACTTCCTCCTCAACTGCTCTCTGTGATGTAGGGTCCATATCCTATTCAAAATAAGAAAGACAAACAGATCTGCATTAGTGTCACCTCGACTCTTACAAATGCAATGCATGGTATGGACTCAATCTAGGCCTAGAAACGCCTAAACCGTGCTCTGATACTACTAAATGTGACACCCCTTACCCGTGTACAGTATATTTGAGTAAGCTATGTCACACGGTGTACCGGCACACTCTATTTTACCTTAATTAATTTTTTTTTTATAATAATTTTGAATTTAACTTGTGAAATATAATTTATTTAAGCCCTTTATTAAAATTATAATTTATTTGAGGTTCCGAAAATTTTATAGAAAATCCGACAGAGTACCGGCTAAAAATGGAGAAAACAGTTCTTCGGAACCTGTGAAAAACACTTCCAATAATCATATTCAATCATCTCAATCTCCAATATCAAAATCTCAACATTTTTCAAATTCAATTTCTCAATCATTCATTTCATGTGATAATCATGTACAAGTCACAGATAGATATTCACTTTTCCATTCACAAATACAATTCTCATTATTTACATGAACATCAAAATACATTACATAAGTTCAATTACATATGAGAAAATAAAAAAAAAATTTGTTACAAAATACTAAAATGAAACCTAGTGTCCTACCAATGCACTGTGGATGGTGAGGTGACACGGACACTATGCAGAGCTGCAGGAGGTCTCACCCAGTCTGTGGTCTACTGGGCTCTCAATCAGTATCTCCAGAACCTACGCGTGGCAAAAGCAACGCGCTAAGCAATAATTCTTAGTGGTGCAAATAATAAAATAGAAAGAAATAACAGAAATAAATATGCATTGAATGTATATGTCTTATTTGTTTTGTATTTGTATATCCATTTATTTCGTTAACTTTGTCCACTTTCATTCATTTGGTTGCCCAAGTAACCTATCTTTGACGGATTTGGATAAACGGTAACCGCACCGGGTATCTAGTACCTCGGGCCGTCACACCATCGGTCACATATGCATCTGCCGGTGTGCAACAGAACAGCTAATAAGCTGTAATAACATCAGGCACAAGGCCAAATCTCAACACAAGGTCAGAATGGCTAAAAGCCATGAAATCACAGAATGGCATAATGCCATGTGCAGTACTGCTAACTGAACCCTATTGGCATGCCAAACTATCCAAACCAATCTTGTTAGGTATACTAGGGCATTTGATACTTTTGAATTCTTCAATTTTTGAATTTCAAGTTTTTGATGTCACTATTCACTTTATTGGTCAACAAAAATGTTGACTTTTGGATAGAAAATAGGTACATTGGTTTTGACACTCCCAACATACCACATTTTGCATTCAAAACTTGTTGGCATTAATCACCAATACCATTTCTAAGCTTAAACCAAGGGAGCAGAATTTTCAGTTTTTGTACCCCAATTTTACTGTTCCATTAGTGACTGTTACAGTGGGAATTTGAGGAAATGGTAAACATAAAAGTTGTTCCTTATTTTGTCTAGTTGAATTTCAGTTTTTGAATCACTCCATTTGGAGTTTTGTAGCTTCAGATATGGTCCAAAAACCACAGCTGGCCGGATTGCAAAACTGCAGAATTGACCATATCTACAGTGCAGTGAACAGTGACTACAACTGCCTTGTTGGATAGGTTCTGGTCATAATTTGGGGTAGGTTTCTTCATGAAAGTTGTTTGTCTATATCTTAACTTGTTGCTGTAAAAATGTCAGGTCAATTGGCCCATTCTACAATGAGTTATGGCCAAATGAACAATTACTGTTCATTTGGTCATTCTGCAGATTCTGGTTGCAGGGTATCCGGATTGGGGCCAGTTTTTGGTCCACTTGCTTTGGTCTTTTGGGCATGGTTTCTTCAGAAAAATTGTGCCATTATGTGTCTAATTTCATGTCCAATTGACCAAATACCAATTGAACCTACACAACCAAAGATATGGCAGTCCAAACAGGCTGGACTCACAGCCTCACCTATTGCTGTCACTAGGCAGCTTACCAATTTGGTTTGTAACACTCTAGTTCACTTCAAATTATGGTCAACTTACCTCAAATGGTTACTAATTGACCCTTAAAATGTTCATTCACCATTACATAAGTGAAACTCAAATTTCCCTCAAAACCCTAATTCCTAAGTTCTCAAATCTTACAATATACATGCCATTAAGGTTTTTAATTCACTTATACATATCAAGGAACATCCATAGATTTTTTTTAATTCCATTCAAGCCATCAACCTCAAGAAAGTTCATGGCTGCCGAAAATTGAAGATACTCTAACATGCATAATTTACTTCCAATTTTTATAATTTCTTAACTTAAATTGATGTTCTAACAAAATTAAAAAGAGTGAGAGGGGAAAATATAGCACTAACCTCTTTGCTCAACTTATTGAACTTATGAAAACTCTAAAATTTCTCCTCTTTGTGGCTGCCTAGAGCTTCCTTAGGGTGTGTGGATAAGTTTTAGTGAAGGTGACTTAGGGTTCTGGGGTGAGGAAAGCATGGAAATTGAAGCTTTTAAGAACCAAAAATGGAGGAGCATGGGTGATAAGGGAGTTCGGCCATGATGAGAAATAAGGAAGAAGGAGCAGAATTTAGGTTAATTAAATCCCTTTTTTAACTTTTATAATGAGCCTTGTTGCTTTATGATTGGCTTAGAGTTTTTTTGATGACCTCATGCTTACTTAATAAATCAATTTTACCTTCATTTCTTTTCTTTTCTTTACTACTCATTTTTAATTAAATTTTTATCAATATTTATTCATATTTTAGATCATAATAGTTATTTACTTAACTGGACAAGTCGGCCAAAAATCGCCTCTGAAGTCGAAATGACCAAAATGCCCTCCGTTTGGCTTAACGGGTCAAAATTGTCTGTACCGATTGAAAAATTTTTCTAAATATTTTCTTGGCATTCTAATGCCATAGGGACCTCAATGACCCTTCTCTGGAGTCCCAAAAATTATTTTATGAATTTTTCCCCGGGTCTAGGGCTCCTAGTTGCGAGAACCGCAACTTCCCTCTGGGTTACCCATCGCTTGGGCACCGGCTCATTTAACTTAGTTGTATTTTATTTCTAAAATTTATTTCTAAATTTTTCTTATTAATATTTGAGTTAATTATGGTTCCTCACTTTAGTTTAAATATTTTTTCGAACGTTCTAGTCATGGGACCGACACCATCAGGGAATAAAGAGAATGTACTGAGTTCTTCTTAGGGAGGGTGTTACAAGTATGGCCAAACAGTGGCCACAAATTGATCAAATTGATAGGTAAAGTCAAGATATTAAAATTGAACCTAAAGAAAGGTTCTTAAGACAAATAAATTTACAGCAGGATTTTTAACCCTAATATGTTACTAAACACTAAATTACATGAAATAGGTATGTGGGTACCACTTTCTCACTACAAATGACATGAAATTTCTAATAAGTAATTGATAATGCCTAATTGCCCAAAGTAAACTTAGGCTTATGTATATAGTTTGGATCGATTGGTATACCAATTAGGGACTACAGATAGCAGTACTGCCTACATGAATAATCATTGATAAAAAAAATATGTCTGAAATGATTATTCTATAAGCTATATGCCTACCCGCTGGTCATTGTGCCTGATTTCATTTCTGGCTTTAAAAGCCTGCCCACTGGCCTTATGCCTAACGTGACAGTTGTATACAGGGTAGACATATGGAGGTCTAACCAGTATACTCCTATGTATCCAGCCTTTATAGTCTATTATAGGTTACTTGGGCACTGATATGATTTTAAAAAGATTGAAAATAAAATAAATGCATAGATAAGATACTGTTAAGTCTAATTGTTTCCAAAGTGCAGAAAATTCATAAATGACTTAGAATTTATGAAATTTACCTAGAATTATTATTTTATTTATTTAGTTACTTTTCTTTAAAGTTATGCACTACTAAGCAATTTGCTTAGTTCATTTGTTTTCCATCGCGTAGGTACTGGAGGCTAGACACAGCCACAGCAGCAGCTACAGCAGTAGTGCCCTGACAGAGATTGCAGATCTGATAGTATCTGCTTGTCACCTTAGCAGTATTTATTTTGGTAGGGCCCATGTTATTAGATTTTGTATTTTATTTATTATACATAAGTAAATATAGTGTAACTCATTTTGAACATTGAAAATAAATTGTAATTATATTTGGATTGTAAATAAAGTTGTGAACTTTTGTTTATAAACTTTCATATGAATGAATGAATGAAATATATATATATATATATATATATATATATATATATATATATATATATATATATATATATATATATATTATATTTTGAAATTGTATGAGCAGAAATGATATGATATGACATATGGAATATGAGATAGATATGAAATTGTTTTTAACAGGAAAACATTGGAACCCGCCAAATGCTAATAAAACAGAGGAGGCTCTATCTGGGTTTCCGCAGAAATAATTTGTGACAAAAAAAAAATTACTACAGGTTTTCTATGAAGTATAAAAATTAACAATAGACAGGACAAGAAAAGATAGGGTGCTTCGACACCGAATGTGGCACGCTTTACTCAGCTGCACTATAGACAGGTAAGGGGCTTCACAATAAATGTGATTGAAGTTTGGGAGTTGGGTGGAATTAAGAAATTGGGATTATTGTTTTCATGCAGGAATTCTGGACCTTGAGTCCAGTGTACTTTTATGGCCATAAGTAGAGTTATGTTGCTCTAATTGGTGTGAGACCAATTGGACATGAAACCTAGGACAATTTGCTACATTTTTCATGCAGATATGCTATCCAACAACTAAACCTAACTTGACCTAAAATTGGCTTGAATCTGGGTAACCACATGCTGGACCTGGAAAAATGACCATATGAACAGTAAATGTTCAAATGGCCATAACTCACTCTAGGAAGGTCAGAATGACCTGATTCTTAAACCATTGGAAAGGTTAGACATAGGAGCGCATTTTTCATGAAGAAAATAGAGCCCAATTCTTCCTTTAACCCAACCAATTTGCTAGAATAAATTAGGTTAACAATTCTGACTAGAACTAAAACTGACCTGAAATTCTGGATTTAGGCCTACCCGAACAGTTTTGGTAAAAATGCCATAACTTGGTCCAAAAAATTGAAAATGTAGTGAAACCAAAACCAAAAATTCTATAAGACCTAGAACTACACTTTTAGCGTTTTGACCAAAACTCAAAACCTAATAGAACTTGGTCAATTTGCTAGGATAATTCAGCATGCCTAAACTTGAAATTGAACCAAATAATCACTTGACCCTAGAACAGTATTTATACCATATCTCCCAATAGGAAACTCCAAATGGGATGAGGCAAACTATTCTAGAAACCTAAGAAATAGGGCTCCAACTTTGATTTAGGAATCTTCCTCAAATTTTGAGTGTAGGAACCCTAAAATTGGAATAAAAAACACTAACCTGAACTTAAAATCCTGAAGGCACAGGGTTCAGGAGTCTAGGTTAGTTGATTGGCTATAACTCACTCTACATAACCTAAAAAATTGTGATTCTTGAACTTGAGTGACCCTAAGACATAGGGTAACAACTCATATGAAGAACATTAGGCCTAAAAATGACTGTAGCATGCCCAAATGAATAGACAATGTTTGACTCTAGAATCTACCTGGTTTTGGAACCATAAAGGGTCAGTGAACCAGTTTTGGTAATTTGATCATAACTTGAGTTCTAAAACTCCAATTGACATGATTTGAAAAGGAAAACAAAGATAAGACATAGAGGGACAACTTCTATGGAGGAAGTGTGGCCAAACAGTGGCTACATCTTAACCAATTTGCTAGGTGAAATTAAGATACCAAATCTGAACCTTGAGAAAGGTTCATAAAATGACGTGTCATATGATAACTAAAATTATTTGCTAAATATAAAAGTGACATCAATATGCATGTGGGACTTATGTTTCCCATCACAAGTAACTTGAAAATGCTATGAATTACAAATAGTACATAACATGAAATAATGACACTAATAAGTACTTAATAATAGTACTTTGCCCAAAGTATTCCTAGACTTATGTATATTGCATGGATCGATTGGTATACCAATTAGGGACTACAGATTGTACTATTGCCCACAGGAATAATCATTGATAAACAATATATGTCATATACGGTTGTTCTACAAGCTTTATGCCTGCCCGTTGGCTATTGTGCCTATTATGATTTATGGCTTTATACCTGTTCGCTGGCCTCGTGCCTAACATGACAGATGTATACATAATAGACATATGGATGTCTAACTAGTATGCTGTAATGCTCTCACTTTAGGTAGTCCATACATTCTACTGTTCCGATAACTAATGTCTATTTGGATAGCCAGGATATCTGGAGCTACACTTAAAATAGAGTAAGGAGACATAAATTGATGGAATAAAGGTCAATTAAAATTAAGGAAAAATTAAAGAAGCGAAGTGTAACTCGGTTTAATGAGCCGGAGGTCACGGTGATGGGTAACCCTAATGGGAAGTGACTATGAAGACAGTTGCCAACCCCAGACCCATGGGTAAATCCTGTAAGATAAATATTAGGACTTAATTGGAGGATTTATGAATTTTAAATGACAATAAAAATGTCAAAGAAAATCTAAGAAAATTTAGCCAATCGATAGAGACAAATATAACTCGATAAATCCAAAGAAGGACATTTTGGTCATTTTACCTTCAGTGTTGAATTTTGACCTAAATGTCAACCAAAAAGAGAGAGAATGAAACCTTAAAAATAAATTAAAAATATTGAATTATGTAATGAAAAAGGGAAAAGAAAAAGGAAAAGAAAGAATTAGAAATATAAATGTAATTATGACCTAAGCATGATGTCATAGTGACCTAAAAAAATTAATTTAATTAACTTGTGGATAAATACATAAAAAGGAAATAAAAATCACAAAAAGCCAAAACAAGTCATCTTCCTCTTCCCACCCAAGTTGGCCGAATTCTTCTCTATAACCACCTTTCCACCATTTTCAATCTTTTAAGCTTAATTTCCATGCATTTCTCTCCATAATTCCCCTAACAATCTTGATGTTACACCTTGGTAAGAAGATTGGAAGTTAAAGGAAGCAAGGAAATTGAAGAATTGGAGGGTTAGAAATTTTATAAATAAGGTTAGTGCAAGATTCCCACCTCTTCTCTTTTTTAATTGTTATAAGCATGTTGAAATGAGTTTGTATGACATGAAATTGAAAGAAAATGATAAGTAATTGAAAGATCAAATTCTTGGTAGCCATGAGAAGAGTTGGGATTTGATGATTTTTTATTGAATTAAATTGTTTATTAGAGTTGTTGATGAGCATATGTGATAGATAAGTTGGTTTGGTGTGTGTTTGCATGAAAGATGAGTATGGAAGTTAGGGTTTTTGACCTAATTTGGGAACTTTGAGTTGTGGCTTGAAATTGATGTTATTGAGGCTGTTTGTTGACTATTTGAAGTACCATGAATGTGAATTGAAGTTTGGGAGTTAGGTGGAATTGATATTGGGAGTGCTGATTTTCTATGCAGGAATTTGGACCTTGAGTCCAGTGTGGTTTTTAGGCCATAAGTAGAGTTGTGTTGCTCCAATTGGTGTGAGGCCAATTGGAGATGAAACCTATGATAATTTTCCACATTTTTCATGAAGAGACTCTACCTGGAAAACCAACACAAAGTGACTTATATTTAGCTTAAATTCGGGTAACCAAATGCTGGGCCTGGAAAAATGACCATATGAACAGTAAATGTTCAAATGACCATAACTCACTCTAGAAAGATCAGAATGACTTGATTCTAGAACCATTCGAAAGCTTAGACATAGTATAACATTTTTTATGAAGAACACAAACCCTAATTCTGACCATAACCTAATCAAATTGCTAACCAAAATTAGCTCATTAAAATTGCCAGAACTAAAATTACCCAGAAAATCCTGGACATTGACCAATCCTACCAGTTGTGGCAAAAATGCCATAACTTGGTCTAAAAAATTGAAAATGCAGTGAAACCAAAGCCAAAATTTCTATAACACCTAGAACTACAAATTTGGTATTTTGACCAAAACCCAGAACCTAATGCAACTTGGACAAATTTCTTGGATAAGTCAGCTATCCAAATCCTGAAATTGAACCAAATAGACACTTGACCTCATAACAGTATTTGGATAATATTTCCCGCTAGAAAACTCCAATTGAGATGAGCTCAACTGTTTTGGAAATCTAAGAAACAAGACTTGAACTTTGATTTCGGAACCTTTCTCAAATTATGAGTGCAAGTACCCTAAAATGGGAACCAAAGATGCTGACCTGACCTTGAAATCCTGAAGGTATAGGGTTTAGTAGTCCAGGTCAGTTCATTGGCTATAAATGACTCTCTATAACTGCAAAAATAATGATTCTCGAACCTGAGTGATCCTAAAACATAGGGTAACAACTCATATGAGGGATATTGGACCTAAAAATGACTGTAGCATGTCCAAATTATTAGACAAAGTTAGATTCCAGAATCTGCCTAGTTCTAGAACCAGAAAAAGACAATGAACCAGTTTTGGTAATTTAACCATAACTTTCTCTAGAAAAATTCAATTGACATTATTCAAAATGATCTGAAAAGCTAAGATGAAGGCATAAATCTTTATTTTAGGGATCTGGACCCAATTCTAAGCCTAAGTGCGTAGGAATGTATGGCAAAGAAGATGGAAAATTTTGAAATCAATAGACTCACAGGATTTAGCATCCTGAGCAATCCTTAGTATTTGAGTATAACTAGAGTTTTAAAACTTTAAATGGGGTGATTCAAAAAGAAAACTAAAGTTAAAATATAGAGGAACAATTTCCATAAAGGAAGTATGGCCCAATGTGTAACACCCTCACTGTAGCAATTCCATACATTCTACTGTTTCGATGACTAGTATTGGTCTGGATAGTTAGAACGTCTGGAAAAATATTTAAACTAAAGTGAGGAACCGTAATTAACTCAAATATTAATGAGAAAAATTTAGGAAAAAATTTTAGAAATAAAATACAACCAAGTTAAATGAGCCGGTGCCCTAGCGATGGGTAACCCAGTGGGAAGTTGTGGTCCTCGCAACTAGGAGCCCTAGACCCTGGAGAAAATTTATAAAATAATTTTTGGGACTCCAGAGAAGAGTCATTGAGGTTTCTATGACATTAAAATTCCAAGAAAATGCTTAGAAAATTTTTTCAATCGGTATAGACAATTTTAGTCTGTTAAGCCAAACGGAGGGCATTTTGGTCATTTTGTCTTTAGAAATGATTTTTGGCCGACTTGTCCAGTTAAGTAAATAATTATTATGACATAAAATGTGAATAAATATTGCTAAAAATTAAATTGAAAATAAATAGAGAAGAAAAGAAAAGAAAATAAGATAAAATGTTAATTATGACATCACCATGAGGTCATTTAAAAAAATTCCACCAATCACAATTAATCACCACTTAATTAACTAATAAAAGAGGATAAATGACACAAAAAAATAAAAAGTAATCAGTTCTTCTTCCTCAACTAGCCAGCTGCTCACTCCCATTCTCCATTGAAGAAGTTTTCTTCCACCTCTTCTAAACCTTGATTTCTCTCTACCAAACCCTAAGTTCCCTTCAATAAAACTTGTTTATACCACTTGGCAAAGTGTTTGGCTGCCAAGAAAAGCCAAGAAACTAAAGATTTGAGAAGGGAGAAAATCTCTCCAAAGAGGTTAGTGTCTAATCTTTTACTTTTTTTACTTAAGCCATGTTTAATGCCTTGAAATAAGTGGAAAGTGTAAGAAAACAACAAAAAAATTTGTACGTGTGCATCCCTATAATTTTGGCAGCTTAGGGTTGGTTAGGGTTTGATGAATTTACTTGAAGTAAAGTGTTTATGAGCTGCCCATAGCATGAGATGAGTGATTGAACATGTAAGAGTAAGTGAAATACAAGTGTGATGCATGAATGAACCTTGAAAATGTGGACACTTGAACAACATTAGGGTTTGTTCATGTAATGGTATGTTAACATTGTAATGGTCAATTAGTGACCATTTAAATGTGTGTGAGGAGGAATTGAAGTGAGTAAGGATGTTGGAGTTGAGCTTAGGCATGCTGTCCTTGGTGATCTGCAAGACTGGTTGTGAGTCCAGCAGGTTTGGGTAGCTATAAATGGAGTTTTATAGGTTCAATTGGTGCAAGGATAATTGGACATGAAACTAGACACATAATGGCACAACTTTGGTGAAGAAACCCTACCGAGAAAACTAAACCAAATTAACCTAAAAGTTGCCCTAATCCAGGTGACTTACATTCTGCCTGGGCAAAATGACCAAATGAACAGTGTTCATTCATTTGGTCATAACTCAGTGTAGAAAGGTCCAATTGATATGAAATTTTACCAACCGAAAGTTGAGACATAGCCCTACAACTTTCATGAGGAAAACAAACCCAAATTTTGACCATAACATGTTCAAAAACTGACTTTCTGTCAGTGTACAAAAAGGGCAGAATTGATTCTGCCCAAAAAAATCTGAAAAATTGCAATCCGGCTAGTTATGGTTTTTAGGCCATAACTTGAGCTACAAAACTCCAAATGAAGTAATTCAAAAAAAGAAATGTAACTAAACACAATAAGAAACAACCTTCATGAAGACAATTTTGCCAAATTCCTATTGTACAAATGACCAATAGAACAGTAAACTTACTGCTTGAAATTTGAAAATTGTGAATAACTAACACTAAGCTTTGAAATGGTATTGGCAACCAATACTAACAACTTTAGAATGAAAAATGTGGTATGTTGGGGATATTAGAACTAATGTACCTATTGTCTATGAAAAGTCAACATTTTAGTTGACTAATGAAATGAATAGTGATAATGAAACTTTAATTTCAAGAATTCTAAAATTTAAAAGTGTAACATGCCCTAGTACACCTAATAAGATTGGTTTGGATAGGTTGACATGCCAATAGGGTTCAGTTAGCAGTACTGTACATGGCATTATGCCATTCTGTGATTTTATGGCTTTTAGCCATTCTGATATTATGATGATACTTGGCCTTGTGCCTAATGTTTATTACAGCTTATCAGCTGTTCTATTACACACCGGGAGATACATATATGACCGATGGTGTGACGGCCCGAGGTACTTGATACCCAGTGCCAGTTTACCTGTTTATCCAGTCTAGTCATCCAGTATAGTTTACTTGGGCAACTAAAAATGAAAGTTGATAAATTTAATGAGATAATGAATATAACAAGTACCAATTAAATAAGATTATAAATAATTACCAAAAATTTGTCTGCATGAGATATTAATACATTCACTGCATATTTATTTTCTTTTAGTTCTTTTTATATTATTATTGGCACCACTAAGCATTATTACTTAGCGCGTTGCTTTTTGCCACGCGTAGGTTTTGAAGAGACTGACAGAGAGCCCAGTAGACCACAAACTGGGTGAGGCCATCCACAGTTCTGCATAGTGTCTGTGTCACCTCACAGACTTCAGTGCATTGGTAGGACACTAGGTCTCATTTTGGTATTTTGTAATTAAACTTTTATTTTCCCATGTATAATTGAGACTCATGTAATATATTTTAGTATTAATGTAAATAGTTGAAATTTGTGTTTATAAATGAAAAATTGAGTATAGTGCTGAGCAGAATTCGGTTCAAACTGAAAAATCGAACCGAACCAAGTCAATTCAGTTCAATCAGTTCAGTTTTAAAATTCAATCGGTTCGGTTCGGTTTTAAATTATAAAAGTTTCGATTATTTCGGTTCGGTTCGGTTTTGAAGAGAAAAAAATCGGTTAAATCGAACCGAACCGAATAATGATTTATATAATCAAATCAAACTAAATCGAACCGAATCGATTTTTGAATTGATTTATTTTTATGAAAAATTTATGAATTATATTTAATTATATATATATTAATTGTTTAATTTCATTGATTAATGGTTATTAGGTTCAAACCAAAGTTAAAATTAGACCAAATAATTTGAAAATCAAGTCTAAATTAAAAAATCAATAAAAAATCAAATCGATCGATTTAAAGCGAACCGAATCGAAATAGAGCGGTTCGGTTCGATTCGATTTTTCACCCATTTTGGTTTGGTTCGGTTTCTAAAATTTATGGTTTGGTTTTTATAATTTAATTCGGTTCGGTTCGGTTCTGTTTGAACCGAATGCTTACCCCTAATTAAGTATTTATTTATGATTTGTATATGATAATCATGTGAAATGAATGAATGGGAAATAAAAGTATTGTTGAGAAATATTAAGACTTTGTTGATATAATTGAGTTTGGGAATGATTGAAAACGTATTGGAAGTGTTTTTCATAGGTTCCGAAGAACTGTTTTCTCCATTTTTAGTCCGTACTCTACCGGATTTTCTATAAAATTTGCAGAACCTCAAATAAATTTATAATTTCAATCAATGACTCAAATGAGGTAAATTTAACAAATTGCACTTCATAACTACGAAGAAATAAATCAAGGAAGAATAAAAAATGATTGAAATAAAATATGGTGTTCCGGTGCACTGTGTGACATATCTTACTCGGCTATGCTGTAGACGGGTAAGGGGTGTTACACAATGGACCATGCATTTTAGTCAAATTGCTAGAGAAAATCAAGGTAGAAAATCTGAAATCCATGAAATTTTCATGGACAACCTGGAATATGAATGGTACCCCACTTAAATGACTTAATTAACACCTAAATCATGTGAATAGGTAGTTAGAGCTTGTATTCCCATCATCACAAATAGAACTTATGAGACATTACCAACATAACTTGAAATATGAATTGTAATCACTATAAATGAATTATTGAATGTGTAAATGATGTAAAAATGTTATTTGGGACTTATGTTCCCATTATGAGTAAAAATGAAAATGCTTGAACTTAAGTGACATGTGAGATGGTGTGATAAATTAGATAAGAAATTGTAAATATTAAATAGATGATGTGATTGATAAATTGTGATCCATATAAATGAAATTTATGAATACATGCATTAGTTAAAAATGAGTTTGGCCATTGTATTTCCACTAGGAATAGAAATTAAAATGCTATAAAATATAAATAGAAAATATAATGAAATAATAAAACATATTAACACTTAATGTACTAATATGCCCATGTATTGCCTAGACACGTGTGTTAGATTGGATAGATTGATATGCCAATAGGGGATTGATTGAGCAGTACTGCATAAGGCTTTATGCCCGCATTTATGGCCTGTATGCCCGATTATGTGTTACCATAGCTTTTTAGCCATATTGATTGCATACGTGGTTGACATTTTGCATCCCATGGTATGACGACCCGAGACACCATGGTGTTCAGTACTAGCTATATTGATTGCATACGTGGTTGACGTTATGCATCCCATGATATGACAGCCCATGGCACAAGTGTGTCCAGTGCTAGTTTACCCGCTTATCCAATTTAGTCAGCTTGTCATAAGTTACTTGAGCAGTGAAATTTGTTAAGAATAATGAAAATTAAATAAATGAGGAAAAGGACTTGAAATGAACTAGATTAACTCTAAAAATTTTATTTATTATGTAACAATCCAAAACACCTAGAAAGTATTGAGTGAAGTGATAAAAAGATTAGCAAAATAAATGTAACTTAAATAAATATTACAAATGCATATTCTATAATAAGATGAATATAAATTCAATATTTTTATTAATTTTGTATATTGTATATTATTACTGTAAATTTATGAACTAAGCGCTTCTAAAGAGGAACAAAAAGGATAAAAGATAGTTAATATTAGAAATTTCATATCAAATCAAAATAATTCTTGATTACACAAATTATGCTGTATTTTTATCTTTATTTGTATATTTTATTTCCTTGTTATATTATTGCACCACTAAGCAGAAATGCTTAGCGCGATAGATTGTTTCCCTCACGTAGGTACTGAAGATAAAGACAAGTAGACATTAGACTGGGATTTTAGATTTCGGATAAGCAAAAGTGTTCAGGTTGTCACCTCCTCAGCAATGCATGTAGATAGGGCCCATATAGGTCATATTAATGTATTTTGTATATTATAAATATTTATTATATTGTAATGTAAATTATAAAATTGCATTTAATATGCATATGATGTAAATTATGAACTTATGTAATTAAATTGTAAATCATGTAAATTAATGAAATTTGAGTATTTTTATATATGAATTGACCATGAATGGATTTGTATGGAAATGAATATGGAATTGAAATACATAATGATATTTGAAATGATGAGCTGGTTGTGATAGATATGGATGAGATTATTATTGGCAAAATATATTTTTGAAATTTTTAAACAGGTGAATAGTGAAACAAGCCAACTGGTAATAGAATAGGGAAAACTCTGTAAGTTTCTTCTTTAGAAATATAATTTATTTTTAAAAATATAATGAGAACAAAATTATTAAAGGAATAAAGTAAGATAAGATAGGGTGCTCCGACACTGAGTGTGACATGCCTTACTCGGCTACACTGTAGATGGGTGAGGGGTAAGGGGTGTTACATATACTCCCATGTATCTAGTCTTTATAGTCTGTTATAGGTTACTTAGGCACAGATATGAGTAATAAGCTTTAAAATCAAATAGTTACATGAAGAAATTACTGATAAGAATTTAAAAAGACTGAATATGGAATAAGTGAACAGAAAAGATTCTGATTAACTTAATTGCTCCAAAAGTTCAATAAACATGTAAATGACTTCAAATTAATGAATTCTATATTTCTTTATAAAGTTATACATAGACTAATTACCTTCAGTTATTTAGTTATATTTTACTTTACTTTATGCACCACTAAGCAATTTGCTTAGTGTATTGGTTTCACTATGCGTAGGTACAGGAGACCACCAGTAGCAGCAGCAGCAGCAGCAATAGTGCCTACATAGGATTTTGGATCAGATCTGCCATTGTGTGGTTGTCACCTCAGCAGTCTAATTTTGGTAGGGCCCATTTATATTTAGCTTTTGTATTTTGATCATTGTACATAAATGGGATGTAATTCATTTTGGGATTGTAAATAAATTGTAAATTGTTGTATATGAATTTTATTATTGTATATGAATTTTATATGAATGGAATGAAGAATATTTATTTGAAATTTATATGAGCCATGATGATATTATATGATATGGAAAAAAAAATGAGATGGATAGTATGATATATGATATGAGATTTTTAACAGGTAAATAATGGAATCTGCCATACGCTAATATAATAGAGGAGATTCTATTTGGGTCTCCACAAAAATAAGATGTGACAAAAAAATTTGAACATATGGGATAATACAAATACATGAAATTTAAATTAATACGGTGTAAGACAAGACAAGATAAGGTGCTATGGCACCACATGTGGCACACCTTGTTCGGTTATACTGTAGATAGGTAAGGGGCGTCACATTTCCATTAAAAATTTCTAGTTCAAGGATGGAAACATGCTTGGCAATTGATTTGACATAATATCTGGTTTTATCAAAGGCTTGATTTGGCGAATTGGTTACAGCTTGGGAATAATTGGAAGTAAATTTGGTTTGAGAGAAGAAGGCTCGTTTGAAGAAAAGGCTAGTGTTCTGGTTTGATAAGGAGATGAACTGGAAACTTAAGTAACATGAATAGGGAATGAAGAATCAGAATGAAGAAATTGGAATCTATTTTCAATTGACATAATAAATTGTGTATAATCATTGTTAAAAAAGTTTTTTTTTTTTTTTTTTAATGGGAGAGTCCATTAAGTTTTTCTTCTTGAAATATTATGAGCTTCTTTCCTTGTAAAAATTCACAAGGAAATCAAGTAAAGAGTAAAAGATTATTTAATATATTCAATATCAAAATCAAAAACTCATAATAAAGCTTGCCAACTTGCAAAAATTTGTTTTCAAACTAAATTCTTAACATGTTTTTGTAAAATATCATTAGTAGCTAAATAATAAATTCTTAATTAAAAAATTTTTCCCAATTAAATCATCTTCAAACTTTGTAATAAATAAGACAATAGATAAAACTTCCTTTTTTTTATTGTTGAATAATTTCTTTGAGTTTGATTCCAAGCTCCAGATGGAATCTAACTAGAGATTCTTTGGTTTGACTAGGTAAACACTATTTAAGAATTCCCCTATATCTTATATTAGAAGCATCAGTTTCTACAATAAGAAAAACATCAGGATGAGAAATAAATAAATAAGAAAGATAATGAATCTTTTGTTTTGTGAGCTTAACAATTTTTGTATATTCATCGGTCTATGGTGGAGGACTCTATCTACGTCTATTGAACATAGGTTGACACAAGATTCTAATATCCTTAAAAAAGTCTGCTACATAATTGAGACATCCTAAAAATCTTTGTAATTGATTTTTATCCTTAATTTCATTAGGAAATTTTGAATTATATTCTAAAATTCTTAATATTAGTGAAATATTATTTTCAAATATTTCATGACCTAGAGATCTTATCTTTGTTTGAAATAATTTCATTTTAGAAACAGAGACAACTAAACCATTTTGTTTAATAATATTTTAAAATTTTTGTAAATGAGAAAAATGTTATTGGATTGAATTAGAGAATATTAACACGCCATCAATGTAAACAATGGCAAATGAGTCATGGTCAGATAATATATCATTCATAACTCGTTACAATGTGGATAGAGCATTCTTAAGACCAAAGGGCATAACATTCCATTCATAATGGCCAAAAGGAACATTAAATTTTATTTGTATATATCTTCTTTAGCAATTTAAATTCGTCAAAATCCACTTTTCATATCAAATTTAGAAAATATTTTTACAGTTGTTTACACCACAATTTAATTTTAATATTTTTGGACCTCAGTTAATTCATGGATCTGAAAGATTAAATTAAATTGTCAATTTAATGTGACTAAGCCTATAACTCAAGCTGGCAGAAGACCAACAGTTAGTGGGTATTAATTATGTAGAGCTAGACCAATTAAATAATTACCCATACAAGTGGGTGTTATTTATTGGATAGTTACAAATATTCAATGTTTAAAAATATCTACTAAATGATGAGCATGGAAGTGGAGTAGTAGACAAGTGGATGAAGTGGTGTGAGTCGATAGTTGTGGGAGTTACAGAGGGTTACAAGCGGCTGTGGGAAGTTATGGAAGTGGAGTAGTGGTGAGAAGAATTTGGCTAGTGGTGGAGAAGGTGGTAACCACCAAACTTGGCCACCAAGCAGAATTTCTCTATAAGTTGACGTACTGGGCAAAAGAAAAGGGATGAACAACTAATCAATCAATACCTGATAGACACAATATCTTAGCTCAAATTTTCTCTAGTTCATCAATCTCTTTACATTTTTAAATGATCTTTTACTTTTCAATTTAGCATTCACCTGTTTATTTTCAATTCAAGCAAGCAATTTACATTTTCTCTACATATATTTCAATTCCTATAAGAGATCAATTTTACTTTTTAATGCAATCTACAACTTTCATGTCCATATTTCTTTTCAAGCAATCTATTTATTTAATTTTCAATGTATAATTTACTTTTCTAGCAATGATTTAATTTCTTGTAAAGCGATCATTTAACTTTTAATGCACAGATTTAATTTTTTGCAAAGCAATAAATTTGCTTTTCCTTTAAAGTGATCAATTTACTTTTCCAATGAATAGATTTAATTTCCTATAAAGTGCTTAATTTACTTTTCCAACGCAATCTTTATAATTTTCGCATTGATCAATTTATTTTTCAAGCACATTTTTTCTTTTCAATGCACAAGCCTCCTTTTAAGTTTTCTCAAGCGATCAAGTTCTCTTTCACTTTTACAAAAGCTGACTAAGTAGAGATCCTAATGAAGTGTTAATGGAGTTACAGAACCCAGGGGAAAATTATGCCCTTTCTTTCCTGCCAATTGTTCTATTTTAGAAGTCAGACAAGTGCACATTTATTTTACATTGGGATCATATGTGTCCTTAACACGCTCGCAATCCAGTTCACATGTGAGGAAATGTCATACGTGTTTTTGACACGTGTAAATTGAGTAAAATCAATTTCATGAGGAAACAATAATTAGGCACACCCAATGGGACCTCATCTCTCATCACCTTTCTTTCTATACCACAGTCTCAATTCTTATTTGCACATAAGAGTTTTAGTCATCATGCCCAAAAGAAGAAGTTTATATGAAAAAGAAGCCACAAGGTCAAACCCTAAATGAGTAGCTAATGAAGTTGATATCAATCTCAATGAGAATGAACAATAAGATCCTGACAACGAGTTACCCCCAGCATAAGAAGTGACTCCAATCTTATTCAACATAGCTAGCATTAGCACTCAAATTACTCAATAAGTCATAGAACAAATTGGAGCTAGTATCAAGGCTGCTTTTAAGCTAGTTTCACATTTTTCTCTATTCAATTAGAACGGGTTAATTACCCCTCTATAAGGCAAAACATGATCCCATAGAATACCTAATGAACTACCGAACTTCACCTACCGATAACTCATTAAGTGCCCTACAAGGAATTTTAAAACAATTTTCTTACTTTTGCTAATTGGTGAGCATTTTCTAATAGGTATTTAAAATATTTAATTAAATTTAAAACTACTTCATATTTTTGATCCCTTTTATTTTTCCGTAAATTTTATAAAAATTTTGACAGAGTTCTATCTGTATTTTGAGAAAATAGTTCTTCAAATACCTGAAAAAAAGGCACTTCCAATTTTTTCAACCACTTCTTCAATTTCACAATCAATCTCAACCATTTTCTCAAAATTCAAAATTCAATAATTCTCAAGATATTGTCAATCAATATCATTCATTCATATTTCATTAAAGATAAACAATTTATATATATATCATACTAAAATTTACATTAAGAAAATCCAAACTAAAATTTATTACAAATTTTATACAAATTTTGTACAAGCTACTCAAGACCCATTTTTACATGTCCATACATCTATGTGCATTACATACATCAAAAGAAATATCTACAGTCAGGGTATAAATCTTACCCGATAACTTCAAGCTGATAGATCCTTAATCCTCAGCAGCTCAGTCTGCTGCTCCTCTAGTCTCTATATTTGCGACAGCAATAACAGCTATCGCTGAGTACTAGGACTCAGTGGTGCACAACATACTAAAATAATCTTTATGCAGAATTTAAATCACATTTATTCAAAAATTGAACTGAACATGAGCATTAAATACAAAACATGAATTATAATATTTTAATCCCAAACAATTGCATTTTTGAAGTATCAAATCACATTTCATAAAACCCACAGTTATATCATGCCATTCGAAACAAATATAATCTCAATAGCCAGAGGCTAAGGAGAAATCACATCACAAGGCTAGCTAGCTCAAATATATGGATATCCATTCAAGTTCCTCTTCTACTGGCACACCTCAACATTTCATCCAGAGAAGGAATCAAAATTCGAAACTGATTACCCCCACTAGTCATGCTAGTTCGGTGTTCAAATATATGGTCATGACACTGTAGTTTCAAAACTTATCTTAATAATTTGCTAAACATTGCCACTTCAAACATACATAATAACTTTTAACAATTTAGATCCAAGCATCATAAATAATGTCACAATTCACTTTTTCAAATCATTTAAAATAATATGCAGCAAATAATTTACAGAAATTATACGTTGTGCACAAACCTCAAGCGAGTCGCCTCTTGGCCTTGACTCGATTCTTCGGGTTCTTTTCCGGTGTTCTTTTCAACTGAAACACACAATTTCACAGTGTTTTAGTATCATAACTTAGCATAAATCCAAAAATAAATTTAACTTCACTTTTACCTAGCTCTAATGTGCTAAACTTGGCGTTCTTTAAATTTTGTGTTTTGGGGTTACTATTCACTATACTATTCAAGTCAAATTATTGACTTTTTAAAGCTTAATAGGTATGGGAATTCCAACTTCACCCACATACCACATTTTGGTCACTAAATTTGTTGGTTTTGGTTGTTTACTCAAATTCTAAGTCTTTTAGGCAAATTTGATAAATTTTCAGTTTTGGTGTTTAAGGTTGCACTGTTCCATTGGTCACTTTACTGTTGGAATTTGATAAAACTTTCTTCATAGAAAATGTTTCCTATTGTCTTCAGTTTATTCTTCTTTTTTAATCACTCCAATTGAAGTTTTGTAGCTCAAGTTATAGCCATTTGAACTATGGCTGCCGGATTGGACTCAACCCAGATTTTCTGGGCAATTTTTGGTGCTGGCAGTTTTAGGTCACCAACTTGGGGTAGCCAAATAACTTGGTTAATGACATAATTTGGGTTTGTGCTCTTCATGAAAGTTTTAGGTCTATAACTCATCTGTCCACTGGTAAAATTTTAGGTCATTTAGACCTGCCTAGCTCAAGTTATGACGAAATGAACAAACATTGTTCATTTGGTCAGTTTGCACAGGGCAGACTGAGATTTTCCAAGTTTGGTCAATTTGATCACTAGGTTTTGGTCACTTTTTGGGCATGCTTCCTAAATGAAAATTGTGTCATTTAGTGTCTATTTTCATTCCCAATTGGTCTCATACCAATTGGACTTGTAAATTTTCATTTTTGGTCCCTCAAAGGGACCTTGGTCATGTTGCCAACAGCATGACCACACTCAATCAGAATTTGGTTTTGATTCAAACATTTCTAACACATTCCATTTGGTCACAATTGACCATTTTTCCCTTCAAACTAGGTCCAAGACATCATTCACCAATTTTTCACATTTTTGTCTCTAAAGTCTAAGTGTCCAAACCCTAACCACACTAAATTGTTGCATTTAGCTAATTCTATGCTTTTAACTATAATCACTCATCTAATTGAGGTTCATATACTCATTCAAATCCATCAAACCATGCAAATCACACTTCCTATCATGCTGGCTGAAATTTCAGTTTGGTCCTCCACACATTTTTATTTCATTTCATTAGTTTCTAAGTTTATTTAAGTAACTAAACATGCATTTAAAGTAGAAAATTGAAAGTTAGCATACTAACCTTTCTTAGAACTTCAATTCCTTCAAATCTCTATCTTTTGTATTTCTTTCCTCTTTCAATCTTCTTCTCAAGTGACTAAAACAAGCTCTAATGAGGTTTTTATGGAAGCTATTAAGGTTTGGTGAAGAATTTTAAGCTTGAGTGCAAGCTTTAATGGAGGTTTAACAATGGAGATGTGAGGGAGAGTGAGGGCGGCACTTTGGATGAGGAAGAAGACTTTTACTTTTTTTTTTCTTTTCTCTTCTTTTCTTTTTTTTTATGTCTTAGGAAGACCATAAATCCATTTACTTAAATTTATTAATTATCATATTTATGGCATCATGCATGATGTCATGCATGATGTCATCTCCTTTCACTTTTTCATTTTCTTCTTTTTTTTTTATTTTTCTATTAGTTCTTTAATTTAATTCCGGATTTTGAAATTTTCTTTTCTCCGATTTTATTTGATAGTTAGGTCAGGAGTCAGCTCTTGGGTCAATTGACCAAATTGCCCCTCGCTGGTTTATCCCAGTTTGCAAATAATTTAATATTTCTTCCGGCTCTCTAACCTAATTATTTGACTGGCTTAACAGTTCTTTTTCGTGATTTTCTCTTTTCCACTGTGTTCATAAGGGTCCTAAGGACTGCGGCGTCACATTTTACGGTTTGAAATTTGAGTTTAAAATGACTTCATGATCCTTCAGAAAGGTCACCCATTTGTGACTCTCGGCTCGTTTAACTTCTTATGTTCTGTTTTTTTTATTTATACTTAACTAATTGGACATTACTAATTATTTGTGTTTATGACTTCTCTAGTTGTCTTAAGTATGGTTCTAATCCCCTTAATTGTCCAGACCGACACCGGTCACCGGAATAGTGAAATATACCAGACTATACAAATAGGGGTATTACAATTCTCCCCCCCTTAAAATAAATTTCGTCTCGAAATTTTACCTGGTATTAATCTCTGAACAGCTATGGGTGCTGTCTCCTCATGTCCTCTTCCTGTTTCCAAGTAGCCTCCTGGCCTGAATGATGGTTCCACAGCACTTTCACTAACGGTATTTGCTTGTTCCGTAGCTGCTTCGCCTCATAGGCCAGAATCTCTATGGGTTCTTCTTCATATGTGAGGTCTGGATTCACTTCAATTTCTTCTACTGGTAGTACATGAGATGGGTCTAATCGATACCTCCTCAACATAGACACATGGAAGACATTATGTATCTTCTCCAACTCTGAAGGTAGTGCCAACCGATAAGCCAAAGGACCCACTCTTTCCAAAATCTCATATGGCCCAATGAAACGAGGACTCAGTTTCCCCTTTCTGCCGAATCTCATAATTCTCTTTCAAGGAGAAACCTTGAGGAAAACTTTCTCACCTAGTGCATACTCAATATTCCTTCTTTTCAAATTAATGTAGGACTTCTGACGGTTTGATGCAGTCTTAAGTCGATCTCTAATCACCCTGATCTTCTCCTCAGTTTGCTGAACAATTTCAGGTCCAATCATCTTTCTTTCACCCACATCATCCCAACACAATGGGGTTCTGCATTTTTTGCCATACAATGCTTCATATGAAGGCATCCCAATGCTTGATTGATAGCTGTTGTTGTAAGCAAACTCAATCAAAGGCAAGTGTGTATCCTAACTACCCTCAAACTCAATCACACAAGCCTGTAGCATATCCTCCAAGATCTGAATTATCCTCTTAGACTGGCCATTTATCTGTGGGTGGAATGTAGTACTGAAGTTCAATCTAGTTCCTAGGGCTCTCTGAAGACTACCCCAGAATCTAGAAGTGAACCTAGGATCTCTGTCTGATACGATGGATACTGGCACTCCATGTAGTCTCACAATCTCATCAATGTACAACTTGGCCAATCTTTCTAAACTGTAGTCCATTCGAACTGGCAGAAAATGAGCAGACTTGGTCAATCTGTCAACAATGACCCATACTGTATCATGACTCTTCTGTGTCCTCGGAAGTCCCATCACAAAATCCACTGTTATTCTCCCCCATTTCCATTTTGGCACTGGTAGTGGATGTAACAACCCAGCGGGTACTTGATGCTCTGCCTTTACTTGCTGACAAGTTAGGCATTTGGAAACAAACTTTGCCACATCTCCTTTCATACCCATCCACCAGTAATGCTCCTTTAGCCCCCTATACATCTTTGTGCCACCAGGGTGCATGGCAAAAGGAGACTCATGTGCTTCCTTCAAAATGATCTGCCTCAAATCAACATCATTAGGAACACATATTCTGCCCTGGTGTAACAGTAGACCATCATCTCTAATCGAAAATTCTGGTTTCTTGCCCTGTCGGACTTCTTCTAACAGCTTCTGATACTTCTGATCATTCTGAGCAACCATTCTGATCTGATCAATCAACACTGGCTATACATGCCATACAACTGCTGTCTGCCCCTCATCATTAATCTTTAAGTTGGCATGCAATGATCTTAATTCATGTACCATAGACAAAGGAGTAACCGGTAGACTTGTCATAGTCTTGCGACTGAAGGTGTCAGCCACAAAATTAGCTTT
The DNA here is from genome assembly GCF_030052815.1 of Hevea brasiliensis. Taxonomy (NCBI): domain Eukaryota; kingdom Viridiplantae; phylum Streptophyta; class Magnoliopsida; order Malpighiales; family Euphorbiaceae; genus Hevea; species Hevea brasiliensis. The sequence continues at coordinate 38,094,270 of NC_079493.1, forward strand.
ACCTGGCTGATAGTCTATCAGACAATCATAGTCTTTTATCAAATCTAACCATCTCCTCTGTCTCAAATTCAACTCTTTTTGGGTGCCCAAATACTTTAAACTCTTATGATCTGTGTAGATGTAACACTTTTTCCCATACAAATAATGTCTCCAGATCTTAAGAGCAAACACAATAGCTGCAAGCTCCAAGTCATGTGTCGGATAATTCCTCTCATGCGGTTTGTGACACCCCTTACCCGTCTACAGTATATCCGAGTAAGCTATGTCACACGGTGTACCGGAACACTCTATTTTATCTTAATTAATTTTCATCATAATTTTGAACATAATTTGTGAAATATAATCTATTTAAGTCATTTGTTGAAATTTTAATTTATTTGAGGTTCCGAAAATTTTATAGAAAATCCGGCAGAGTACCGGCTAAAAATGGAGAAAACAGTTCTTCGGAACCTGTGAAAAACACTTCCAATAATCATATTCAATCATCTCAAACTCCAATATCAAAATCTCAACATTTTTCAATTTCATTCTCAATCATTCATCTCATGTGATAATCATGTATAAATCACAGATAAACCTTCACTTTTCCATTCACAAACACAATTCTCATTATTTACATGAACATCAAAATACATTTCATAAGTTCAATTACATATGAGAAAATAAAAATTAGTTACAAAATATCAAAATGAAACCTAGTGTCCTACCAATGCACTGAAGATGGTGAGGTGACACGGACACTATGCAGAGCTGCAGGATGGACTCACCCAGTCTATGGTCTACTGGGCTCTTGATCAGTATCTCCAGAACCTACGCGTGGCAAAAGCAACGCGCTAAGCAATAATGCTTATTGGTGCAATAATAAAATAAAAGGAATAGCCGAAAATAAATATGTATGGAATGTATCGATGTTTTACTGGTTTTGTACTTGTTATAATCATTTATTTTGTTAATTTTATCCACTTTCATTCTTTTGGTTGTCCAAGTAACCTATACTGGACGACTGGACTGGATAAACGGGTAAACTGGCACTGGGTATCTAGTACCTCGGGCCGTCACACCATCGGTCACATATGCATCTCCCGGTGTGCAACAGAACAGCTAATAAGCTATAATGACCATAGGCACAAGGTCAAATATCAACACAATGTCAGAATGGCCAAAAGCCATGAAATCACAAAATGGCATAATGCCATGTGCAGTACTGCTAGCTAAACCCTATTGGCATGCCAAACTATCCAAACCAATCTTGTTAGGTATACTAGGGCATTTGATACTTTTGAATTCTTCAATTTTTGAGTTTCAAGTTTTGGTGTCACTATTCACTTCATTGGTCAACAAAAATGTTGACTTTTGGATAGAAAATAGGTACATTGGTTTTAACACCCCCAATGTACCACATTTTGCATTCAAAACTTGTTGGAATTAATCACCAATACCATTTCTAAGCTTAGAACTAAGGGAGCAGAATTTTCAGTTTTTGTACCCTAACTTTACTGTTCCATTAGTGACTGTTACAGTGGGAATTTGAGGAAATGGTAAACATGAAAGTTGTTCCTTATTTTGTCTAGTAGAATTTCCTTTTTTGAATCACTCCATTTGGAGTTTTTTAGCTCTAGTTATGGTCCAAAAACCACAGCTGGCCGGATTGAAAAACTGCAGAATTGACCATATCTACAGTGCAGTGAACAGTGACTGCAACTGCCTTGTTGGATATGTTCTGGCCATAATTTGGGGTAGGTTTCTTCATGAAAGTTGTTTGTCTATATCTTAACTTATTTCTGTAAAAATTTCAGGTCAATTGGCCCATTCTACAATGAGTTATGACCAAATGAACAATTACTGTTCATTTGGTCATTCTGCAGGTTCTGGTTGCAGGACATCCGGGTTGGGGCCTGTTTTTGGTCAACTTGCTTTGGTCTTTTGGGAATGGTTTCTTCACCAAAATTGTGCCATTATGTGTCTAGTTTCATGTCCAATTGGCCAAACACCAATTGAACCTACACAGCCAGAGTTATGGCAGTCCAAACAGGCTGGACTCATAGCCTCCCCTGCTGCCCTCACTAGGCAGCATACCATTTCAGTTTGTAATACTCTAATTCACTTCAAATTATGGTCAACTTACCTCAAATGGTCACTAATTGACCATTAGAATGTTCACTCATCATTTCATAAGCTAAGTCCAAATTTCACTCCCAAAACCCTAATTCCCATTTCAATTTCACACTAGTTACCTTAGTTAACTAACTAATTCATTATCCACGTATATATATTCTTTAATCATGATCTCTAGTCCACTCTAAGTCCATCAAAAACAATCAATCTTATCCCTTCCTTAGGGCTGCCGAAATTCATGGTGTACATACACATAAATTTTATTCATTTAATTCACAAATCCTTACTCATTTTAAGTCTCTAACATGGAATAAGAGAGATTTATGTATAAATAGGCACTAACCTCTTGTAGGGCAGAATTTTCTCAAGCTTAAACTTCACTTTCTTTCCTTTTCTAGGCTGCCAAACACTTCCCCAAGAGGTATAGACAAGTTTTAATGAAAGATGTCTAGGGTTTTGTAGTGAAAATTCATGGGAAAATGGAAATGATGAAAGAAATTTTAATGGAGGGAGATGGAAGAGAGTGTCACGGCTTAAAGAGGAAGAAGAAACCAGAAATTGGTTTCTTAATTTGTCATTTTTCCCTTTTTAAAGAATTTTTGTTGTGTTGTTGAATGTTGATTAGTGGAGGGCATTTAAATGACATCATAGTGATGTCATAATTAAGGATTTAAGTCATTTTCTTTTTTCTTTCTTTTCTATTCATTTCCAATTCAATTTTCAACAATATTTATTAATATTTTAGATCATGATAATTATTTACTTAACTGGACAAGTCGGCAAAAAATCGCCTCTGAAGGCGAAATGACCAAAATGCCCTCCGTTTGGCTTAACGGGTCAAAATTATCTGTACCGATTGAAAAATTTTTCTAAATATTTTCTTGGCATTCCAATGCCATAGGAACCTCAATGACCCTTCTCTGGAGTCCCAAAAATTATTTTATGAATTTTTCCCAGGGTCTAGCACTCCTAGTTGCGAGAACCGCAACTTTCCTCTAGGTTTCCCATCGCTTGGGCACCGGCTCATTTGACTTAGTTGTATTTTATTTCTAAAATTTTTACTAAATTTTTCTTATTAATATTTGAGTTAATTATGGTCCCTCACTTTAGTTTAAATATTTTTCCGATCGTTCTAGCTGTCCGGACCTACACTGGTCACCGGAACAGTAGAATGTACGGAGTTGCTACAGGGAGGGTGTTACACGGTTTTAGCTGGCGTGATGCATAGGCAATGACATTTCGATCTTGCATCAATACACAGCCTAACCCATTGTGAGAAGCATCACTATATATTGTGTATTCTTTAACTGGAGCTTCAGACAAACATTTCTTTAATTCATCAAAACTCTGTTGGCATTTATCCGTCCACTGAAATTTCACATCTTTCCTAAGCAGCTTGGTCAATGGAGATGCCAACATGGAGAATCCCTTTACAAATCTACGGTAGTATCCAGCTAATCCTAGAAAACTACGAATCTCTGTGACATTTCTGGGTGGCCTCCAATTAAGGACAGCTTCTATCTTACTTGGATCTACCTTAATGCCCTCTTCTGATACTACATGCCCCAAAAAGGATATCTCCTTCAACCAAAATTCACATTTTGACAATTTGGCGTATAGCTGTTTCTCCCTCAAAGTTTGTAGTACAATCCGCAGATGTCTATCATGCTCTTCTGCACTCCTCGAATAGACCAATATATCATCTATGAATGCCACAACAAACTGGTCCAGGTATGGTCTGAAGATAGTGTTCATCAGATCCATAAAAGCAGCTGAAGCATTAGTTAACCCGAATGGCATAACTAAGGACTCATAATGGCCATAGTGGGTTTTGAAGGCAGTTTTAGCAATACTCTGCTCTTGTACTTTCAGCTGATAATAACCTGATCTCAGGTCAATTTTGGAAAACACAGCTGCACCCCTCAACTGATCAAACAAGTCATCAATGCGGGGTAACGGATATCTATTTTTTATTGTCACCTTATTCAACTGTCAATAATCAATACACAAGCGGAGAGTGCCATCTTTCTTCTTTACAAACAACACTGGCGCTCCCTAAGGTGACACACTAGGGCGGATAAAGCCCTTATCAAGAAGCTCTTGCAACTGCACTTTCAACTCTTTCAATTCTGCTGGTGCCATTCTATATGGCGTTATAGAGATTGGGTCCACACCAGGCATAACATCAATCTAAAAATGCACCTCTCTTTCTGGAGGTAATCCTGGCAATTCATCAGGAAATACATCCGAAAGTCACATACAGTAGGGATGTCCCTCAGTGTTGGACTCCCCACTTGGGTGTCTATCACATGTGCCAAGTATGCTTCACACCCCTTTCTGATCATCCTTCTGGCTAGTGCAATCAAAATGAAGTTTGATGGCAGTAAATGCCTCTCCCCATGTATTACCACATCACCGTACAGAGGGAGACCAAAAGTGACTATCTTTAGTCTATAGTCAATCATGGCGTGATGCTTGGCTAACCAATCCATGCCCAAGATGATATCATACTCTCTGAAGGGCATTTCAATTAAATCTGACAGGAAAACATGTCCTTGGATCACCAAAGGACAGTCTCTATAGATTCTGTTGACCCGGACCTCTTGTCCTAATGGACTAGTTATTAGCACTTCAAAACCCATTTGCACACATGGAACAGCAAGTGAACTGAATATGCTAGCACTAACATATGAATGGGTTGAACCCAGATCAAACAACACAAATACATCTTGTTCAGAGATAGAGAATATACCAGCTACAACATCAGAAGTCTCAGCCTCTTCTCGCTGTCTCATTGTGTAGACTCTGGCTGAAGCACTTCCTTGTGCCGACTGATCAATCGTGCCCTAACTACCAAAAGCAGTGCCGCTACTTCTGCCTCTTCCTCTACCAACAAACTGTGAACCTCTGGGAGCAGGACTCTGAATAGATCCCTCAGCAGTAGTAGGAGCTGGACCATATTTAGGAGCACTAGTGCAATCTTTTATTAAATGGCCCTTGCCTCCACAGTTAAAATAGGCTCCAGTGGCCCAATAGCATTCCCCATATGAATCTTGCCACAAGTCTCACAGGGGTGGGCAGAATATGAACCCCTACTTGACTGCTGACCAGACTTAGGGGGTCTCTGTCTAGAAAATCTGCCCCTACCAAATCTTCTACCTCGACCCCTGCTGGGTCCACTAAATTTCTTCTTCTTTCCAGAGGTACCACCAGAACTTTGTTCAACTGATTTTTCCCCCTTATCTTTTTCTGATTTCTCAGCTCTCTCTGATTTTTCTTTTACTGGGGTTGTTTCTGATTCAATTCTCTCCAGCTCAAGTGCTTGAGACATAAGTTCTGAAAAGTTGCTGTGTCTGAATCCCACTACTTGCATTCTCAAACTGGGCTTCAAACTAGTCTCAAATCTTTTGCACCTTGCCTTGTTGGTAGAAAGGAGACTCCCAGCATAATGACATAAGCGGGAGAACTCCCTCTCATACTCTGCCACTGATCGGTTCCCTTGTTTCAAACTAAAAAATTCTTGCAATTTCTGATCAACATAAGCATCTGGGATGTATTTCTATCTGAATTCTCTGATGAAGTCATCCTGTGTCGATCGTGGTTCACTAATTTGTGGAGATGGTCTTCCACCAATTATATGCATCCCCTTGTAGTAGTGACACAGAGTATTCAAACTTCAATTCATCTTAGCAGTACAGCTTCTTGAACACTTTGTCCATTCTTTCAAGCCATTGCTCTGCCTCTAAAGGGTCCACTGTACCCTTAAATTCTGTAGCCCCATACTTCAGTAATTTATCATACTATCTGGCTGGAGGCAGTGGTTGTGCCACAGGTGTCTGGGATGGAGCTTGAGCAGGCATACCTCCAGCCATTTGTTGAAAATTGCAGCCATCTGCTGTGTAAATTGTGCAGGAAACTGTGGCATTTGTGGGGCTGGTGCTACTGACCCACTGACATTTTGTAAAGCTGGGGCTTCCCCTTGCGCCTCAGCTTTAACAGACTGCTCAACTGAGTGATCCCCTTCTTCCATTTCAATCTGAAGTTAGGGTATCTCCTGAACAAGTAACACATGGAGATTCCCTCTGTTAGTTCATATTTATGATGTAATGCACTGTATGTAACAAATATGGACATTGAGCAGTTGTACTTAATAAAGAAAAGACAAAAATTCTCAAGTTAAAACATACTTCAAAAATTTTGCTCTGATACCATTAAAACATGTCACACCTTACCCTGTAAGGCATAACATGATCCCATAGAATACCTAGTGAACTATCAAACTTCACCTACTGATAACTCATTAAGTGCCCTACAAGGGATTTTAAAACAATTTTCTTACTTTTGCTAAGTGGTGAGCATTTTCTAATAGGTATTTAAAATATTTAATTAAATTTAAAACTAGTTCATACTTTTGGTCCCTTTTATTTTTTCGCAAATTTTATAAAAATTTTGATAGAGTTTCATCTGTATTTTGAGAAAACAGTTCTTCAAATACCTGAAAAAAAGGCACTTCTAATAATTTTTCAACCACTTCTTCAATTTCACAATCAATCTCAACCATTTTCTCAAAATTCAAAATTCAACAATTCTCAACATACTGTCAATCAATATCATTCATTCATATTTCATTAAAGATAAACAATTTATATATATATATATATCATACTAAAATTTACATTAAGAAAATCCAAACTAAAATTTATTACAAATTTTATACAAATTTTGTACAAGCTGCTCAAGACCCATTTTTACATGTCCATACATCTATGTGCATTACATACATCAAAAGAAATATCTACAGTCAGGGTATAAATTATACCCGATAACTTCAAGCTGATAGATCCTCAATCCTCAGCAGCTCAGTCTGCTGCTCCTCTAGTCCCTATATCCGTGACAGCAATAACAGCTATCGCTGAGTACTAGGACTCAGTGGTGCACAACATACTAAAATAATCTTTATGCAGAATTTAAATCACATTTATTTAAAAATTGAACTGAACATGAGCATTAAATACAAAACATGAATTATAATATTTTAATCCCAAACAATTGCATTTTTGAAGTATCAAATCACATTTCATAAAGCCTATAGTTATATCATGCCATTTGAAACAAATATAATCTCAATAGCCAGAGGCTAAGGAGAAATCATATCACAAGGCTAGCTAGCTCAAATATATGGATATCCATTCAAGTTCCTCTTCTACTGGCACACCTCAACACTTCATCCAGAGAAGGAATCAAAATTCGAAACTGATTATCCCCACTAGTCATGCTAGTTCGGTGTTCAAATATATGGTCACGACACTGTAGTTTCAAAACTTATCCTAACAATTTGCTAAACATTGCCATTTCAAACATACACAGTAACTTTCAACAATTTAGATCAAAGCATCATAAATAATGTCACAATTCACTTTTTCAAATCATTTAAAACAATATGCAGCAAATAATTTACAAAAATTATACGTTGTGCACAAACCTCAAGCGAGTCGCCTCTTGGCCTTGACTCGATTTTCGGGTTCTTTCTCGGTGTTCTTTTCAACTGAAACACACAATTTCACAGTGTTTTAGTATCATAACTTAGCATAAATCCAAAAATAAATTTAACTTCACTTTTACCTAGCTCTAATGTGCTAAACTTAGCGTTCTTTAAATTTTATGTTTCGGAGTTACTATTTACTACACTATTCAAGTCAAATTGTTGACTTTTTAAAGCTTAATAGGTATGGGAATTCCAACTTCACCCACATACCACATTTTAGTCATAAATTTATTGGTTTTGGTTGTTTACTCAAATTCTAAGTTTTTTAGGCAAATTTGATAAATTTTCAGTTTTGGTATCTAAGGTTGCACTGTTCTATTGGTCACTTTACTGTTGGAATTTAGCAAAACTTTCTTCATAGAAAATGTTCCCTATTGTCTTCAGTTTATTCTCCCTTTTGAATCATGCCAATTAGAGTTTTGTAGCTCAAGTTATAGCCATTTGAACCATGGCTGCCGGATTGGACTCAACCCAGATTTTCTGGGCAAATTTTGGTGCCAGCAGTTTTAGGTCACTAACTTGGGGTAGCCAAATGACTTAGTTAATGGCATAATTTGGGTTTGCGTTCTTCATGAAAGTTTTAGGTCTATAACTCATCTATCCATTAGTAAAATTTTAGGTCATTTAGACCTGCCAAGCTCAAGTTATGACCAAATAAACAAACACTGTTCATTTGGTCAGTTTGTACAGGGTAGACTGAGATTTTCCAAGTTTGGTCAATTTGTTCACTAGGTTTTGGTCACTTTTTGGGCATTCTTCTTAAATGAAAATTGTGTCATTTAGTGTCTATTTTCATTCCCAATTGGTCTCATACTAATTGGACTTATAAATTTTCATTTTTGATCCCTCAAAGGGACCTTGGTCATGCTGCCAGCAGCATGACCACACTCAATCTGAATTTGGTTTTGATTCAAACACTTCTAACACATTCCATTTGGTCACAATTGACCATTTCTCCCTTTAAACTAGGTCCAAGACATCATTCGCCAATTTTTCACATTTTTGTCTCTAAACCCTAAGTGTCCAAACCCTAACCACACTAAATTGTTGCATTTAGCTAATTCTATGCTTTTAACTATAATCACTCATCTAATTGAGGTTCATATACTCATTCAAATCCATCAAACCATGCAAATCACACTTCCCATCATGTCGGCCAAAATTTCAGTTTGGTCCTCCACACATATTTTTATTTCATTTCATTAGTTTCTAAGTTCATTTAAGTAACTAAATATGCATTTAAAGTAGAAAATTGAAAGTTAGAGTACTAACTTTTCTTAGAACTTCAATTCCTTCAAATCTCTATCTTTTGTATTTCTTTCCTCTTTCAATCTTCTTCTCAAGTGACTAAAACAAGCTCTAATGAGGTTTTTATGGAAGCTATTAAGGTTTAGTGAAGAATTTTAAGCTTGAGTGCAAGCTTTAATGGAGGTTTAACAATGGAGATGTGAGGGAGAGTGAGGGCGGCACTTTGAATGAGGAAGAAGACTTTTACTTTTTTTTTTCTTTTCTCTTCTTTTTTTTTTTTTATGTCTTGGGAAGACCATAAATCCATTTACTTAAATTTATTAATTATCATATTTATGGCATCACGCATGATGTCATGCATGATGTCATCTCACTTCACTTTTTCATTTTCTTCTTTTTTTTTTTATTCTATTAGTTCTTTAATTTAATTCCCGATTTCGAAATTTTCGTTTCTCTGATTTTATTTGACAGTTAGGTCAGGAGTCAGCTCTCGGGGTTAATTGACCAAATTGCCCCTCACCGGTTCATCCCGATTTGCAAATAATTCAATATATCTTCTAGCTCCCTGACCTAATTATTTGACTGGCTTAACAGTTCTTTTTCATGATTTTCTCTTTTCCACCGTGTTCGTAAGGGTCCTAAGGACCACGGCGTCACATTTTACGGTTCAAAATTTGAGTTTAAAATGACTTCGCAGTCCCTCCCGAGAAGGTTACCCATCGCTGTGACTCTCGGCTCGTTTAACTTCTTATGTTCTGTTTTTCTTATTTATACTTAACTAATTGGACATTACTAATTATTTGTGTTTATGGCTTCTCTAGTTGTCTTAAGTATGGTTCTAATCCCCTTAATTGTCCAGACCAACACCGATCACCGGAACAGTAAAATATACCAGACTATACAAAAAGGGGTGTTACAGGGTTAGCGAAGGATCTAAGAGAAATTCACCTGAAGCTAGACCATTCGAGGGCAAACATCAACTTCGGTTAGACAACCATTGGCTAACAAAACTGAGTCCAATAAGATGCAAATAACTCCAACCCAGGAGGGACAACACTATCATCCACCTCATATGAGAGAAGCACCTCTAATGTTTACACCTACCCAAGTAGTAAGGTCATTCTTTAGTCATCAAGGAGGTAATCTATCTACTTATGCTAATCCTAACACTTACCCACATGTATATAATACTACACATGTGAGTACTATCGTGAATAATGTAGCTAATAATGTGGAGAATGTTAGGATTAATCATATAGCATCACCACCAACTATGCATGTACCATAATCCATCACCCAGAACCTCATGTTGACCATGAAGCCCTTAGGACTGTAGTCTAATAGTTGTATGACTCAGCCTCTAACAGGTAGGCCGTCCCCTATCTTACCTAGGTTGATAGGAATAATCCCTACCCTAGTGGTTAAAAGATACTTGAGTTCACTTTTTCTCAGGAGATAGAATATAGTCTACATTAGAACATATTGGTAGGTTTACTTTTCAATATGGTGAGCTTGCCAATTAAAATTTTGATATATTTAAGTTAAGGCTATTTCCTAATTCTCTAACTATAGTGGCTTTTTCTTAGTGTGCCTTATTACCTAGAGAATGTGTGCACACTTGGCAAGACATGGAGTACTTATTTCACACACAGTTTTACAAAACTGAACATGAACTGTCTATTGCTGAATTGTCTAAGATTTACTAAAGGCCAAGAGGATCTATAGACTCATACATCGCTAAGTTCAAGAATATGCGTAATATGTGCAAAATATTTTTACCTAAATGTGAGTTTGTCAAGTTGGCCCAAGGTGGTCTGGATATTAAACTCAAGAAGAAGTTTCAAGGCAAGGAATTTAGGAACTTCTTTGAGCTTACTACGAAAGTAATAAGCTATGAAGAAATGCTTAGGGAAGAAAACTAGAAAAGGAAAACCTCTGTAACACCCCTTACCCAGGCTACAGTGTAGCCGAGTAAGACATTTCACACTCTGTGCTGGAGCACCTTATCTTATCTTCCTTCACTTCTTATTTATTTTAAAGATTTTTTTTTATATCCAATTAATTAAGTGGAGAAACTGATGGAGTTTCCTCTATTTTATTAACATTTTGACGATTTCTCACCTAGTTAAAATATCAATAATAATTTCAATAATATAAAGTTTTCACAATCTTAAACTCCATCTCATATTTTTTAATCAATAATTTTATGTCCCTTCTCAGTTCAATTCCATAATATCATCCAATCACATTTATTCATAAACAATTCATATATGAAAATTTTAAATATTATTAATTTAAATTATGTACAAAATTAACGTAAAAAGTTATGATTTACATTACATGTCCACAATTAATTACAATGTCCAAAAATAAAATACAAAGCTAGTGGACCCTACCAAAATATGCACTGCAGAGAGGTGACACTCTAGACACTAAGCAGATCAAAATCTCCAATTCTCAGTCTAAGGTCTACTGGTCTCCAATACCTACACGTGGCAAAAAGTAACGTGCTAAGCATAACACTTAGTGGTGCAATAATGATATAAAAGTAACCTAAATAATGAAAAACAATAAAAGTTTATCATTATGCCACACAAAATGTATTTTTGTGATGATTGTTCAAAGTATCCTTAATTTATTTTCTTTTTCTATTAGTTATTTGTTATTGAATTATTAAAACTTATTTTGATGCCCAAGTAACCTATACAGATTGATTAGACTAGATAAATGGGTAAACTGACACTAGGTATCAAGTACCTCGAGCCATCCCACCATCGATCACATAGTGTCTGCCAGGTGTGCAACAGAATGGCTAAAGACCACAATATTAATCGGGCATAAAGCCATGTGTATCAAAGAGTAACGGAATGGCTAGAAGTCATAAGTCACAAAATGGCAATAAAAGCCATAAATCACAGAATGGCATGGAGCCATAAGCAGTACTGCAAGTCAAAACCTTATTGGCATGCCAGCCTATCCAAACCAATCATAAAACTAAGCATACATGGGCACATTAGCATCTTAGGTATTGGTTCTTTACATTTTATCATTATGGTTACTATTCATAGCACTATTCATGCTAAATCTTGGTTATGCCATATATAATCGGAACACAAGTCCCAAATTCATGTTCATCCCACATTTTAGTTCATTAAGTTGTTGGCATTAATTGCCAACTATAATTCAAGTCATTCTAAGAGCATTTCAAAAATTTCAGAATTTAGAGCTCAAGTTCACTGTTACATTAGGCTAATCTACAGTGGAAATTTGACCAACCTTTCTTCTTCAAAGTTATTCCTTAATCTGTTAAATTTAATCCCCTTTTTGAATCACTAAATTTAGAGTTTTGTAGCTCAAGTTATGGCATTTTTACCACAACTGGTTGGGTTGGTCAATGTCTAGGATTTTCTAGGTCAGTTTTGGTCCTGACAGTTTTATTGGGCTAAATTTGATTAGCAATTTAATTGGGTTAGGGTAAAAAATAGGGTTCCTGATCTTCATGAAAAATGTTCTACTATGTATAAGCTTTTCATGGGTTTAAGAATCAGCTCAATTGGAGCTTTCTACAGTGAGTTATGCCTATTTGAACATTTATTGTTCATGTAGTCATTTTTCCAGGTTCAGCATGCCAATTTTAGGTCATTTTGTTTTTGGTTTTTGGGCAGGCTCATTTCATGAAAAATGTGGCATTATATCCTAAGTTTCATCTTCAATTGGCCTCATGCCAATTGGAGCTACACAATTCAACTTATAACCACACAAACCTACTGGACTCATAGGTCTAGCATTCCAGCAACAAGCAGCACTTCCCATTTTATTTATTCATTTTAACCAACACATCAATTCATCATCAATACACATAAATTGATCATTATTTGGCATCAATAATACCAATTGTGCATCATAGCACCAAAACCCCCAAATTCTCACAAACCTTAATCACCACAATCACCATACCTACAACACACATTCAATTTCATTTATCAATCATGCCAATCATCATACCTAAGCTAGAATTTATGTGTAACCTCAATTAAACACATCAACCCCCATGCAACCATGGCTGACCAAAATTGACCTCTACCATAACCCATTATTTCTTCTAATTTCATGCAATTTTTAACTCATTCCAACATGCTATCAAGTATTAAAGAAGAAAGTTAAGTAGAACTTGCACTAACCTTGCTTGACCCAAATTTGATCTCATTTAAACTTCAATTTCTTTGCTTTTCTTAGCTGCCAAACACTTCCTCAAAGCCTAATAACTAATTTTTGTGTTGGGAACTTGGGATTTTATGGTGAAATTGCATGGGAATTTTAGCTAGAAGAGAAGAGAAATTGTGGAGCTCATAACCATAGTGGTTCGGCCAAGACTAGATGAGGAAGAAGATGAGACTAATTTTTGTTTTATTTAATTTCTTTTATCTTTTTTATAAGTGTTTGTCTCATTTTAATTGGTTAAAGATTTTAATTAAATCATCATGACATCATGCATATGTCATAATTAGAGTTAAATTTCATTTCTTATTTTCTTTACTCATTTTCATTTAAATTTTTATCAATATTTCTTTGCATTTTATTACATAAATCTCACTTAATTAATTTGACATGTTGATCAAAAATCAACTCTAAGGGTGAAATGACCAAAATGCCCTTTATTGTGTTCATGACATCACAATTGCTTTTACCGATTAACATTAAAATTTCTTGCATTTCCTTGACCTTTTATTGTCATCTAAACCTCATAAATACTTCAATTAAGTCCCAAATATTTCTTACAGGGTTCCCCATGAGTCTAGGGTTGGCAACTGTATTCACAATCGCTTCCTATTAGGGTTACCCATTGCCGGAGCCTTGGCTCCTTTAACCTATTTACATTTCACTTCTTTGATTTCTCCTTAATTTTTCTTAACGTTTATTGAGTTTATTTATGACTCCTCACTCTAGTTTAAGTATAGTTCCAGACATTCTGGCTATCCGAACAGACATTAGTCATTGGAACAGTAGAATGTACGGACTACCTAAAGTGAGGGCGTTACAACCTTCATGGGAACATATTTTAAGGAAATATTTCATGATATGGATATTAATAATTTTGTTAATATGGAAAGTTGTGTCTGCACTATTTTATCTAAATTGATAAAACCTTCAGAACCATGGAGAAAAGCCTCTTTGAATCATTTGCCACTATAGTAATAGTAATTTTTTAACATAACAAAGGCGGGGGAGATTTTTTATTTTCTTTTATAAGAAAAGTTTTTAACTGTTCTATTAGGGCATAAGATACCATCTCAAGAAGAGGTGAAGGGCAAAGACTACTGTAAATATCATGATGTTTAGACTCATCATGCCAACTACTGTTGGGCATTTAAAACTTTGGTCTAGGATAATATCAACAAAGGTGTTCTCAAATTCCCGGATAAAAGTGAAAACTCAATGTTGATAGACGAAGACCGATTTCTACCAACAGCAATGGTCAATATCAATAATATTGATTTGAAGGCACTTTTAGGGATTAGAAAACCCAAAAATCAGACACAGAAGGATTATGGACCAAAGCTGAAGCTGGCCTAGGTTTCTAAACAGCAGATTTGCAGGGTTCTAGATAGACAGTAGATGAGATTAATAAGGAAGGTTGCACCTATGAGACAAACCACGGCACCGGGGCATCAGAAGCCAAATGCAACAGAAAAAAAGTTATAGTTTGTAATACCATCTGGGACACACCCATTGATAAATGGAATTTGGTTCATTATAAGAAGTTTCCTAAATAGCTAACCAGGACACAAAAAAGAAGGTTATAGTGATTGAAAGCCAAATAGCACCATAAAAGGGACTTTTGTGCTAAGGATGGTACCAAAAATTAGAATCAAGATAAAAAAGAGCCTCAGTTACCATTAGCTCAGGAGTGGGATTTACTTGGTCAACTATCAGATAAGTTTGACTTTTTTGTCAAATACTCCAAACCACCCTTAGCTAACATACCACTTAATTTAATCCAACCTATGGAATGGGGCAATGATGACGATTCATCTGATGCTTAGCCAGATTAGGAAATGCAAGCACAGGATTGTTTCATGGTTGGTGAGATCTCAGTGCCATTTGGTTGTGTAGTTACGTCAATTATGTTGCCCACATTATTTCAAATACCCAAAAGGAGTTTAAAGACTCAAGGGTAGAAAATAAATAGGCAAAATTGGCTGGAGAGATAGTTAAAGACAAGTTAGATAGGTGTATGAGCTCACTTATAGTTCAAAATATGAGAGGAGGCAATCCAAATAGAGTTATTCTAAAGAGTCTAGATGGACAATTGGCCAAACATGAGCCATTGTACATCAAGGCTCGTGTTAATGGCAAGCAAATTTTGAGAATTCTGGTGGGTAATAGTTTTGCAATAAATGTGATGCCATTGACAATGCTTTGGGCAATGGGCAAGTCAGAAGAAGACCTGGTGCACACAAAAGTTACAATATCTGGTTTCATAGGAAAGATAGCCAAGGTAATTGGGGTCATCCTAATAGAGGTCATAGTCAGTAGTAAGACCAGCTTTGTTGCTTTCCTTGTGTTGAATTCTAAGGCAAAACATCATTTGTTGCTAAGAAGAAGCTAGATCCATTCAAATCTTTGTCTCCCTTTTTCCTTACATCAAATGGTATTATTTTGGAATGGAGATGATGTGGAGATTGTCTGGGTAGACCATAAACCATTCACAATCTTTAGTAGCAATGTAGAAGCCAGATATTATGATATAGATTTCAGCCCAATTTCGATTTTGAAATAGGCTAAGGGCTAAGAAAGGTCTAAAAAAGACATTATAAAGGACCAGCAGGAGTTCCTCAAGAAGAAGGCTACAGAACTCTTAAAAGCTAATGTTATCATGCCAAATAGGCTGATGAGCCTTTCAATCATTAATGAGATCTATGACTAAGCTTTCTAAGGGAAAAGGAGGCAGCGATTGCTATTACCATTGCTAAGTTCCAGTTGGAAGAAGTGTTTAACATGCTGATATTAGAAGAGACGAACATTTTTGGTTCAGAACAAGACTTGCAAGTAAAAGATCTTCAGGAAGCACCACCTAAGTTGGCTGATGTAAGGGCTGAGGTTCAGGTTCCTTTAGACGAAGTAAATCTAGGCACTACAGAGGACCCGAGGCCTGCCTACATTAGTGCATCTTTGGATGAAGTCCTAAAGAAGTAATTAATTACACTTTTAAAAGAGTTCGAAGATTACTTTACTTAGAGCTATGATGAGATGCCTAAACTGAGAAAGGAGGTCATCGAGCACAGGTTACCTATCAAATAGGGGTATAAGTAGTCTCTATGGAAAATGTCTGCAAAGATTCAGCTTAAAGTCAAAGAGGAGAGAGAGAAGTTACTCAAAGTAAAAGTTATTAGGCCTACTAGATATGCATAGTGACTTTCCAACATTTCCCTTATGATGAAAAAGAATGGGAAGCTACATGTCTATATGGATTTTAGAGACATCAATGCTGCCATTCCAAAAGATGTGTGTGTGATGCTGGTGGCTGACATGCTAATTGATGGAACAATTGGACATGAATTACTTTCATTTATGGACATATTCTTCGGCTATAACCAGATTCTGACAGCAAAAGAGGATGATTTAAAAATAGCATTCAGATGCCAGGGGGTGATTGGCACTTTTAAATGGTTGATAATGCCCTTTGGATTGAAGAATGCAAGAGTTACTTACTAACGGAAATGAATACCATCTTCCATGATATGATTGGTTGCTGGATAGAAGTGCACATTGATGATGTTGCAGTCAAATCAAAGAAGGTGATAGATCATCTGGGCTACTTAAAGAGGGTCTTAGAAAGGATGAGACCTTTAGAGCTAAAAATGAATTCATTAAAATGTGCCTTTGAGGTGAAAGTAGGGAATTTTTTGGGATTTCTGGTGCACCAAAAGTGTGTGGAGGTGGATCATAATAAAGCCAAAGCAATCAATAAAGCCAAGTTACTAGCAAATAGGAAGGAGTTATAATAGTTGCTAGGATAGATGAACTATCTCAAAAGATTCATCTCAAACCTTGTAAGCAAGGTGAAGGAGTTTAGAGGCCTACTCAAGTTCAAGAACGAGGGTGAGTTTGTCTGATTAAATAAACATCAATCCGTTTTTAAGAGAATTAAGTAGTATCTCACTAAGCCTCTTATGCTTATGCCTCTAGTTGAAGGCGTACTGCTTAAGCTCTACATTTCAGTTGTAGAAGAGTCAATTAGTTTTTTCCTAGCCTAAGACAATAGCTAAGGCTTTGAGTGAGCAGTCTACTACTTGAGTAGGGTTCTTTCAGTAACTAAGACATGATATTCAACAATTGAGAAAAAGTGTCTACCTCTCTACTTTGCTTATACCAAGTTGAGGCATTACTTGATAAAGCACAAAGTATTTGTAATGTCCCAGACCAATTTGATCAAGTATATGTTGTCAAGCCCACTCATCACAAGAAGAGTTAGTAAGTGGGCCTTAGCACTAATAGAATTCTCATCTTCAAAATGCAGTCAATGGTCAGGCATTAGTAAATTTCTTTATAAACCATCCTTATTTATGTGATAGGGATTGAAGGTCATCTAGAGGTGAATGAGATGGAGATTAAACTGTGGGTTCTAAAGTTTGACGATTTACGCACAAAGACATCAACCGAGGCTGGAATTCTTATTAAGTCTCCTACAGGAACTAAGATAGTCTTGTCTTTCAATTTGGATTTTGAGTGCATAAATAATCAAGTAGAGTATGAGGTTTTGTTGATTGGCTTAGAGATATAATTGGAGTTGGGAGCAAAGTAAGTAAGAGTTATGGGAGATTCTCAGTTAGTGCTCAAATAGCTTTTAGGGGAATACAAATGCAATAGTATAGCCCTGACACCTTATTTTAAAGTGGCTGTCACACCTTACCCCTCCGTAAGGCATAACATGATCCCGTAGAATACTTAATGAACTACCGAACTTCACCTACCGATAACTCATTAAGTACCCTACAAGGGATTTTAAAATAATTTTCTTACATTTTGGAAGTGGTGAGCATTTTGGTAGGAATTAAAACCATTTATTCAAAGTTTAAATACTAGTAAAAATTTTTGTCCATTTTAATTTTGTCGCAAATTTTATAAGAATTTTGACAGAGTTTCGTTTGTAATTAGAGAAAACAGTTCTTCAAATACTTGCAAAAAACACTTCTAAAAATTTTTCACATCTCCCAACCTCCAATAAATCTCAATCAACTCAATTCAATCACTTCAAAGTAATTTCCACAATACAAATCAAAATTCATCATCTCAAAATATTTAATACTTCATTCACAAGGCATAAAACATGAAATTCATATGTACAAATATTAAATTTACGGAAGGAAATCCAAAATAATATTATTACAATTTATTTACAACTGCTCAACTACATGATACATACAACATTTCTATATTTACATGAAAATTATCTACAATGGTATAAAATAATACCCGTACAAAATGATCGATGTGGTCCACAATTCGATAGCAGCTCACTCTGCTGCTTTCTCCTTGCTCTTATCTGCGACAGCAAAATAAGCTATCGCTGAGTATAAAAATACTCAGTGGTGCACAATATAAATTTGAAATACAATACATAAATCGTTCATTGATGAAACACAATTTGAATACTTCTCAATCACATTTCACAAATATCAAAGTTCATAATAACACCATTTAGTCAAATAATTTATTAAACACAGTGTTGCCAAAATCATATACACTTAAGCCATGACACAAAATTTCCGATCAATGCCGTGTTTTACACCACGATAAAGCAATCTACAACCTCACTAATCGAAATCAATGAGGGAGGTGGCTAGCTAGCTAACGAGTACTCATCCGATCTCAACCTCAACTGGCAAGCCAGAGAGGGAGGAAAATAAACGATCTCAACCCCATAAATGGAGGAGGAATAGTGTGATACTGTCATGCTAAGTGTGAACACAAAATCAATTCAAAACAATTTATTTAAATAATTTATGAAAAAATCTAATCAATTTCCAAAGTCATATTTGCGATTATAAAATGGCAACACAATACATAATTAATCACAGAAGTCAAATTTTTGAGAATAAAATATTTAAACAAGAATTATTGTGCACAGACCTGACGTGAGTCGTCTCTAGGCCTTGACTCAGTCTCTCAGAGCTTCCAAATCTTTTTTAGCTGAAACACACAGTTTCATAGTGTTTCAGTACCATAACTTAACTTAAGTCCGAAAATAAATTTAACTTTATTTTTACTAGTTCTATTGCGTTAAATTCGACGTTCTCGAAGTTTTTGTGTTTCGGGTTACTATTCACTACACTATTCAAGTCAAATTGTTGACTTTTTAAGACTTAATAGTTATGGGAACTCCAACTTCACCCACATACCACATTTTGGTCATTAAATTTGTTGGTTTTGGTCATTTTCTCAAAGCTTAAATCCTTTTGGCCAAATTGTCAAATTTTCAGTTTTGGTGCTCCAAGTTGCACTGTTCCATTGGTCAATCTAATGTTGGAATTTGGCAAAACTTTCT
Source organism: Hevea brasiliensis (assembly GCF_030052815.1). Lineage (NCBI taxonomy): Eukaryota > Viridiplantae > Streptophyta > Magnoliopsida > Malpighiales > Euphorbiaceae > Hevea > Hevea brasiliensis. The sequence continues at coordinate 38,113,727 of NC_079493.1, forward strand.
TCATAGAAAATGTTCCTTATTGTCTTAAGTTTATTCTCATTTTTGGATCACCCCAATTGGAGTTTTGTGACTCAAGTTATGGCCCTTTGAATCAGGGCTGCCGGATGGAACATAACCCAGATTTTCTGGGCAAATTTTGGTGCTGGCAGATTTGAGTCACCAACTTGGGGTGGCCAAATGGCTTGGTTGCTGGCAGAATTTGGACTTGTGTTATACATGAAAGTTTTAGGTCTATATCCCATCTAATCACTGGTAAAATTCCAAGTCAATTTGACCTGCTTAGCTCGAGTTATGACCAAATGAACAAATACTGTTCATTTGGTCAGTTTGTACAGTGGCAGACTGCTCTTATTCAACTTTGGTTAATTTGTTCACTAGGTTTTGGTCAGTTTTTGGGCATGGTTCCTAAATGAAAATTGTGTCATTTTATGTCTATTGTCATCCCCAATTGATACCATATCAATTGGACTTGTAAAATTTTAGTTTTGGTCCTTCAAAGTTGGCTTGGTCATGCTGCCAACAGCATGACCATATACCCTCCGAATTTGGCGTCAACTCCAACAATTCAAACACAACTCATTTGGTCACAATTGACCATTTTTCTCTTCACAATAGGTCAAACATACCATTTACTCATTTCTTACATTTTTGGTTCACAAACCCTAAGTCCCAAAACCCTAATTCACTTAATTGTTGCAATTAACTAAATTCAAAGCTTTCAACCATAATTAATCAACTAATGGAGGTCCATAAACTCATTTACATCCATCAAACCATACAAGATCATGCTCCCCTTCAACAGGCTGAAATTTTAGTAATGGTCCTCACCCCATATTTTTATTTCATTTCAACAACTAATGATGCATTTAATTAACTAATTGATAGTTAAGAGACTAACCTTTGCTTAGATCCTCAAATCTCAATCTTTTGTTCTCCTTTCTTCTTTCAATCTTCTTCTTAAGTTGAGATTACAAGCTCTAGTAAGGTTTTTATGGGATTTATGAAGGGTAAGTGAACAAATTAAAGCTTGAGTGCAAGCTTTAATGGAAGATTAAAAATGGTGAAATGAAGGAGAGAGTGAGGCGGCAAGGGAGATGGAAGATGACCAAATAATATATTTTTTTTCTTTTCTTTTCTTTATTTATTTTAGGTTATGGAAGACCAAAAAATCTAAATTAATAATTAAATTAATTAATTTATTTATGGCATCATGCATGAGGTCATGCATGATGTCATCTCCTTTTTACTTTTTTATTTTTCTCTTTTTTTTTCTATTTTTCTATTAGTTCTTTAATTTAATTCTCGATTCCGAAATTTTCTTTTCTTCGATTTTATTTGACAGTTAGGTCAGGAGTCAGCTCTCGGGGTCAATTGACCAAATTGCCCCTCGCCGATTCATCCCGGTTTGCAAATAATTTCATATTTCTTCTGGCTCCCTGACCTAATTATTTGACTGGCTTAACAGTTCTTTTTCGTGATTTTCTCTTTTCCATTGTGTTCATAAGGGTCCTGAGGACCGCAGCGTCACATTTTACGGTTCGAAATTTGAGTTTAAAACGACTTCGCAGTCGTTCCCGAGGAGGTCACCCATCGCTGTAACTCTCGGCTCGTTTAACTTCTTATGTTATGTTTTTCTTATTTATACTTAACTAATTGAACATTACTAATTATTTGTTTTTATGGTTTCTCTAGTTGTCTTAAATATGGTTCTAATCCCCTTAATTGTCCGAATCGACACCGGTCACCGGAACAGTGAAATATACCAGGCTATACAAATAGGGGTGTTATAGTGGCCATTTAGTTATTGGAAAGCTTCGAGGAGATGGAGTTTGAACATCTACCTTGAGAAAGTAATTGGGAGGCAAATGAGCTAGCTTAGGTTACCTCTAGTCTAAGGATTTCAGAAGATTTAGCCAACTAGGTACTGGTAATTTAGAAAGGGCGACATCTATCAATTTATGAAAGGGGGATGTTAGCAGAGGTACTCATAAATGAAGAGTTGAATAATTGGAGGGTACCTTTCATTAAATACCTTAGTAAGACTAACTTCAAGGCTTCTTGTAGATTAAAGATACAAGTCTTGCATTATTTGCTCTTAGAGGGTGAGTTGTTCAGAAAAGGATTTGATGGGTTACTATTATTGTGCTTTGGAATTAGTAAGTCTATCAAGGTACTTGCCCAAGTTCATGAAGGTATTTGTGGATTTCATCGGGACGGGATTAGGATGAGAGAGCTAATCAAAAGGCACGGTGATGAAGTCAAATTATATAGACATTTAAGGTTAACATTCATTACATTTTGTTGGCATTTATTCTACTTTCGTGTTTATTTTTATGTGTTTTTAGTATTATTTTAGAAAACATGTTAATCCAACTCAATTCATTGATTATTATATTTCATCAGGTTTTTTTTTTATGTGGTTCTAGAATCAAAGACGAGTTTAGAAGAGATTTGGAGATCAAAATGTAAAAAATATAGGGCCAAAAGCATTACACAGCCCATGTAAACAACCCCGTGTACTTTCCTGCACCCCATGTAACCTTCTGGATGAAAGAACACTAAAAAATTGAAGTGGCAGAAAGTTAAACAGGGTGGAGCATGTAACACTACATGGCTCGTGTAAAGTGTCTTGATAGTAATTTTGACTCAACTTTTCTTACTTTTAACCTAACCCGGATGGACTTCTAAAGCTTGTATGACTCTGAAATTAGGGTTTTTATACCAGATATAAATATAACAAGTTCAGAATTGAGGAGGGGAAGAGAGGTGAAGTTACATTAAAAAATGCATAACAACTTCAAGAAAAGCAAAGGAGAAACAAGATCTGCAAGATTGTTAGAAGGGATTTTCAGCTAAAGTTCCAAAAGTCCAAGGCTATAATTCTCCGTTTAGGTTCTTCCATTCTTTTTCTTCTCATGTTTTTTCTTTATTTTATAAACTTGATTGTAAAACTTACCATGTGTGAGTACTCTCTTTATTTTAGGGTTAGGGATACAACACTCTTAATTTAATTATGGAATCTGATTTGATTTTATTTAATATATTGGGGGGGTTTTATTCTTTGATTCAATCTCTTGTGTTCTTAATGCTTGCTATGTGTTGGTACTCACCTAGCTATGATTTAAGATACTAATTAAAGAACTAAAAGGTGAAGATTAGCATTAGAAAATCAGGATTTTGAACTTAAGAAATCTAACCTAGAGATAGGCTGATTACCTTTGTGGAGTTCCAAAATTAATCAAAGATCTTAAAGGGTTTTAATTAATTTAATCACCACGAAAGTAAGGTTTAGGTTAATTAAAATACACCTTGAGTGCCTTGAGAGAAGACTTAAAATAACTTAGGATTAATTTCTATCAAAGTAATAACCTCCCATTTATTGAATGAATTAGATTGATTGTATAATTGATTGAAGTGTGTACCCCTAGCTCTAGAATGCCTTTATCCATTAATATTTAAGTTTAGTTAATTATTTTAGATTTTATTTCTTTTAATTTAGATTTAATTACTATTTTTATAGAATTCGATTGTCTAGATAATTAAAATCACTATAGTTCGATACTTAACATGGCCCTCGTGGGAACGATACTCTACTAATCACTTTATTACTTGTTAGAGATCCGTGCACATGCGGTGGTTTTAAAATTAGCAAGCAAGTTTTTTGCGCCGTTGCCATGGACTGATGCTTGATATCAAACGATTAGTGATTTGATTAATCTAGACATTCTTATTTCTTTTATAGTTTATTTTTTGACTAATTTTGTTTTTACTTATTTTTCTTGTGAGGTACATTGAGATGTTTCATCAACAAGTCTTCACAAGTTTTATTCAACACAGTGAACCTTTTTATAATGCTTAGAAAAGTTTAATAAATTGGTAGAGCAATTTTCCAATCATAATCTTGCAAATCACGAACTCAATCTCAATTTCTATAATGGTTTGGATGAAGCAATAAAGAATTGGGTAGATTTTGGAGCTTGGACTATTGGTGATCATGTTCTTCAAAGAAACTATGAGGATGCTATTTACTTATTAAATGACATGGCAGATTTTGATTACCATTGGTATTGGGATCCTTCACTGCAGGGTTGGAGTCATCAATATCCCCCATACATTCATCAACCTAATATTTCACACAAACCATTTAAGTTGCAATTAGATGAGAGAGTGGGACTTGAAGAGATGGTAGCTCCATTGGAAAATTTTAACAACCTAATGGTGAACAATGAGCTATCACTTTATGAGGATGAATTAAACAAACAAGGTTGGAAAAATGAAGAAGCTTCATGGGAATTTAAACTTATAGAAGAAGTTGAGCCTCAAGAATAAAATTCCTTTGAAGATGACTTACTAGTTGAGTTTCCACAAGAGCAGAAGTTACTTGAAGAAGAAATTGAACCTAAAGTTGAAGAAAGCAAGTCGTTTATTATTGGTGGGTCATTGAAAGAGTGCTTACATGAAGACAAATCAGAGAAAAAGTTGGTAGATGAAGAAATTAATGAGACTATTAATTTAAGTTCATTAATGATGCTTACACATACACCACCAGAAAACCCTTTTCTATCATGGATACCTCCTACATCATCATATATCCTCCATGAGCTAAAACAGTTCTCATCCCAAGCATATCATTCCAAGCCATGTGTTGTTCATGCTATGTGCAATCTTGTTTCAGATCTTGCCAATCTTGAGGGTACCACAAATCAAGACCCATATGTAGTGTTACATGACAATTACTATGTGCGAAAACCACTTTTTGATTAGCAATTCCAAAAGGGGTCCATCTAATGACCTTAAATTAGCGCTTCTTGGGAGGTAACCCAAGCTTTAAATTTAATCTTTGCATTTGTCTATTTCTTTTATTTTATCACCCTCTCAAACTTGTTTTGATGTTGGTTCACTTTGTAGGTTCAAGAAGCACATGAAAGGAGTAATGGAGACCAAAATCATGAATCTTTGAGGGAAGGCACCCTTCAAGGAGGAGTATTCTATATCCATTAGCTTTTCCTTGTTATTACATTTATGATGTTGCTCTTGACCTGATTATGATATTTTGATGACATTGAGGACAATGTCAAATTTGAGTTTGGGGGTGCATTTCATGCATTGCATTCATATATTTTATTTCATTCTGCATCACCTTATTATGTCTATATTATATTTATGTATCAAAAATCTAGAAAATTTTTGTAAATTTTGAAAATTCTAGATTTTTTCAAAAGGCTTTTAACTTAGAATTAAAACTAAAACCTTGATAAGCTAATGATTGGACTCTCTGGGAAAGTGGAATGAATGTAACTGAATGGGCAAAAAGACTTCAATATATTGTTTATGAAAAACTTAATCTCCTAAGTGGAGTTAAAATAGTTAAACTATTTCATAGCTATTAATCTATCACATTGAACTTGCAAAATTAAGATTAAATTTTTAAAATACAAGCAAACATAAAAATGCCTCTCTAGCTCTAGAACATGTCTCTTGGACCTATCAAGGTGAAATCCTAGCATATGCTTGATGAAGAGATGACTAAGGCATTCTTTAATATCGCCCCATTAAGCCTTAGCCATCCTTAATTATAATTTATATCTCTCTTACAGCCAATTTGAAACCTATATTATCCCTTACAATTTATTGCTTGCTGTTTGCTAGTTTTTTCAACTCCGTAAGTGCATGGATCGCAAAAAAGTAATGAAGTAGTGAGTAAAGTATCGTCCCACGAGGAATTTAACTAGTAAGTACCAGACTACACAGCGATTTTGGTTGTCTAGGCTATTAAATAAAATGGGGGGGGGGGGGGGGGTGGGTAAAAATTGTCTATTTTGAATACTGAAAATAAAAAGGGTAATGAATTTAAAATGGAATAATCTATTTTGAAATAATTCTAGAATTAAGATTTCACACTTTAACCTTATTATGGATGTAATCTTGTCTATTCATTGGATTGATAATCATTTACCTTGATGGAAATAAATCCTAAAGTATCATAGATCCTCTCTCAAGGCACCTGAGGTGTGTTTCAATTAGAGCTAAACCTTACTTTCTAGGTGATCGATTTTAATAAAAATCCTTTTAAACCTATGATTAATTATGGAACTCCACAAAGGTTATTAGCTTATCTCTAAGTCAGATTTCCTAGGTTCAAAATCTTGATTTTCTAATATTAATCTTCACCTTTCAGTTCTTCAATTAATATCTATAATCAATACTAAGTGGGTACCAACACATAGCATGGATCAAGATCGCAAGAAATTAAATTAAAGAACAAATCTCAAATCCAATAAATAAAACTCAATATTTGTCCACAATAATGATTATAAGCGTTACTCTCCTAATTCCAGAATATGGAAATTACTCACTCATGGTGAGTTCAGCAAACATAATAAAAATAAAATAAAGAACGATAAAAGTCTGCTTAAAAAAATAGAATAAAAGAACCAAAGAGAATCTGCAGCTTTGATCTTGTGGAACTTTAGTTAAAGGCTCCTCCTTGATACTGATACACTACTCTTTTAAGCGGCTGTGAGAAAATGATGAAGGTGTTATTGTCTGGATCTGGATCCCTCTTTTCTGCTTTTTGTTGCTTCTATTTATATTCAGTGCCTAGGGTTAGGTTTTCAGAGTCTCAGAAGCATTAGAAGTCTTTTCTCTCTGTCAAAAACTAGAGCTGGAGCCAAATCAGGAAACTGGCTGTCGGCAAATACACGGCCCGTAAACTATTCAGTGATTAGATGCTTGACATGTCAGCAAGTCAAAGCAGAACATCAAGTTCCATCAGGTTTATTACAGCCCATAAACATACCTGAATGGAAATGGGACCGAGTCACTATGGACTTTGTCAGTAGTCTTCCTCTCACTCAGAAGAAGCATGATGCAGTATGTGTGATTGTGGATAGGTTGACTAAATCAGCATATTTTTTGCCAGTCAGAACTGACTACTCACTGGAAAAGCTGGCAGAATTGTACATTAGTGAGATGGTTAGACAACGTGGAATTCCACTTTCCATTATATCTGATAGAGACCCGAGGTTTACATCTAGATTTTGAAAAAAATTACAAAAATCCTTGAGCACACAACTCCATTTTAGTATGGCTTTTCATCCTCAGACGGATGGACAGTCAGAAAGAATAATCTAGGTAAATTCTGAAACTCATTGAGTTATTGCAAACGATAATTGAATTGATAATGATAATAATAACCGAACATATGTGATAGGTCCTCGAGGATATGCTGAGAAGTTGTGTTATTAAGTTTGAGGAAAGTTATGACAGATACCTTCCACTGGCAGAATTTGCATACAATAATAGTTATCAAGCTAGCATACAAATGGCACCCTATGAAGCACTGTATGGGAGAAAATGCAGAACACCTGTATGTTGGACTAAATTGGGTGAAGATAAACTAGTGGGGCCAGACCTGATAAAACAGACAGAGGAAAAGGTGAAACTGATAAAGGCCAATTTGAAAGTTGCCTCAGACTGTCAGAAATCTTATGCTGACTTGAGGATAAAGGACATTGAGTATAAAGTTGGCGAGAAGGTACTTATCAAAGTATCACCGTGGAAGAAAGTGTTGAGATTCGGGAAAAAGGGAAAATTAAGCCCTAAGTTCATTGGCCCATATGAAGTTATGGAACGTGTGGGACCAGTAGCCTACCGATTAGCCTTACCACCTGAGCTAGATAAGATACATAATGTGTTCCATGTCTTGATGCTCAGAAGATACAGATCAGATCCTTCACATGTCATCTCAGTAGAAGAAATTGTGGTACAACCTGACCTAACATATGAAGAAGAACCAATTAAAATCTTAGCACGAGAGGTAAAAGAACTCAGAAACAAGACAATTCCACTAGTGAAAATCCTATGGAGACACCACAACACGGAAGAGGCAACATGGGAGAGCGAGGAGACAATGAGACAATAGTTCCCTTAGCTCTTCACATCGGGTAAATTTCGAGGAAGAAATTTTTATTTAGTGGAGAAGAGTTGTAACATCCTCCCTGTACGTATTCTATACGTTCTGTTGCTCCAGTGGCCAAATATCAGTCTAGCCAAGTCAGGATGTTTGGAACTACACTTCAGTGATAGTAAACAGACATATAATGATGAATTAAATAAAAAGAAAATACAAGAAAAATCAAAGAAAAATGAAAGAGAGAAAATGAAGCTAAGTTAAACAAGCCGGCACAGCAGCAATGGGTGACCACATTGGAAAGGCCGTTGCCGACCCCAGGACCGCGGGGAACCCTCAGAATTAAATTTTGGGACATAAGTAAAGGTTTATTGAAATGTAATTGATGCTAGAAATATCAAAGAAAAATTAATAAATTAGTACAAAGAAAAATGAAAAATTGAGAAACAGACAAAGATCGGTGTTACCGAAAAATTGGGAATATAACCTGAAGTGGGGCATTTTGGTCATTTGACACCAAGAGTTGCCTTTTGACCTCAATGTCTATTAAAAATAAATGATATTGCACTTAAAAAATGTCATAAAAAATTAAAATGAGATACAATATGTAAATAATAAAAGAATTGAGATAAATGAGCAAATAAGGAAACTTTAACTAATTAACCATTAAAACTATTACTTAGTGCTCCACTAACTTGAATATTGGGACACCAAAACAAGCCTTGGGACAGCAGATTGCACTCATTATCATCTTCTTCTTCATCCAACTTCATCTTGCCGAAATGAAATTCACCATGAAAACCACCATTGCCGCCCCACAAGCAAGCTTCATTAGTGCATAATCAAGCCATTATTTCCACTTGATTCCTTCATTAAAGCTTGCATACTTACCTTGGGGAAGATATTGGCAACAAGAAAAACAAGATTTGGTGAATTTTTTATAAGCTCCAAAAGTTGTAAGTGTCCAAAACCTCTCCCTTGCTTTAGTAAACTTTGTGTTTAGGTTGAAATGAGTATTTTGGTGAAGAGAAATGAAGAGAATAGTGAGATATGTAATTGTCCATTTTTGGCAGCCATGAATATTTGTTGTATTTGAGTTTTTCTTACCTTTAATGGATGAAAATTATGGTTGATTAACTCAAATGGAAGATGTTAAGTTAAAATCTAAGTATGTGCATGTTAGTGCTTGAATTAAGGGTTTGGAATGGGACCTTGATGCTTTGGCAAACTGCCATATTTGGCAGCCTATAATATCATGAATTTGTGTGTGAATATGAAGTTTATTAATGAAAAATGATAGTGTTAAATTGTGGGCAGCATGTGTAGTTCATATTGAGGTATGAGTATATGGAAGTGTATGTGTAATATTGATATTGAGATATTGAATTTTGGTGGAAGTGAAAGTTGAACTTGAATGGTGTATTGTGTGCATTGAGCACTTGAGTGTTCTGCCCAAAATTGCTTGCTAGAATTGTGTTTAATATTGTAGAAGTGCTATGTATGAATAATGAAGAAATGAGGAGGAAAAGGAATGTCAATTTGGAAGTGTAAGTGTCTTGTGCAGGTTGTGTATTATTGGCAGTACCTAAATTAGGTCATAAGTGCCAAACTGTGAACCCAATTGGTATGAGGCCAATGGAGGATGAAACTAGATACCAAATAGGCCAACTTTCATGTAGAAATGTTGTCGAAATTCTGCCTAGAAATTGACCTTAAAATGACCAAATTCAGAATGGAAACCTTGCAACCCAAATTTTTGACCATATGAACAGTAATCATTAGGATAACCAAAACTCACTCAAAACATGTCCAATTAACCTGAAATTTTACCATGGATAGCTTAGACATAGACTTACAATTCTTATGAAGACACCAAAGCCCAGAAATGACCAGAACCAAGTCAAATAGCTTTCACAAGTTCGTGCACCAAAACTGCCAAAACTAAAAGTGACCTAAAATTGACCAAATTTTGCACTAAAGGTGCAATCTGTCCAGCTTTAGTAAATTGACCATATCTTGGTCTATACAACTCAGAATGGCCTGAAATTTTGCCCCGAGTGCAATAAGACATAGAGCTACAATTTTTGCTTCTTTGACCAGAAGCTAAAAACCAAGAGAAATAGGACTTTAAGCTAGACCAATCTAGCACACCAAAAATTGAGAATTTAACATTTACATACAATGATGTCTAAAGCAATTTGGCAATGAATGCCAACTTGTAAAAATGGTAAATTGCACTATATTGGCAGCATATTGAATTACAATTTGTGATATGTTGATGCTAGAAACAACTTATCTATAGTACCTAAAAAGGTCAACATATGCATTGACTTATGAATTACATAATAGCTAGTAAACTCTAAAAATTGAAGAATTAAACAATTAATTTATAATGTACCCTAGTTTGCCTAGTTGACTAGTTTGGATAGGTTGGCATGCCAATAGGATTCTGAAAGCTATTCTGTAAATGGCTTCATGCCATACTTTGTTTTTACTACTTATTATGCTGCACTATGATTTTAATAGCCTATGGCTATATATATTGTGTATTTATTCTTGGCTTATCGCCAGATTGACTATATGGCTTTTTAGCCACATTATTTGCACATCGGGAGACACTTTGTGATCGATGGTGTGACGGCCCGAGGTACTAGGTACCCAGTGCCAGTATATCCGTTTATCCAATCTGGTCAGTATATAGGCTACACGGGCAATAATTCAAGTACTATTAAATTCAAATAGCTAAATCCAATCTACTAACATACAGCACTACCAAAAATTAGCAAATATTGAAATGTTAGCAAATAAAAGTAGAATCAGTAACTGCAAAGTATATCGATGTTATAAATTCGTAAACACTTCTTTTACTTTATTTTAGTGTATATTTCTTTATATTTGGCACCAATAAGCAAAAATTGCTTAGTGCGTTGCTTTTGTAAAGCGTAGGTATTGGAGATACAGCTGGGGAGCCCAGCAGACCTACGACCAGGTGAGACATCAGATCTGCACAGGAGTCCAGAGTCATCTGCACTGCATTGCATACATGGTAGGACTTAGGATATCTCGTATTTTGTACTTTTGTTGTATTTTTGAAATTTGGTCTTGTATTTTATAATGTTATGAAAGCCCTAAAGTTTGTAATATTTTGTACATATTAAATAACATGGAGATTTTCTGGATATATTTAAATTATTATGGACTGTATTATGGAACTGTTTAATGACTGTAAAAGTCTATTGACTTTACTGAGAAATAGAGACTGTGAAATATTTGAGATTTTGATATTATCATATTAAACTTTTTTCAACAAGTTTGGAAGGACAGTTTGTTCGAAATACAGACGGCACCTTGCCAAATTTTTATTACCATTTTTGAAACACTGATTTTATCAAAGTATGGAAATAGTATTAGCATGATATGAATATTACATAAAAGACTTCTTAAAATCAAATTGGGTTCAGGAAATGAAATAATCACAGACTATGTGTTTCGGCATGCCGTGTAGTACGCCTTGCTTGGCTATACTGTAGACGGGTGAGGGGTGTTACATACTCTCCCAAATCTGCCTCTAATATGGATAATTGTGATGAAGTGCTCAATTTCAGCTCCATAGGCACATCTCAATTCCCTATCTCCATTAATGTAGCACACAATTCTAAAAAATCAAAAGGTCTTTAGAGAGGTTGTATTGGGTTAAGAGGTGATGATTTGGCTACCAATGAAGGGTCTTAAGGAATACAAATATGAGGGTAGCTTTTATGCACAAAGTTCTAAGTATACCAAGTTTATTATGCTAATTTTATATGGGAAAAAGGGGTTCTTTATAGTGCTAAACATACCCCTTTCTTCTTCTTTTTTTTTTTTTTGTGTATTTCTCCTTTCCCCCAAACTTTTGTTGGGTTGGAAAGGCAAGATTTTCCTTGATTCACACTCATACTATTTTTGGTTTTTACACCCTCTTCCTATGTCTTCTTTTACACTTGACATACCTATCCTTAGCGCACTAGGCTTCCTCAAAAAGGGTAAGGTGAGTGTTTAAACTAGGGGCTAGGTGAATTTTTGTGGGTAAACAAGAAAATTTATACAGGTAAAGTATAGGCTCAAATTGGCTACAAGGGACACGTATATATTTTGACTAAGGTTGTTGAGACTTAATAAGGCTATGTTAAAGAATGCCTTAATCATCTCTTTATCAAGTATATGCTAGAATTTCGCCTCGATAGGTCCAAGAGACATGTTTTAGAGCAGGTGAGGCATTTTTAGGCTTGTCTGCATTTCAAAAAAATTTCTCCTAACTTTACAAGTTTAATGTGACAAATTAATAGTTATGAAGGGGTTTAACTAGTCTAGCTCCACTAAAGGGATTAGGCTTTTCACAGATAACATATTAAAGTCCTTTTTGCCTATCCAGATATGTTCATTCCTCAATCCTATGAAGTCCAATTATTAGCTTACTAGTAATTGTGGTTATAATTCTAAGTTTCACAAGTTCAAGGTTCAAAATTTTCAAACTTTTCTGAAATTTTGATACACAAGTATAATATAGATATAATTAAGCAATGTAATGATATTCAATGCATGAAATGCATCTGTACTCCTAAACTCAAGTCTAACATTATCCTCAATGTCAACACAATATGCAAAATTAAAAGGTAGCACAAAAATTATGAAAAAGCATATTATGTATTAAGTTTAGACAAAAAGCAAGTAAAAGAGACCTATGAGTGCAGTTTAGGACTAAGGTATATGAATTTTTACATTAAAGAACCTATCCTATAGTCCTAACTCTAAAAAGTTTTTGATGGTGACAATGGTCCCTCTTCATCCAGCCTCTCAATAATTATGTCCAGCTTATTGTGGGCTTTCTAAAGGTTGTCTTCGAGTGCTTGCATTCTGTTATTGAGTGTAGTCTCCATGCACTGAAGGTATGCAATGATGGGGTCCATCAGTGGTGGCGTATAGGGAGGCACTTAAGTAGAAGACTCGTGATAGAGTGGCTCTTGGGCTTACCCTTGGGCCTGTGAAGGTTCACCGGGGTCTTTTCGTGCTTATTCCCTCCTAAGGATGACATTCCCTTTGGCATCAATCAGGTAGCAGGTGTTGCCAACCTTCTTACATATTCCAATGGATATGCAGATGGTCTGGTCAATCTTGGTGATGCCCTGGAACGAATCCAAAGTGGAGTGCAATGGTTATGACAAGGCCCCCAAGCACTATATGCCCTGTCAGCTGTTGAGATAGGCAGTGAAGGTGGTTGCAAAAGAAGAATCTCATACTACAACACTGCCCAGTGACCATACACCAAAAGAAGAAGAGCTCATTAGCATTCACCATACCTAAGCTGTCATCGCGGCCCATGATGGTATCGGCGACTAATCGGTGCATGTACCTCAAAGCAGGGCTGGTGATACCTGTAGATTTTGACTTGCTGGAGTTGTAAACCTCCATGTTCAGGGCTATAAAATGCCAGAAGTCAATGCTATTATAGACCATCCGGTTTTGCAGGATCTCCCAGTGCCCGGTGCTATCGAATCCAAAGATGGCATTGAGCTCATCCATGTTTAATACCTGGTCGACACCGAGGAGCCAAAACTCAATCTTGCCCCTGTCGTCCTTGTCAGTGGCCCATAAGGTGGCCTTGAAACTCCCAAGGAACTCCAGTGTGGTATCCTGGCAGGCAAGGAATTAGATTTGGGCAAATCTAGTCCACCAATGCTGTCAAGGAGCCCATTGATTTTGTCTTACAACCCTATTTGCTTCAGTAGCCCAAAGTCCATATACTTCATGGAGATTATTTTTTGGTTGTTACGCTGGGCACATAGATCTCTGTGGGTGTTGTTGCAGAATCCCCAAGTGATGGATAATTCCGGTTGTGCTGGCTGTTAAGGTTGTGGGGCGGTTTGTGGTGGAGGTGGGGCTGGCCTTGTTCTTGAGCATTGAGGTAATGGCTGAGGAGGTATGGATGAGGAGTCACCTCCTTGCCTTGAGGAGGAGCCCATTCTTCTTTCTAGTCTCTTTGTAGGAGCCATTGGTGACTTTAGGAAAGGGAAAAACTAGGGTTTTGTGAGGGGAGAGGAGATTTGAGAGATTTTTAAAGGTTAGGAGGTGTAGAGAGGAAGAGTTTTGGAATGGGAGGCAGTTTAAGGGCAAGAGATGAATTTAAAGGGTCGTTGTGACCCTTCATTTTGCTCCCCAAGTATCGCGTCTGCAATGTGATACACAGGTTATGAATCACTACACGGGTCTCGACCTGCAGGCTTGTGTAACTTTCTATTTGGAATTTCTTTCTTCTGCTAAGTTACATGACCCGTGTAATTCCATTCAAGAACCCGTGTAACTTCCTGTCCCTCAAGTTGCCTTGCTGAATAGGTTCAACGGCCCATGTAAATTACCTCAGGGACCCATGTAACCTCTGTCCCACTTAATTTCAAAACTTTTCTCTCCCTCTATGATGCATGGTGTGTGTAGCTCTACATGGGGTGAACCTGTATAAGTTTTTGTAGCCTATGCAGTCATAGTTCCAAGCTCTAGAATGTTACACAGGGCATGTAAAGTTCTTACACGGCCAGTGTAATCTTTTGGCTTTCATTTTTCTCTTTTACATCCTTGATTCATGCTAGAGTATTCCTATTTATATGAATGAGATGAATGCAAGTATTAACAGCATAGTTACTTCCCCAGTTTTATTCAATTTCCTCTTGTGTGGATTTGACTTGACAATTCCTCTCCTCTCTTACCTTCAGTTCCTTGCTTTTCCAGAATTAAGATTTGGGGTTCCTACGAAATAAAATACAAACAAACATAAAACAAAAAAATAAAATAAGAAAGAAAGCAAAGTAAATTTGGAAATTTTGGGTTGCCTCCCAAAAAGCGTTTGTTTATAGTCTTTAGCTGGACTTTGCTTTTATTGTTCATGGTCTGTCTGGAGGGTTGTCGAAGGTGCAGTTGGCTCCCCTCTCTATGGGTTCTCCTTGAAAGTAAGGCTTCAGCCTCTGCTCATTGACTTTGAATGCACTTGAGATTTCACTCCATACTTCTACTGCTCCATGCAGGAAGACTTGGGTTACTTTAAAGGGTCTGGACCATCTTGATCTCAAATTCCCTGGAAAGAGTTTTAATCTGGAATTGAACAGTAAGACAAGATCCCTTTCTTTGATTTCTTTCCTCGATATGCACTTGTTGTGCCATCTTTTGGTCTTGTCCTTGAAGATCCTGGCATTCTCATAAGCATCCTGTCTGATTTCTTCTAGCTCATTGAGCTGTAGAAGCCTTTTTTCACCAGCAGAATTTAGGTTAAAGTTTAGGGTTTGGATAGCCCAATAGGCTTTGTGTTCAAGCTCGATGGGTAGGTGGGGATTTTCCATAGACCAAGCGGAAGGGTGTTATTCTAAAGGGAGTTTTATATGCAATGCGATATGCCCACAATGCATCATCTAACTTCATGGACCAGTCTTTCCTTGATCAATTGACTGTTTTCTCAAGGATATGTTTCAGCTCTCGATTTGAAACTTCTACTTGGCCACTAGTCTGAGGATGGTAAGGGGTTGCCACCTTGTGAGTCACTCCATATTTCTTCAATAAATTTTTAAATTATTGATTGTAGAAGTGACTTCCTCCATCGCTGATTATTGCTCTTGGTGTGCCAAATCTTATGAAGATGTTCTTTTTGAGAAATTTTGTTACCACTCTCGCATCATTTATTGGTGTGGCTACTGCTTCTACCCATTTTGACACATAGTCAATGCCAACTAGGATATACTTGTTTCCAAAGGAAGTTGGGAATGGACCCATGAAGTCTATTTCCCACACATCAAATAATTCAATTTCAAGTATACCATGTAGTGGTATCTCATTCCTTCTTGAAATGTTTCCTATTCTTTGGCATTGATCACAAGCTAGCATAAAGGATCTTACATCCTTGAATAGATGTGGCTAGTAAAACCCTGTTTGCAAAACCTTAGCTGCTATTTTTGTGGTGCTAAAGTATCCTCCATATAATGATGAATGGCAATGCTGCAGAATGCTTTCTATTTCCTCTTTCAGTATGCATCTTTTTATTAGCTCATCATTACATCTCTTGTACAGCAGAGGTTCCTCCCATGTGTAGAACTGCACATCATGCAAAATTTTCTTCTTTTGCTAATAAGACATGTTTGGAGGCAATACCCTGCGTACAAGAAAATTAACAAAGTCATCATACCATGGAGCTTGGGAGAATGCTAGTAATTGTTCATCAGGAAATTAATCATTAATTGAAAAATCCTCAATGTCCCCTATATCTTCCAGTTTCAGTCTGGAGAGGTGGTCAGCTACTACATATTTTGATCCTTTTTTGTCCTTGATTTCAAGGTCAAATTCTTGCAGTAGTAAAATCCATCGAATTAGCCTTGGTTTTGCTTCCTTCTTATTCAAAAGGTACCAGATAGCAGCATGGTCTGTGAATATAATGACTTTCGATCCAATTAGGTAGGATCTGGATTTGTCAATTGCAAACACTACTGCTAGGAATTCCTTTTCTGTGGTAGCATAGTTGATTTGTGCATCGTCAAGCGTCTTGTTGGCACAATAAATGGCGTGGAGATTTTTATCCTTTCTTTGCCCGAGTACTGCTCTAACTGCATAGTCACTTACATCGCACATCACCTCAAATGGTAGCTTCCAATTTGGTGGTTGCATTATTGGTGCTGAAATCAAGGCTTCTTTGATCCTGTTAAAGGAGACAAGGCAATTTTCATCAAAATCAAAGGGAACATCTTGACTTAACAAGTTGGTAAGTGGCTTAGCTATTTTAGAGAAGTCTATAATGAAACTTTTGTAGAAGCCTGCATGTCCTAAAAAGCTTCGCACTCCTTTGACTGATATTGGTGGGGGCATCTTTTTAATGATTTCAATTTTTGCCTTGTCAACTTCAATTTTTCTTTCCGATATCAGGTGTCCAAGAACTATACATTCCCTTACCATGAAGTGGCATATTTCCCAATTTAGGACCAGGTTTGATTATTCACCTCTTTGTAACACTTTGGATAAGTTAGCTAGGCAATCATCAAAAGTAGTTCCATAGACAGAAAAATCATCCATAAAAACCTTCATAATATTTTCAAAATAATTGAAAAAAATGGCCATCATGCACCTTTGGAAAGTAGCAGGGGCATTATAAAGACCAAAAGGTATTCTTCTATATGTAAAAATTCTATAAGGGCATGTGAATGTGGTATTTTCCTAGTCTTCTGGGTGAATAGAAATTTGAAAAAATCCTGAATACCCATCTAGATAACAAAAGTATAAATGTTTTATTAGCCTTTCTAACATTTGGTCTATGAAAGGAAGAGGAAAATTGTCTTTTCTGGTGGCACTATTCAATTTCCTCTAATCTATACACATGCGCCAACCAGTGACTACTCTAGTAGGGATTAGTTCATTGTTTGCATTTTGAATAACAGTTGTCCCACCTTTCTTAGGCACTGCATGTACTGGACTAACCCATTTGCTATCAGAAATCGAATATATAATACCTGCATCTAATAGTTTTAGAATTTCCTTTTTTACTACTTCTTTCATGTTTAGGTTAAGTCTTCTTTGATGTTTAATAGTAGGTTTACTGTTTTCTTCCATAGGTATCCTATGCATGCAAATGGAAGGATTAATCCCTTTCAGGTCTTCTATTTTATACCCTATAGCCTTGCTATGGGTCCTAAGTACCCTTAACAATTTTTCCTCTTCTATTTCAGATAGGCTCGCATTGATAATAATAGGATATTCAAAATTTGAGTCCAAAAATGCGTACCTTAGCATATAGGGAATAGGTTTTAGTTCTATCTGTTTGGTGTTTTCTTGAGGCTTGCCTTTGGGCTGTTCTTTAACTCTTCTACCATGAAAACTTGAGCTAAGGGTAGGGGTGGATTAGCTGTTAAGGATTGTGCACAAGCTACAATTTCTATGTTCTCATTCTCTACTGTGTGGTGGTGCACGATGCATGCTTCAAGAGGATCTTCAAGGTGTGCTTTATGGAATTCCTCTTCAACTTGCTTGTCAATTATATCAACCTTAAAGCATTCATCAGGTTCAAGTTTGTGCTTCATTGCGCTGAATAGGTTGAACTCCACTTCTTCATCTCCTACCTTGAGAGCTAACTGCTCATTCTTAACATCTATAACAGCTTCGATAGTTGCCAAGAAAGGTCTTCTTAGGATGATAGAAATTTGGACGTCCTCCTCCATTTCTAGTACAACAAAATCAACTGGGATAAAGAACTTTTCCACCTTAATAGGGATATTTTCTAGGATGCCCATAGGGTATTTTACAGATTGATCAGCCAGTTGTAATAAAATTGTTGTAGGTTTAAGCTCCCCTACATCCAGCTTTTTACATATCGATAGAGGCATCAGACTTACACTTGCACCTAGATCATTAAGGGCTTTGTCTATATTCATGTTACCAATAAGACAAGGTATGGAGAAGCTTCCTGGATTCTTGAGTTTTGGTGGCAACTTATTTTGCAATATCGCACTCCATTCCTCTGTAAGAGCAACAGTCTCATAATCCTCCAGCTTTCTTTTCTTTGATAAAATATTTTTTAAGGAACTTGGCATAAGACAGCATTTGAGAGAGTGCTTTTGTAAAAGGAATGTTTATATAGAGTTTCTCCAAAACTTCTAAAAACTTTCCAAACTGCTTGTCTAATTTGGCTTTCTAGAATCTCTGAGGAAAAGGTAGAGGAGGTTGATATGGTTCTGGTAACTTCTTTTTCTTCATTGCTCCCTCTTCTTGAACCTCTTTAGCTTCTTCCTTTTTCTCCTCTGTTTGGTTTTCAGATTTATCAGAGGTTCTCTCAGTTGGTTCTTCCTCTAACTTTTATAAAACTCTTCCACTCCTCAATGTAACTGCCTTATAGTGCTCCCTTGGGTTCATCTCCGATTGACTAGGTAGCTTACCAGTAGTCTTGCTCGAAGAACCTGCTTGCTGAGCAATTTGATTTTCAAGCATCTTATTATGGGTGGCAAGTTGGTCCATTCTGGAAGCTAGCTGTTTGATCATTTCATTATGTTCTTGCTGGGCTACTAGGAAGCCTTCCGTTATGGATTCCATAGTAGACTTTGGTTTAGGCTATTGGCTATGAGGAGGTGGCGGTGGCTATGTAGGAAGCCTTCCATCATGAACTTCCAAGATCCCTGTTGTTCTCCTTGTATTCCCCCTTTCGTTTGACCACTCGTAGTTGTGATACGCGACCCTCTCTAGAAGTTCAAGTGCTTGGTCCATTGTTTTCTCCATCAAGTTAGCTTCTACAACTGAATCTACTGTGCTCCGTGTAGAGGGAGAGGGCAGTAGCCCATTATAGAAGTTCTGAACCAGGAGCCAATCCTCTATGCCATGGTATGGACATTCTCTCTGTAAGTCTTTATATCTCTCCAATGCATCATAGAGTGATTCACCTTCCTTTTGCCTAAGGGTGTTGAGTTCAACTTGACTTTGCAGTCTTTACAGGTGGGAAATACCTTGCTAGAAAAGCTTGTGAGAGGTCTTCCCAAGTGGCGAATGTTCTAGCTGGTTGGGAAAGTAACCACTTCCTTGCTCTATCTCGAAGGGAGAATGGGAATGCTCTGAGTCTTATAGCTTTATTAGAGACTCCATTCATCTTGAATGTGTCACATACGGCAAGAAAGCACTGGAGGTAATAATGTGGATCTTTTGTTGGTGAACCCCCAAACTAGGTCTATTGGATCATCTAGAGCCATGCCGGTTTTAATTCAAAATTGTTGGCATCCACTGTGGGCCTTATAACACTAGGTTGGAATCCTTGTATAGATGGAGCTCCGTAGTCCTTCAAGAGTCTTAGCTTGTTGTTGTTGTTGTCGGCCATGATTAGAGTTTCTGGATTTCCTTAATCTTGTTTTTAGCATTTCCTTTCTCTCCTAATGGTTCTTAGGGTCCTATCTATCTCTAGATCCAAATCAAAAACTTCTTCCTCTGGCTTTGTTCTAGTCATGCACCAAACCAATCACCTGAGAGAGAATAAAAGAATAAAATGAATTAAACAAAATTAAATAGTAAATGAAAATGCCTAAATTAACTAAATTACCTATCGCCTAATATTACTAAAATTAAGTTCCCCGGTAACAGCACCAAAAACTTGTTTGCTGGTTTTTTCAACCCTGCAAGTGCACGGATTATGAACAAGTAATAAAGTAGTGAGTAGAGTATCGTCTCACAAGGAATTTAACTAGTAAGTACCAGACTACACAGTGATTTTAGCTATCTAGGCTATGGAATAAAATGGGGGAGTGAAATTTGTCTATTTTGAATACTAGGACTAAAGAGGGTAATGAATTTAAAATGGAATAATCTATTTTGAAATAAT
Source organism: Hevea brasiliensis (assembly GCF_030052815.1). NCBI lineage: Eukaryota > Viridiplantae > Streptophyta > Magnoliopsida > Malpighiales > Euphorbiaceae > Hevea > Hevea brasiliensis. The sequence goes on from NC_079493.1 coordinate 38,133,994, forward strand.
TTTAGAATTAAGATTTCACACTTTAACCTTATTATGGATGTAATCTTGTCTATTCATTAGATTGAGAATCATTTACCTTGCTAGAAATTAATCCTAAAGTATCATAGGTCCTCTCTTAGGCACCTAAGGTGTGTCTCAATTAGAGCTAAACCCTACTTTCGTAGACGATCGGTTCTAATAAAAACCTTTAAAACCTATGATTAATTATGGAACTCCACAAAGGTTATCAACCTATCTCTAGGTCAAATTTTCTAAACATAGCCATCTCTTGATTTCTAATATTAATCTTCACCTTTTAGTTCTTCAATTAATATTTATAATTAATACTAAGTGGGCACCAACACATAGCATGCATTAAGATCACAAGAAATTAAATCAAAGAACAAATCTCAAATCCAATAAATAAAACTCAATATTTGTCCATAATAATGATTACAAGCGTTACTCTCCTAATTCTAGAATATGGAAATTACTCACTCATTGTGAGTTTAGTAAACATAATAAAAATAAAATAAAAGAACAATAAAAGTCCGCTTAAAAAAATAGAATAAAAGAACCGAAGAGAATCTGCAGCTTTGATCTTATGGAACTTCAGCTGAAAGCTCCTCCTTGATACTGATACACTACTCTTCTAGGCGGCTGTGAGAAAATGATAAAGGTGTTATTGTCTGGCTCTGGGTCCCCCTTTTCTGGTTTCTGCTGCTTCTATTTATATTCAGTGCCTAGGGTTAGGTTTTTAGAGTCCCAGAAGCATTAGAAGTCTCTTCTCTTTGTAAAAAATTAGAGCTGGAGCCAAATCAGGAAACTGGCTGTCGGCTGATACATGGCCCATGTGTCACTACATGGCTCAGGGCCATGTAACTTACTAGAGCTTTGAAAACTGCATCTCGTATTGGCACAGAAGATTACACTAGGCATTGTTGGTTACAAGGGTCCAAATACACGACCCGTGTTCTTTTGCTTTTAGGGAGTTCTTTAATCCTGGCTAGGTAGAGACTTACACGGGTCTGTGTACACGGCCCGTGTACTGCATTTCTTCCTTGGCTCTTTTAGCTTTCCCCTGGCAGTAGGTTACATGGGTCTGTGGCTTTGATTACATGACCCGTGTAAAGTGTATAAGCGGCACTTCTCTTTCCTTTGGTCTTTCTAAGCTCCCTTCTGCACTCCTATGCCTTGGAACTTTATCCAAACACCTGAAATGATGTAGAAAACATGAAATTTAGAGTTTGACAATGGAATTTACAAAAGTTGATGAAATTAATGATTATGCATGAGATTATTTATCTAAATGCCGTGAAATAATATACAAATGTGCTTAAAAATATCTATATAATACAAGTGTATCACTTACTCACATTATTTATCTAGCCCCTAGACTAAACACTTCCCTTACCCTTTTGAGGAAGCTAAATGCATAAGTAAAAAATATATTAGTGCAAAAAAAAAAAAATTTGGAGAGAGGATGTGGAACTCAAGAAAGAGTGCAAGTGTACAATTGAAATTAAAGAAAAATTTACATTTCCAACCCAGCAAAGGCATTGAGTTTGGGGGAGAGGACAACAGAAAGAGAGAGAGAGAGAGAGAAAAGAAGAAGAAGAAAAAGAAGTCTGAAGATAAATATCATAGAAGCATGCTTGCCACTATAAAAAACCAAAAGCCCCTCCTCTCCATACAAAATCAGTAGAATAAACTTAGTGTACTTGGTATTTTATGTATATTTGCATTCCCTAAAAGCCTTTCATTGGCAACCAAATCATTATCCTTTTAGCCCCATTATAACCCTTTTAAATACCTTTTGATCTTTTGAAAAGTGTATGCTACATTAGTGAAGATAGAAAATTGAGATATGCCTATAAAGTTAGAATTGAGTCACTTCATCATAATTATCCACAATAGAGGCAAATTTAGGGGAGTAAGTGTTTCTCAAGTCTATTCTGATAAAACAGGTAATTTGTGACTTATTAATGGCCTTGTATAGAGGAATAATTAGTTGAAACACCATAAAGGAGGTGAGGTTCTAGCAGGCAACTATTAAGGTCTTTATGCCTTGAAAGTGGAAAATTGGTATGAAGGTTGAAGAGTGTTCAATTATGCACCAGTTGAGTTTTTGGTTATGTTTCTAAGCACCCCAATGAGTTTTTAAAAAGTTTAGTTTTGCTTAAGGATAAGCAAAGGTTTGAGTTTGGGGGTATCTGATGAAGTCAAATTATATAGACATTTAAGGTTAACATTCATTGCATTTTGTTGGCATTTAGTCTCCTTTCACGTTTATTTTTATGTGTTTTTAGTATTATTTTAGAAAACATATTAATCTAACTCAATTCATTGATTTTTATATTTCATCATGTGTTTTTATATGGTTCTAGAATCAAAGACGAGTTTGGAAGAAATTTGGAGGTTAAAATGTGAAGAATATAGGGTCAAAAGCATTACACAGCCCATGTAAATAACCTCGTGTACTTTCCTGCACCCCGTGTAATCTTCTGGATGAAAGAACGCTAAAAAATTGAAGTGGTAGAAAGTTACATGGGGTGGGGCGTGTAACACTACACGGCCCGTGTAACACTTCCTAATAGCAATTTTGACTTGACTTTTCTTGCTTTCAACCCAACTCAGATGGACTTCTAAGGCTTATAGGACTTTGAAATTAGGGCTTTAAATATAACAACTTAGGATTTTGACCAGATATAAATATAACAAGTTAAGAATTGAGGGGGAGAGAGGAGAATTTACATTCAAGAATGCACATCAACTTAAAAAAAAAAAGGCAAAAGAAAAACAAGATCTGTAAGATTGTTAGAAGGGATTTTCAACTAAAGTTCCAAAAGTCCAAGGCAGTGATTCTCCATTTGGGTTCTTCCTTTTTTTTTTCTTCTCATGTCTTTTCTTTATTTTATAAACTTGATTGTAAAACTCACCATGTGTGAGTACTCTCTTTATTCTAGGGTTAGGGATATAACACTCTTAATTTAATTATGGAATCTGATTTAATTTTATTTAATATATTGGGAGTTTTATTCTTTGATTCAATCTCTTGAGTTCTTAATGTATGCTATGTGTTGGTATCCACCTAGCTATGATCTAATATACTAATAGAAGAACTGAAAGGTGAAAATTAGCATTAGAAAATCAAGATTTTGAACCTAGGAAATCTAACCTAGAGATAAGCTGATAACCTTTATGGTGTTTCAAAATTAATCAAAGATCTTAAAGGGTTTTAATTAATTTAATCACAATAAAAGTAGGGTTTAAGTTAATTAAAATACATGTTGAGTGCCTTGAGAGAGGAGTTAAGATAACTTAGGATTAATTTCCATTAAAGTAATAATCTCCCATTTATTGAATGAATTAGATTGATTCTATAATTGGTTGAAGTGTGAACCCCTAGCTCTAGAATGCCTTTATCCATTAATATTCAAGTTTAGTTAATTGTTTTAGATTTTATTTCTTTTAATTTAGATTTAATTACTATTTTTATACAATTTGATTGTCTAGATAATTAAAATCACCATAGTTCGGTACTCAATACAGTCTTCATGGAAACGATACTCTACCATCACTTTATTTCTTTTTAGCAATCCGTATACTTGCGGTGGTTGTAAAACTAGCAAACACATGGTTACTTTTAGCCATTTATCTTAAGAGAATGTATTATTTATGCTACAGAATGTTTAGCTTGCCAAAAATATGGAGCTATTCAGAGAGTCCCAGTATCAGACTTTCATCCTATAGTGAAACCATAGCTGTTTAGAGGATGGGCCATTGATCTCATTGGTAAGATTCATCCAACTTCATTAAAGGGACATAGTTGGGTTCCGGTGGTTACATAGTACTTTTTAAAGGGGTAGAAGCAATTGCTCAGGACAAAGTAAATCAAACAGATGTTAGCAAGTTTATCAAAGAAAACTTGATCCATCACTTCGGAATTCCTAAGATAATCACACAGATCATGGAATTATGTTCACTGGAAGCATGGTCAAGGATTTTGCAAAAGATTATCGAATTAAGATGTTGTAATCTTCACCATACTACGCCTAAGCAAATGGGCAGGCTGAATCATTCAATAAGATCATTATTGGTATTTTGGAGTGAATGTTAGAGAATAATCCCAGGGATTGGCGTCATATTTTTTTAGAGACTTTATAGACCTACAGGACATCTAAGAGGTCAAGCACTAGAGTGAGTCCTTTTTTCTTTAGTTTATGGTCATGATGTTATCTTACCTATAGAGGTGTTAATGTCATCCCTTAGGGTGGCGTGACAACATGGTTTACTCCAGATGAGTATAATGGGACTATAGCTACAGAGGATCTGGATGAGGCCATAATGGATACTTTAATAGAATGGTGGCCTAAAAGAAGAAAGTGGCTCTTGCTTACAACAAAAAGGTGAAGAAGAAAAGCTTTGTGAAAAGTGAGTTGGAGTGGAAGGTCATCTTGCCTCCAAGGATAAAAAATAGAGAATAGGGCAAATGGTCACCCAATTGGGAGGGAACATTCAAGGTGCAAACAGTTTTGAAATAAGACGCATATCAACTAGCAAGCCTAGACAGAGTTTCCTATAAAAAGTGCATCAATGGACATTATCATAAGAGGTAGCACCCTAGTATCCTAATCAAAAGCTCAAGAAAAAATGGTACAGGGCCATTAAGTTAGCCAACATGGGGTTGGCCTCAAGGCCACTAGGTCTATGGAATCATCATAGTCAAAACAATAGTATGGTGGGAGGAGTTTTTAGGAAGCAATTCTACTATTCCTGTTATGCACAGGTAAATCAGGCAAAGTATGCAGAAGGGCCTTATAGCCTGTTAAGTACCTACTAGAAAATAATTCATATTTAGTGAAATGGGTGATAGTGCCATATCAAACGGCTCAGCCCTAATCAATAATCAGAAATCACAAGCAGAGAGCAAAGGGCTCAGCCCTACTCAACAGTTCACAATAAAGAATAATCAGGGCTTAGCCCATCCATTAGCAAAAATTAAGCCAAAATCCAAAAGCCAATCACACGGCTATATAAGTCTACAAAAGAGATGAAAAAATAGAAATAAACATGGCAAAATGGTCGACCTCAAAATAATCATAGGAAGCTAACATTCAAAGAAGACTGAAGGTGATCCTAGTGCTCAGTGTGCTCTCTCTTTTGCTTGGCTAGATGTTGTCTTCGTGAGAGCCACTTCTTGGCTTACTGGCAAATGGAACTCAGAGATGCTATTAAGTCTTCGAGATGAGCTTCTTCCTCTGATTGAAGGCTAAAGATGTGGACCAGCTTAGCCACAGTGTTATGAGCCTTAATATATTTCTTCTATAATTCTACAATGAGCTCAGCTGTCTTCTGTTCTTTAGCCTGGATTTCGATTTTGAGCTGGGCGACTGTGTCACTGTAAGCAAGGATGGTTCCTTCTGTTAGTTCAGCCTTTATCTTGTAATCTTGAAACTGTTTCAATTATTATTCTAAGGAGTTGTCCTCAATAGTGACCACTTGATAGCTCTTGAAGAGATGTGTCAGATTTGTATGGAGGGTGCATAGATGGGCTTGATCACTATCAAATAAAGGAGTCCAAAGCAAAAGTGCAATCAAGCTGTCAACATGAGGAAGATCATTAGCAGATAATTAGTCCAAAGTCTAAGCCAAAAGATATCAAAGTTTTTACTGAGTTTCCTAGACCTTATTTGGATTAGGCTCATGATCTGAAGATAGGGAAGTAATTATGGAGGTCAATAGGAATGAGAGGTCTAACCTGGCTAGTGGACTCTCAAACTTGGACAACTCTAGCAACCTAAAAATGGATTATGGAAAGAAAGGATCATCAAAGCTTGTGACAAATAAAAGCAAAGTTAGCAACCTAATTGTTATGCGACAAACTAGTAAAGAGAAATAGATACTTGGGGAGTAGCAACTGTAGAGCTAAAAAGTTCCTTTCTAGAAATTTTATTGGATTCATAAGTTGGCTTTGTAGGATCCTCCTCAATAGATGTAGAACTAGATACCAATCCTTCATCCTAGAACATAATATGGATTTCCCTGATAAACTTCATCAAGCTGTTATCCTGGCTAGTGAGACACTGGAAGTCAGAAAAAGCAAGTGCGACTGGTAGCTTCACAATTGAGATAACTAGTGGAGCCAAAGGAATCTGATATACACTATCACAGCCAGTGATGTCAATAGTCTCTGATAAGCTGAGTAGTCCTAAAGGTGGACTCCTTGTAATGCAAAGAGATCACTGGGGAGGTGTGGTAGCCTTAACAAAACTCTGTGGCATGTTAATCTTATTACCCCAGATGGAGTGACAGTCGGTTTTGCTTTCTTTAGAAGTAGAGAGTTCGAGGCGTGACCTATAAAGAGATGGTTAGCATACAGCAATAGAGAATAAGCTAGAAACAGAAAGTTTTGAGCTATACCTAATCAAGAAATGAGGAAAGTTTCTATCCAAATCTTCCACTATTCAAAGAATTCAGGAGTATAGCCAAGTGCCTCAGTAGGCATATCATGAATGAAAAAGTGTTTCAGAGTTCTTCGGATCTCATTGGTTGCATGATGAATGTCATCTATTGAAGTCCATCTCATCTTATCAGTAAAGGCTGGCCCACCAGATAGCAAAATGGGAAGGAAAGGAACAGCATCAACATACCTCAGCTGATATGCAAACAAGCAGGGAGAATACAGCTCGTAGCCTCAAGGAGAAGTATGAGGTAGGCTAATGGAAAATCCAATATGTAGTTATCGGCTAACAGCAAATCTAGCCCATACCTCAAGAACAATGTCAATAACTAAGCAAGAAGTAGCTCTCATGACATCCAAATAGCTTGGGACTCAGTCAAGATGGTCAGTGAAGAGTTAAAGGTGTTGTGCTAAACAGTCAGGGTCTAGGGACCAAAAAAAGTGGATCAAGTCTAAAGGCATAAGTGCAGTTCTACAGCTAGTTATAGCTACACTATATAAGGAGCAATGTGGTGGAAAATGTAAAAAGGTGGCTAGAGATCACGAAAGTGATGGATAACCCAGAGTTGGAGTAGCTATAAAATGCCATGTCCGCCACCAGAAGTAACATTATCTTTGACTAGTGAGCCCAAAGAGGAGTACAGATGACCCAGCAAAATCTCACTAAGATTTAAAGGTAAACTATCAGTTAATTCCTTAACTAGAATAACAACTCCAAAGATGGTCTACCTAAAGGTGGGCTTGCTTATGAGACCCCACAGGAAAAAGACGTGTTTTTCATCTGTAATGTCTCCTTTCCTAGCATTAAGTGAGATGAAATTGACAAAGGATGTTCCAGATTTTCCAATAGGTTGGGTGGATGCAAATTTAGTAGCTAGAATTGGTGAAGTCTCTCCATGAATAGGTAGACTAGTAAGAGCTATTACATCTCATAGAGTGATAAACATGGGTCTTGGTGGAAATATGAAATAGTTGCAATGTCGAGACTAGAATGGCAATAGAGCAGTCAATAGTTGTTCATCATAGATAATATCAAGCAAGCTCAAGTCTATCAGGTTCATATCTTTCCAAGTTTGCATATATTTGGGGCGAAGGCATTCAACCCATTTCATCATGTAGCCAAGGCTAAGATTTTATGAAACCAAGGTCCTAAGAAGCAGTCTGTTTGCTTATAAGAATTTCATATGAACCAAATAGTGGGTAGGGCAGGACATATTGAGTAATTTCTTCATAAGTGGCAATTGAACCGAGACAAGAACCAAGAGGATTGAAAGAAGTGACGATGGTGGTCCTATTCAAATAAGATAAGAGCAAGTTATGGTTTGAGCATAGAAAGAAAGCTGATGGCATCAATAGTACACTTACCCTAGATCATTTGGAATAACAATAATAGCCAGTGATGGATTGGTTTAATTATGGAAGGAAGTTTCATCATGGTGATCTGTAAAAGGCAATGGTTAGCTCAAAAGGAAAGCATGCAAGAAGTAAGTCATGATCTAAAGGACTCACTAGAGATGCAAAGTATGCAGTGCTAAGAAGAGGGAGCTGGTACCTTGTGCTACCTACAAACAATTTGAGTTCTATAAAAAAAAAAAAAGATGGGTCACACTTGAAAAAATGAAGAAGTTCTCCTAACAAGAGCAGATGATGCAAAAGCAGACAAAGGAGTCACTACAAGTAAAATCAAGTCACAATAAGTTCATTGCAAGTAGAGAAAATTTAAGGAGGTGCTTGGAGTGATAAAGTGGTAGTGGGTGACGTTAACATTCCCGCAGTTATACTAGAGGGACCTAAACGTTTATGGAAAGTCAACATAATGAGACAAGTAGAGAGGATGGTATGTGCAAAATGAACAATAATACTCACTAGGTTTGATGGATAAAGGCCTATCCATATTGGCAACACTAGGTGGAGAGAATTTTGTTAAGGGTTTCAATGGGATACCAACCCAATCCTAGCTATGGAAAGATAAGCACACTTGTCAATGAAGCTTGAAAGGTATTTCTTATTGACCTAAAGTTTCATTTTTTAAGGATTTTGGCTACACTAAAAGTGAGTTCTTCATTGAAGTATGTGTGTGTGCTTTATATGTTAAAGTTGAATGACTGGAAGCAGGTTTGGTTATTTAAGTTAAATTACAATGTGACTTGAGGTTTAGATTTTGTCATCGTGTATGTGTTCCATGAGATCACCTTGCTAAAATATTCTTGAAAATTTTCTTAGATTTTTGCACAGAGTTTTTCTAAGATGTATTAATTGCTTCTTTCATCTGGCTTGATTCCTAATTTATAGCGAAAGGTTTTTGTGGTTTATGTTGATGGGCTAAATTTTGGGGTACCATGAAGTGAAGTAGTGTGCTTAAAGTGTTTGTGCAAAGTTGGTATTGGATGGGTACAAAATTTAATGAAAGACAATTTGGAAAATAATAAAAGACATTTATAGTGTGTGAAGTGGAAGTCAAATTGGTACAGCTGTGCAACAATATTTTACAGTTTATCCATATTTGACAAGCAGTAAAATTCATGGTAGTACTACAAGTCAAGTTTGCAAGCAGTTTGGTCTAGAATTTTCTAAAAAATTACGCAATTTACAATGGATAAGAAAATTGGTACTATAAGGTGGATTTTGATTCTATAAGAATTTTGATAATATTTTCTGTAGAAATTTGTTATGCCAAATTTTTATCAATATTACAAAGGGTCATAATCAAGACACAAATCATAAAACAATCAAGATGTTGTTTAAAGGTTTGTAAGTTTTTGGGTCACACAGTTCAACATGTAATGAAGGTTTTCTCAATAATGAAAGGTCTAAAAAATTTACAGAAGCTTAATTTACAAGTATCAATCCATTAATTACGTGGTTCAGACAAAAATCATGAAGTGCAGTATCAGTTCATTCAAAGATGCATTACTTGAAAATATTCTGATACTCAAAATTCATAAGTCTTATTCAAAGGCATGCTACCGAAAATTTTCTGTTACTCAAATTTCATCTTTTCCATCAAATTCATTATCCAAAAAATTATAGTATCCTAGTTTGTCAATTTCTATTAATTTTCCGTTACTTGAAAAACTAATACCCATATTCCGTACTTGCGTTAAGTTTATTTGTTACCTGAAAAGTTCTTATACTAAAAAAAATCATGCAATCTCATCAAATTCATCAACTATAAATTTTTTGGTACTCAGAGTCACACAATTTTACATCATTCTCATCAAGACAGTCAATTTCTTGTTGTCTGAAAATTTCCGATACATCAAAATCACCAAAAAATTTAGAGAAAACAGTTATTTTTCTTCACGTTTCTTCCTTTTTTCCTTTCTTTTTTCCTTCTTTCTTCTTCTTTCCTTTTCTTTTCCTTTCTTTTCTTTTGTTTTCCTTTCTTTTCCTTCCCTTTTCCTCCTTGGCATCGCCCTTGCTTCTTCCCTCTCCTTATGTGCGGCCTTAGGTCCTCCCTTGTCAGCAATTAATCCTCTTTCTCTTTTGGTCAGTGGCAATGGGTGCTTTTTCTCCTTGCCTGCAGATTTTAGGGTTTTGATTGGGATGGGTTTATGGGGATTGAGAGTGTTTGGTGATTTTCTTGGGAAAATTAGGAAGAAATTGAGGAATTATGTGAGATTAGGAGGGAAATTGAGAGAAGAATTGCGGGATTGAAAGAAAGGAGGGGAGAGATCGATGGAGAGAGTGAGAGAGATGGTAAGAAGTAGAGAGAGGAAGAGAGAGATTAATTGGGAGAAAAAGTGTGGGAGAAAGTGTGTTTTGGGTGATTTGGATCTGTGTGAGGTTTGGGTATTTGTATGAGCTAATAGACCTATAATTAGGTGAGTGAGAGTTGTGATTTTAAGCTCGATTAGTAGGAAAGATGTGAGATTGGTTCCAGTCCATTTAAAAGAGTTATTGGGTCTAATTGGTTTGGGTAACAATATTGAGAGACTGAGCTCATTATATTTAATGAGTTAATGGGTTTATAAGAGTTGAGATTGAGCCAATTCTGAAAGATAGCTAGGGGTCCATTATAAGTGGGCAAGAAAATTGTGAGATTGAGTTTATCATCTATGGTTAAGAGAGTTAATTGGTCCATTATAATTGGGTGAGAGAAAAATAATTGTGAGCAAGCCTCTGAAAATTAAAATATCACATTATTTTATTTTTAAAGTCTCTGTGGGTTGTGAGAAAAGTGATCCATATGTTATGAGATAAAATAAAAAAAGAGTAGTGTGTACATAAAAAAAGGGAAGAAGAAGAACTGAGAAAAAAAATGTGAGCTTAGTCATACGAAAGATTCACAGCTAATTTTGTTAAATAAATTTTAGTTGGCGCATCGCAAGTTAAATTATATTTAAGGCTGATTGGATAAAAAATGCCAATGTTTATGTCAATTCACGTTTATATCCATAATTTTTAATTTTGGCTGGAATAGCTGCATGTTTGAGATTTGTCTCAATTGTATCCAATTAAGTGAAATTGAATTTAAAATGTTAATGATAAATTACAATATAGTACCGAAAGTTTTGTTTGATTAACAAATAAAAGTTCTGGATATAATTGTAATTTAATATAAATGCTTGGCATTTTTAGTGTATTGATTAAATGTTATATTTAAAAATAAATTTTACTTTATATTTATTTTTAATTGAAACTTTATACTAAAAAATATTTTTACAAATTTCAATTTATATAATTATCTTTTGAATTAAGACATAAAAATTAATGTATCCAAATATAAAATGTAAAAAGGAATTCAAATATTTTTATAAAATAATTTTGAAATGAATATATAATTAAAAATAATATATCCTACATAAATTGTAGTATCGATTAAGTAAAATGTGTATTTTATGTACAGTTTATTCTAATTAGCAGATGTATTTTATTTAATGCATGCTATATTTCATGATAAACTGGTTAAATATTTTTTTATTGATTTTTTACTAAATTTTTGAAAAATCCTTTAATAAGATCATATTTTAATTGAAGAGAAAAAAAAACTCAATGCAATGTTTCTATAATTTTATTCATCTCTTCACAAAAAAAATTAAAAAAATGTAAAGAAAAAAAATAGTTTTATGAAAATTTGTGAAGAACTCTTATATTTTATTTTTCCCTTTTTCACGAAATTTGTAATATGAAAAACTTATATAAGTTATATGATTTATATGTCTTAATATTATATATCATATATTTTGATCCACGTGATAAACTAGGTTTACATAAGAGTTTTTTGTTTTTCAATTATTATTCGGCAATCCTTTGAAAAACTCACTAATAAGTTTAAATTCTAATTCCAAGGAAAGAAAAAAAAACTCTTTACAATAATATTCATAGTTCTACACTTCTTTTCACAAGGAAAAAGGAAGAATAAGAAAAAAATTAGTGCAAAAAAAATTTATAATTAAAACTAATTTATCATGAATTATAGCATCTATTATAGAAAATACACATGTTAATTAAATTAAACTATATATAAAATACACATTTTATTTAATGGATCTTATAATTCATGTGATATATATTATTTTCAAAATTACTTTATAAAAATGTTTAAATTTAATTTTATATTTTATATTCAGATACATAGATTTATTTGACTTGATTTAAAAGATAATTACGTTAATTGAAATTAATAAAAATATTTTTTATAAAGTTCAATTAAAAATAAATAATTTACCATTAACATTTTAAATTCAATTTCACTACATTGAATACAATCGTGACAAATCTCAAATGTGTAGCTATTTCAACCAAAATTAAAAGTTATGGATATAAACATGAATTAACATAAACATTTGGTATTTTTTGTCCAATTGGCCTTTATTTAATAGAATTAAAATGTTCTCTAATTTAATTTATTGGGTAAAATTTTGGCTCTACCATTATTGCCAATTTTTATTCAATAGATTAAATCCTTCAAGAATTTCTCCATAGAAGCAAGTGAAAGGAGTTTGCACCAATTGAATGACCAATTTGTCAAGAGGTGCAGAATTTGAGCAATTTGAAATTTTTCCTAAGCTAGCATGAAACCACTTTTAGCTATTGAAAAACACATCATTTAGTCATACTAAATCATGTTTCCATTGTTGAATTAGCCTAATTAGCATTAGGAAACATTTTCCCTAAATTAAATTGAATTAGGGTTTGGAGATCACTAACCTTTCTAGGCACAAAATTACACAATTCTGCCTTCATATGAGTAGTGAAGACTCTCAAGTGCTAGTCCTCTAGCTTGTCCACACTAGCACTAGACTAAAGCAACCTGTGATACTAAGAACTCTTCCAAAATCTTTAAGAAATTGGCAGCCAAGAAGATAGGGAGGAAAAGTATGTTGTTTTCTAAGGTGATAATGGTTGGAAGTGAGGAGAAACAATTTCTCCAATGAGTTTTGATCCAGAGTACAACAACTTGTGCTCTTGGTTTTGTTCAAGGATGAAGATGAAGCTCAAAAGAGGGAGAGGGTAGCAAAGAATGGCTGGCACACATAAGGAAGAAGATGAAATTAAATTCATTCTCATCTTCCTTTTAAATTCCCATAATTTCTTAACACACATGGTGAGTTATGATTGGACTAATCAAACTCTTGTCTTAATTTCATTGGTCCATGTGTTATGATTAAGTTTTAATCATGGGATTAAGCCTTAATTAATCATCATTAATTAAGCCAAGATTAATTAATTAATCAACATTAATTAATTAATTTTGGTCTTTCATTGACTAAGTAAAAGTGTTAAACTTTGACAAGTCAACATAGTCAACGTTTGACAATTCAAATCTCTCCAATTTCCATCTTCTTTCTTTGATTAATTTTCAAGTTTATATTTAAACTATTTAAATATTAACTTATACACTTTCTTAAATAAATTTAGTTTCAAGTCATGCTAGGGACTTTGCAATATTATTGGAGACTAAATTTATCTATTCAATTAATCAATTAAACTCTTTAATTAATTAATCAAAATGATTTTATTTTGGTCAATATGCTATTATATGTGTGACTTACTAGGTTCAATACTAATTGTTAATGAGGATAATATTAACTCCTTAACATTATTGGAATTGTTCTAAACTTAGAATGAAATATTGATTTCATTCAAGTCCTCATAAGTTATAATTAACATCTAGCATTATGTGTTATGACTACCCAACTAGTTATGAATTATATCTCCAATTTAATGAACCCTTAATCATATGTACCATGCACTAGAATCTCTCCGTTATAAAATCTCAATTATAGCTGGAGTCATGGTTTATGTCAAACCCCAATTGTATCGAATATCATGTTCTCTTTTAATTTTTGTTCTTGATAAATTTGACTTACTTGTCAGAAACTCTTTTTTGACTAAGTCTATCTGTCCTGGACAGAAACTTAGCTAATTAAGAATAATTAAATGAATATAAGATTTTATCCCTATTTACTTAGGGTAACATATCACATCTTGAATAGAACCTATCTCCATATATAACTAGTAGGAGCCAACACATGCCCATATACCCATACATAGTACGAGTATGAAAGTAGTATCAAACTCAAACCACCTATATATAAGATAACTATGCTATCTCAAGTCAAGGGATTATATGCACTAGTATGATATTTATGACATTGCATTGACAAGGGTAAACTGCATGTGCATGTCATGAGCGTCACAGGTTCGGCCTACTTATCATATAAGTGCCCACCACGTTTGTCATATGGTATGAGACTCACCATTCCATCCCATTAGTATCCGATACTAATCTATGGAAACAAACATGAATGGCAATATCTCTGGATAAGTCATGTCTGTAACGCCCCTTACCCATCTACAGTGTAGCCGAGCAAGATATGCCACACAGTGTGCCGGAGCACCAAATCATATTTCAATTCAATTTACCCTTTTTACTTATTTATTAACTATTTTTTTATTAATCTAAAATTTTCGCAAATTTGATAGAAAATCCGGCAGAGTGCCGGCTGTAAATTGAAAAAACAGTTCTTTTGAATCTGTTAAAAACACTTCTAATAAAATCATCACACCATTTGTAACACCCTCACTGTAGCAATTACATACATTCTACTGTTCCGGTGACCGGTGTCGGTCCAGACAGCTAGAACGTCTGGAAAAATATTTAGGCTAGAGTGAGGAGTCATAAATAACTCAAATATTAATAAGAAAAATTTAGGAAAAATTTTAAAAATAAAATATAATCAAGTTAAATGAGCCAGTGCCATAGCGATGGGTAACCCAGTAGGAAGTTGCGGTTCTCACAACTAGGTGCCCTAGACTTGGGAGAAAATTCATAAAATAATTTTTGGGACTCCAAAGAAGAGTCATTGAGGGTTCTATGGCATTAGAATGCCAAAAAAAGGTTTAGAAAAATTTTTCAATTGGTACAGATAATTTTAGTCTGTTAAGCCACACAGAGGGCATTTTGGTCATTTCGTCTTCAGAGATGATTTTTGACCGACTTGTCCAGTTAAGTAAATAATTATTATGATCTAAAATATGAATAAATATTGCTAAAAATTGAATTGGAAATGAGTAAAAAAGAAAAGGAAAGAAAAATGAAAGAAATTGGGAATTATGACATCATATGATGTCATTAAACACTCTCCACCCAATCATTATTTGACAAGCAAATTGAAAGGGATTAAAATGACATAAAAATGAGATAAAAATGAAACAATTCCAGCAGCCCCTACTTCTTATTGCCGCACCAAAGAAAAAAAAGAGAGGAAAACCACCATTAAAGCTCCAAATGACCTTGATTCCCTAGCCAACTACACCATAAAACCTCACCCTCTCCTCACAAAAAATTTCCCTTACCACTATAGCTAGACTTTGGCAGCTATTAGAAGAGGAGAAAGTGAAGGAAAGTGAAGGGTAAAAATTCATCCAAGAGGTTAGTGCTAATTTTCTTGCTTCCATTCTTTTCTAAGCATGAATTTAAGTTGAGTTAAGTTGAAAATTTGATGAAAAATGAATTAAAGATGCAGGAACTTACCCCCTGAAATTTTGGCAGCCTTAGGGTACCTAGGGTTTCAACAATTTGATTGCATAATAGTTATGTATGGCTGCCATTAAACATGATTTTGGTGTTTTAATTCATGGATTATATGTATATAGAGAATTGAAATTGTTGGAGTTAGGGTTTAGGGTGGAGAAATGGGACTTTGACCATGTGATGATGAAAATGGGTATTAATTGTCAATTAGTGACCATTTAGTTCTGTTTAAACCAAAAATGAAGTGTGTTGAGTGATGGGATTTGGGTTTGGTGTGGCTGCCCTAGGTGACCTACAGAATTGGACATGAGTCCAGCAAGTTTGGGCAGCCATAACTTGAATTGTAGAGGTTCAATTGGTGCAAGGCCAATTGGACATGAAACTAGACACATAATGGCACAACTTTGGTGAAGAAACCATGCCCATAAAACCACACCAAGTAGACCAAAAGCTTGCCCTAATCCGGGTGACCTGCAGTCTGTCTGGGCAAAATGAACAAATGAACAGTGTCTGGTCATTTAGCCATAACTCAGTGTAGAAAGGTCCAATTGACCTAAACTTTTACCAGCAACAAGCTGAGATATAGACCAACAACTTTCATGAAGAATACAAATCCAAATTCTGATCATAACCTAGTCAAATTGCCAACTAAACTTAGGCCATCAAATCTGGCAGAACCAAATTGCCCAGAAAATCTGGGTATAGGTCACTCCGGCCAGTTATGGTAAAATGACCATAACTTGAGCTACAAAACTCCAAATGGAGTGATTCAAAAAGGGAATTAAAGAAGACACAATAAGGAACAACTTTGATGAAGAAAGGTTAGCCCAGTTTCCACTCTAAAATTGTCCAATGGAACAGTAAACTTAGGTAATAAAAACTGAAAATTTAGAAATGCATCTAGGGGACTTTAAATTGCAATTGGCAATTAATACTAGCAAATGTAAAACTCAAAATGTGGGATTTTGTTGTAATTAGAATTAATATATCCATTAAGTATGAAAAAGTCAACATTTTGATTGACTAGTAAGGTGAATAGTAATAAAAATGATTAGTAAATTAAGATGAAGACCTAGAACCAATTCTAAGCTTAAATGCTTAGAATTGTATGACAAATGTGGACTATGCATCCTAGTCAAAATTGTTAAAAAGAAATTAAGGCCATAAATTTGAAATCCATGAAATGTTCATGGATTACTTGAAATATGAAAAATAAGTCACCTAATTGATGTGAATAGATAGTTAGGGCTTATATGCCCATCACAAATGGAATTCATAAAATATTAGTAACTTGAAATATAAAATTTGTAATTACATAAGTAGATTCTTGAATGTATAAATGAGAAAAGAAAAATGTTTTGAATACAATGGTACATGTGAACCATTGTTTAGAATTGTGATCATATAAATGATCAAATGAATGTAAGAATTATAATTGAAATTTATCATGAAATAATGAAGTCATAAAACACAATATATTAATATTTGATGATATTATATGCCCTTGTATTGCCTAGACACGTGTGTCAAATTGGATAGATTGGCATGCCAATAGGGTATTGTTTTAGCAGTACTGCGAAAGGCTTTATGCCTGTATTCATGGCTTTATGCCTGTATTCATGGCTTTATGCCCGCATTCATGGTTTTATGCCAACATTCATGGCTTTTATGCCCGATTATGTGTTATCATGGCTTTTTAGCCATACTGACTACATACGTGGTTGACGTTCTGCGTCCCATAGTATGACGGCTCGAGGCACTGCGGTGTCCAGTGCCAATGACCCCTTATCCAGTTTAGTCAGCCTGTCATAGGTTACTTGGGCAGTGAAATTTATGGAACTAAGTTAAGAATACTAGCAATTAAAAATATTAGAAATTAAATAAAATAAATGAGTAAGATGACCTAAAATAAATTAAAATAGTTATTTATTAGAAAGAATCGAAATGAACTGGACCGATATTAAAATTTACTTATTATGAGATAATCTGCGACAACTTAGCAAGTATAGAGAAAATGCTAAAAGATTAGCAAAGAAAATTATAACATAAATAAATATTGCAAATGTGACTTATATAATAATATAAGTGTAAATTTATTATTTTCAGATCATTTTTCTTTGTACATTATTACTATACATTGGCGAAATAAACACTTTCAAAGAAGACTAAATTAGGATAAAACATATTAAATTTTAGAAACCGCATGTGAAGTATAAATAAATCTTAATTATTTGAATTATGTTTTATTTCTATCTTTATTTGTATATTATTTCCTTGTTATATTATTACACCACTAAGCAGCAATGCTTAGCGCGATGGAATTGTTTCCTTCGCGCAGGTACTGAAGCTAAAACCCAAGGGACGTTTGACTGGGAATTTTGGGAGTTTTGATCTGCAGAAGTATCTGAAGTATTCAAGGTTGTCACCTCCTCAGCAATGCATGTAGATAGGGCCTATATAGATCATATTTTATGTTTTGTGTAAAATGCTTAGATATTGTATTGTAATGTATATTATGAACAGGTAATTAATAGGAATGCGATGTAAATTAATTAATTAGCTTTTTTATATGTAATTAATTTATATATCATGTAAATTATGAAATTTTGTAATTATTTTGTAAATTATGTAAATTAAGGAAATTTGAAAATTTTGCTTATGTAATTTGAGAATGTTTACATATGAATTGAGTATGAATGGAAATGTATGGAAATGATTATGAAATTGAAATGTATGGATGAGATTTGAAATATGAGAAAATTATTAGAATGATTAATGAGATAATTATGATTAGCATGGATAAGATTTTATTTTAGAAATATTGTTGAATTTCAAACAGGTGAATATTAAAATATGCCAAACGATAATAAAATAAGGGAAACTTCGCTGGTTTCTCCGTCGAAAAATAATTGATATTAAATTAAATGAATTCAAAATTATTTAAAAAAAATAAAGTAAGATAAGTTAGGGTACTCCCGCACCGATTGTAGCATGCCTTGCTCGGCCACACTGTAGTCGGGTGAGGGGTGTTACATTTATTGGTATCAGAGCACGGTTTAGGCATTCCTAGGCATAGATAGATAGATAGAATAAGATTGTGTGCATAACATGCATTGCATTCATATGAGTTGAGGTGACACTAATGCAGATCTATTTTCTTGGTTATTTTAGGTTAAGGTATGGACTCAGAATCGCAGAGGGCAGTAGAAGAAGAAGTAGTAGGCCGTATCCCGACTGGGAGTGATATTGGAAATCGGGGAGATCCTGCTCCACCAGTGCAAGAGGTGCCTGTACAACCCCAACATGCCTTGTTTGAGCAGATGACTGAATTTTATCGACAGATGACTAGGGTTATTCCACCACTGTCTCAGTAGAAATCACCTCTAGGAAAAATTAGAAAGTATGGAGCTGTAGATTTTAATGGTAGAAAGGAAGACGATTCTTCAGCGACTGAGTATTGGTTAGAAAGGACTAAAAGAGTCCTGCAGCAGCTCCATTGCACACCAGAACATAGTTTAGAGTGTGCAATTTCATTGTTACAAGAAGCTGCATATCGATGGTGGGATGTCGTAACCAAGGTAGTGCCACCAGCCGACGTAACTTGGGAATTCTTTCTGATAGAGTTCAAAAACAAATATATTAGTTGTGTTCATGAAGAGGAACAGAAGAGGAGTGGTGATCAGCAAAAGAGGAAATTTGGACAGTCTAGTAATAAGAGGCCGAGAGAACAGTTAAGTCAGACATTTGATCAAAGTAGGAGATCCAGACTCAGGCCTATAACCAGAAGAGATCAACCAGAAACACTAGTAGTGAGTGCGCCAAGACTAGCAAGAAAATGTGGCCATTGTAACAAGTGGCATAAAGGTGAATGTAGGGGATTGACTGGAGCCTGTTATAGATGTGGGGCCATAGACCATCGTCTGAAAGATTGTCCTAAGAGGAATTTACCACGGACCCAGACAGAGGTCGTGGAAGGACCAAGTACAATAGTAATACCACTTCCAAATGTCACCCAAGCCGGAGAGGAGCAAGAAGCCCCAGATGTGAATTTGAGGTAAAGTATTTCCTTTATGATATGCCTAAGTGTATAATGATAGATTCAAAAAAACTAAATAGTACCATATATATAAAAGAAGTAGACAGAGGGAGCAATAGAAAGGTAAAAGAATTATCTCAGAATCCAAAACACCTAGTAAATTTTGAGGACGAAATTTAAATTAGAGGGGAAGAATTGTAACACCCTCACTGTAGCAATTACGCATTCTCATTCGGTGACCAGTGTCGGTCCGGACAGCTAGAACGTCTGGAAAAATATTTAGGCTAGAGTGAGGAGTCATAAATAACTCAAATATTAATAAGAAAGATTTAGGAAAAATTTTAGAAATAAAATACAATTAAGTTAAATGAGCCAGTTGCCTAGCGATGGGTAACCCAGTAGGAAGTTGCGATTCTCGCAACTAGGTGCCCTAGACTAGGGAGAAAATTCATAAAATAATTTTTGGGACTCCAGAGAAGAGTCATTGAGGGTTCTATGGCATTAGAATGCCAAGAAAAGGTTTAGAAAAAATTTTCAATCGGTACAGACAATTTTAATCTGTTAAGCCAAACGGAGGGCATTTTGGTCATTTCGTCTTCAGAGATGATTTTTGACCGACTTGTCCAGTTAAGTAAATAATTATTATGATCTAAAATATGAATAAATATTGCTAAAAATTGAATTGGAAATGAGTAGAAAAGAAAAGGAAAGAAAAATGAAAGAAATTAGGAATTATGACATCATATGATGTCATTAAACACTCTCCACCCAATCACTATTTGACAAGCAAATTGAAAGGGATTAAAATGACATAAAAATGAGATAAAAATGAAACAATTCCAGCAGCCCCTTCTTCTTATTCCCGCACCAAAGAAAAAAAAGAGAGGAAAACCACCATTAAAGCTCCAAATGAGCTTGATTCCCTAGCCAACTACACCATAAAACCTCACCCTCTCTTCACAAAAAATTTCCCGTACCACTAGAGCTAGACTTTGGCAGCCATTAGAAGAGGACAAAGTGAAGGAAAGTGAAGGGTAAAAATTCATCCAAGAGGTTAGTGCTAATTTTCTTGCTTCCATTCTTTTCTAAGCATGAATTTAAGTTGAGTTAAGTTGAAAATTTGATGAAAAATGAATTAAAGATGCATGAACTTGCCCCATGAAATTTTGGCAGCCTTAGGGTAACTAGGGTTTCAACAATTTGATTGCATAATAGTTATGTATGGCTGCCGTTAAACATGATTTTGGTGTTTTAATTCATGGATTATATGTATATAGAGAATTGAAATTGTTGGAGTTAGGGTTTAGGGTGGAGAAATGGGACTTTGACCATGTGATGATGAAAATGGGTATTAATGGTCAATTAGTGACCATTTAGTTCTATTTAAACCAAAAATGAAGTGTGTTGAGTGATGGGATTTGGGTTTGGTGTGGCTGCCCTAGGTGACCTGCAGAATTGGGACATGAGTCCAGCAGGTTTGGGCAGCCATAACTTGAATTGTAGAGGTTCAATTGGTGCAAGGCCAATCGGACATGAAACTAGACACATAATGGCACAACTTTGGTGAAGAAACCATGCCCATAAAACCAAACCAAGTGGACCAAAAGCTTGCCTTAATCCGGGTGACCTGCAGTCTGCCTGGGCAAAATGACTAAATGAACAGTATTTGGTCATTTGGCCATAACTCAGTGTAGAAAGGTCCAATTGACCTGAACTTTTACCAACAACAAGCTGAGATATAGACCAACAACTTTCATGAAGAACACAAATCCAAATTCTGACCATAACCTAGTCAAATTGCCAACCAAACTTAGGCTATCAAATCTGGCAGAACCAAATTGCCCAGAAAATATGGGTACAGGTCACTCCGGCCAGTTATGGTAAAATGACCATAACTTGAGCTACAAAACTCCAAATGGAGTGATTCAAAAAGGGAATTAAAGAAGACACAATAAGGAACAACTTTGATGAAGAAAGGTTATCCCATTTTCTACTCTAAAATTGTCCAATGGAACAGTAAACTTAGGTAATAAAAACTGAAAATTTAGAAATGCATCTAGGGGACTCTAAATTGCAATTGGTAATTAATACTAGCAAATGTAAAACTCAAAATGTGGGATCTTGGTGTAATTAGAATTAATATATCCATTAAGTATGAAAAAGTCAACATTTTGGTTGACTAGTAAGGTGAATAGTAATCAAAATGATTAGTAAATTAAGATGAAGACCTATAACCAATTCTAAGTCTAAATGCTTAGAATTGTATGACAAATGTGGACTATGCATCCTAGTCAAAATTGTTAAAAATAAATTAAGGCCATAAATTTGAAATCCATGAAATGTTCATGGATTACTTGAAACATGAAAAATAAGTTACCTAATTGATGTGAATAGATAGTTAGGGCTTATATGCCCATCACAAATGGAATTTATAAAATATTAGTAACTCAACTTGAAATATAAAATTTGTAATTACATAAGTAGATTCTTGAATGTATAAATGAGAAAGGAAAAATTTTTTGAATACAATGGTACATGTGAACCATTGTTTAGGATTGTGATCATATAAATGATCAAATGAATGTAAGAATTATAATTGAAATTTATCATGAAATAATGAAGTCATAAAACATAATATATTAATATTTGATGATATTATGTGCCCTTGTATTGCCTAGACACGTGTGTCAAATTGGATAGATTGGCATGCCAATAGGGTATTGTTTTAGCAGTACTGCGAAAGGCTTTATGCCTGTATTCATGGCTTTATGCCCGTATTCATGGCTTTATGCCCGCATTCATGGCTTTATGCCAACATTCATGGCTTTTATGCCCGATTATGTGTTATCATGGCTTTTTAGCCATACTGACTGCATACGTGGTTGACGTTCTGCGTCCTATGGTATGACGGCCCGAGGCACCGCGGTGTCCAGTGCCAACGACCCCTTATCCAGTTTAGTCAGCCTGTCATAGGTTACTTGGGCAGTAAAATTTATGGAAATAAGTTAAGAATACTAGCAATTAAAAATATTAGAAATTAAATAAAATAAATGAGTAAGATGACCTAAAATAAATTAGAATAGTTATTTATTAGAAAGAATCGAAATGAACTGGACCGATATTAAAATTTACTTATTATGAGATAATCTACGACAGCCTAGCAAGTATAAAGAAAATGCTAAAAGATTAGCAAAGAAAATTATAACATAAATAAAGATTGCAAATGTGACTTATATAATAATATAAGCATAAATTTATTATTTTCAGATCATTTTTCTTTGTACATTGGCGAAATAAACACTTTCAAAGAAGACTAAATTAGGAGAAAACATATTAAATTTTAGAAACCGCATGTGAAGTATAAATAAATCTTAACTATTTGAATTATGTTTTATTTCTATCTTTATTTGTATATTATTTCCTTGTTATATTATTGCACCACTAAGCAGCAATGCTTAGCGCGATGGAATTGTTTCCTTCGCGCAGGTACTGAAGCTAGAACCCAAGGGACATTTGACTGGGAATTTTGGAAGTTTTGATCTACAGAAGTATCTGAAGTATTCAAGGTTGTCACCTCCTCAGCAATGCATGTAGATAGGGCCCATATAGATCATATTTTATATTTTGTATAAAATGCTTAGATATTGTATTGTAATGTATATTATGAACAGGTAATTAATAGGAATGCGATGTAAAATAATTAATTAGCTTTTTCATATGTAATTAATTTGTATATCATGTAAATTATGAAATTTTGTAATTATTTTTTGAATTATGCAAATTAAGGAAATTTGAAAATTTTGCAAATGTAATTTGAGAATGTTTACATATGAATTGAGTATGAATAGAAATGTATGGAAATGATTATGAAATTGCAATGGATGGATGAGATTTGAAATATGAGAAAATTATGAGAATGATTGATGAGATAATTATTATTAGCATGGATAAGATTTTATTTTGGAAATATTGTTGAATTTCAAACAGGTGAATATTGAAATACGCCAAACTATAATAAAATAAGGAAAACTTCGCTGGTTTCTCCGTCGAAAAATAATTGATATTAAATTAAATGAATTCAAAATTATTTAAAAAAAATAAAGTAAGATAAGTTAGGGTGCTCCGGCACCGATTATAGCATGCCTTGCTCGGCCACACTGTAGTCGGGTGAGGGGTGTTACATCATTCTCAGTCAACTACCAATATATTCTCAACAATTTCTCAAATGATTTCAGTATCTCAAAATTCAATTCATTTCATATCACACTCAATTCAATGAGAAATGCTCACATTTATTACTGAACATAGTTCATAGATAATTACATCAAAAACATAATTACATGAGTTTATAATATACATTACAGAAGTTTACAAAATAAAAAATATCAAAATATCAAAAGTGGCCTAATGTCCTACCAAATGCACTGCAATGTGAGGTGACTCTGAACTCTGTGTGCAGATCTAAAAGCTCACCCAGTATGAGATCTGCTGGACTCTCCAGCTATGTCTCCAGTACCTGCGCGTGGCAAAAGCGACGCGCTAAGCAATTCTGCTTAGTGGTGACAATATAAAATAAAATAACTAAAATAAAGTAAATATGAAGAATGTATGTTTACATTTTTGGTAGACTTAATTTCTGGCATTTATTTCAGTATAAGTTGATTAAAATTTTGCAAAGTTCATTATCATTGCCCGAGTAACCCATACTAGACTACTGGACTGGATAAATGAGTAAACTAGCACTGGGTACTAAGTACCTCAGACCATCACACCATCGGTCACATTTTGTCTCCCGGCGTGCAACAAAATAGCTAATAAGCCGTAATAATCATCAAGGATATAATTCAAGTATAATAACTCAATTACCATAGCCAAAGGCTATTTTATCACAGAATGGCATGGGAAGCCATGAAACATAGAATGGCATGAAGCCATATGCAATACTGCTAACAGAATCATGTTGGCATGCCAACCTATCCAAACCAATCTTGCTAGGTATACTAGGGCATATTACACTTTTAAGTTTCACAATTCTTGAAATTCAAGTTTTGGTGTTACTATTCAATTCATTAGTCAACAAAATGTTGACTTTTACATGGACAATAGTTACATTGGCTTTAATACTGCCAACATACCATATTTTGCATTCTAAAATTGTTGGTATTGGTTGCCAATACCATTTCTAAGCTTAATATTTATTGTTCAAAATTTTTAGTTTTCAAGCTTTGTGTTTACTGTTCCATTAGCCATTTTTGCAGTGGGAATTTGGTAAAATGATCAACATGAAAGTTGTTCCTTATTTTGTCTAATTACATTTCCTTTTTGGAATCACTCCATATGGAGTTTTGTAACTCAAGTTATGGCCCATAAACCACAACTGGCCAGATTATAATTTTTCCAGAATTTCTGGACTGACCAAATCTACAGTAATTTGAACAATGACTGCAAGTCACTTTTTAAATATGTTGTGGTCATAATTTGGGTTAGGTTTCTTCATGAAAGTTATAGGTCTATATCTCAGCTTGTTTCTGGTAAAATTTCAGGTCAATTGGACCTTTCTGCATTGAGTTATAACCAAATGACTAAACACTGTTCATTTGGTCATTTTACCCAAGCAGATTGCAAGTCACCTGGATTAGGGCAATCTTTAGGTCAACTTGTTTTGGTTTTATGGGCATGGTTTCTTCACCAAAGTTGTGCCATTATGTGTCTAGTTTCATGTCCAATGGGCCTTGCACCAATTGAACCTCTACAACTCTAGTTATTGCTACCCAAACCTGCTGGACTCATGCCTAGTCCTGCTGGTCACCAAGGGCAGCCACACCAAACACAATTCCCACTACACAACCCACTTCATTTTTTATTCAAACAAAACCAAATGGTCACTAATTGACCATTAAAACCTACTTTCATCATCACATGATCAAAGTCTTATTTTCATCCCAAACCCTAATTCAACTATCTCAAACCATGCATTATAACTTGCATTTCATTACTCCACTTAAGAGGTTAATACCAAGGGCAGCCATACTACCATTTTAGTTCCATGAAAACCATCAAAATCTTACCCCAACCAAGGCTGCCGAAAATATGGGATGAGCATACACATGGTATTTATTAAATTCTTTGTAATTTTTGCACTCAATCATACTCCTTTAACATGAATTTAAAGAAGAAATCAAGTTTAGGTCACTAACCTCTAATAGAGTGAAATTGCAACTTGCTAGGGTTCTTATTTTTCAATTCTTTTTACTTCCAAAAGACTCACCAAGATGAAAGAACAAGTTTTTGTGTTGCTAGATTAGGGTTTTGTTGAGAGAGGACTAAGGGAAGGGAGCTTGTTAACTCAAAAATGGTGGAGTGAGGGAGAGGTATGGGACAGAAATGAAGAAGAGAGAGTGGCTGCTGCAAATTCTAGAGTTTTACTCCTTTTTCTTTATCCTTTAATGTATTTTAATTGCCTTTCTTTAATTTGATTGGCCATCCTTTTTAATGACCTCATGCTTACATAAGCATAAAGTAATAAATCCCATTTTCTTTTCATTTTCTTTTCTTTTCTTGTCTACTTAATTTCAATTAAATTTTTAACAATATTTATTCACATTTTATGTCATATAAATTATTTATTTAACTGGATAAGTTGGCCAAAATCATCTCTGAAGACGAAATGACCAAAATGGCCTCCGTTGGGCTTAACAAGCCAAAATTGTGTCTACCAATAGAAAAATTTTTCTAAGCATTTTCTTGGCATTCTAATGCCATAAGAATCTCAATGACCATTCTCTGGAGTCCCAAATATTATTTTATAATTTTCCCCCGGGTCTAGGGTTATTAACGGTCTTCACCGTCACTTCCCCTTCGGGTTACTCATCACTGGGGTTTCGGCTCGTTTAACCTTAGTGTATTTCATTCCTATAAATTTTCCTTGATTGTTATGAGCATTATTTAGTTTCTTTATACCTCCTCACTCTTGTCTATTTGTAATTTTAAACATTCTAGCTGCTCGGACTAACATCGGTCACCGAAACAGTAGACTGTATGGACTAGCTAAAGTGAGGATGTTACAATGTACTTTGTGAAGTATCCTCGATTGCGAACCAAATTTATGATACTTTATATTAGAAAATTCTATCACTCATATTCTTAATAACTCAAGAATAGAATTTCTAACAAAATACCAATGGACCTTTTCCATTATACATAGCCAATTTATGTAAATAGAAAAGAATATTTGCCTTTATTTAATAAATGAATATTTACAAGATACAAACAAATGATATGCTCTAGGGCATACTACTAACAATCTCCCACTTGCACTAGAGCCATCCATTATAATATCTAAGACCTATCTTCTCAAGATACCGGTCTAACTGATTTTGTGTTATAGCCTTCACGAATGGATCAACTAGATTTTTCGCTGATATTATTTTCTGCATGGCTACATCACCGCGCCCAACTATTTCTCTGATAATGTGATAGCGCCTTTCTATGTGTTTGGATTTTTTGTGAGACCAGGGTTCCTTAGCTTGAATTACAGCACCATTGTAGTCACAATATAATGGAATTGGGGATACAATGGATAGAAACCACTCTAAGTTATGTTGCAAACTTCTTTATCCAAATAGCTTCTTTTGCAGCATTCGATGCAATAATGTACTCGACCTTTGTGGTGGAGTCTGCAGTTGTACTCTATTTAGAACTCTTCTAACTAATTGCACCTCCATTATAAATGAACACAAAACTGGAGATAGACTTTCTATCATCCACATCTGATTAAAAATGAAAATCTATAAAACCATCTAGTTATAGTTCACCTCCTCCATATATCAAGACTAAATCCTTAGTTCTTCTTAAGTATTTAAGGCTATTCTTAACAGTTATCCAGTGTTCTAAACCTGGATTGGATTGAAACTTGCTAGTCAAACTAACAGCATAAGCAATATCTGGTCTAGTACACAACATGGCATACATAAGACTTCCAATAGCTGAAGCATATGAAATTCTGGCCATTTTCTCTCTTTCTTCAAGTGTCTTAGGAGACATATCTTTAGAAAGATGGATACCATGCCTAATCGGTAACAATCCTCTTTTGGAATCAAGTATGTTAAACTTCTTTAATACCTTTTCCAAACATAGATTTTTGGATAAACTAATCATTCTTTTCACTTTATCTCTATAGATGCGAATACCAAGAATATAGGTTGATTTCCCTAAGTCTTTCATGGAGAATGTATTTGACAGCTAGATTTTACAGTAGTAAGCATATTGACATTATTACCTATGAATAATATATCATCCACATACAATACAAGGAAAGTGACTATACTCCCACTAATCTTCTTGTGAACACATGGTTCATCCTCATTTTTGATAAATCTAATGAAGGAGCGGAAGCATGAAAAATATAAGTTTATACCATTGAATTCAAAAATTTTCACCTAGGGTCACATGCATCATGCAAAATTTATTTTTATCTATTTGATTTCAATGATAAACAACATATTAAAACTCTTTTAATATGTTTTTGGATCTTTATTTGCCATTTAAGATTTTAGAATTAATCAGATTAATTTTAGAATCCTAGATTAGATCAAGAACAAATACACTAACCTCTTGATGCACTGCAACGTATTTGTGCCTTTGGGATGCGTCTTTAGTTAGAGCGTCCACTATGCACCAAGGGGAAAGAACAGAAACTTTGAATGTAGCTGCTGGTAAGTTCTTAATTTTTGAAAGAAACAATTAATTATTTTTTTTTTGATCCCAGTACTACTTAGTTGTATGTTAGTGTTAGAACTATGTTCTGTTGTTATTCCTTTATAGGGGAATAAATTTTGATGCATTAGTGATTAGTCCTTTAAGATAAGGAATGTGATAATAAGTGAAATTAGTTTTGGAAGAGTTTATCAGCAAAAAGTATTTTCTAACACACCATAAATTATAAAGTTAAACGGTAAGCCTACTTAATGTAGGCAAGAGGACATAAAAGTAAGTTACAGTAATAGAATTGCTCTAGATGAGGGCAAAGATGTTACTGTTAGTAATTGTCAAGGGATATTGTAATCAGAATCGGTTTAGGATATTAGTAGATTCAAGAAAGATAAGATGTTAGAAAACTTAGACCATGAGGTTATAACGTAGTGATTATTTAATGTTCTCGATGTTTATATTGTAAGCTACAGATTACAGTACCGACATGGGATTATTGTGTAGAGCTACGTGCTTCCTCATGGTACAATAAAGTAAGAATATTTGTAAGTAATCTATAAATTGATACAGTTACGCCCAAATGGAGTACTATTAGGGGAAATAAATGTGAAAATTTTAGTCAGTAATTTAAAACTTCAGAACTAGCCTGTCGAAAGACTACACTTGTAAGGTAGCTGGAGTCAGTAACTCGGTTACAATAATGTGAACTACCTGTACCACAGTAATTGCTATAAGTTTAGAGATATCAGTATGACTTATCATCCTCAGACGGATGGACAGTCCAAACAAGAAATTCAGGTAAATTCTGAAACTCATTGAGTTTCTGTAAACAATGAAATGAAATGATAATAATAACCTGTAAAATGTAATAAGCCCTCAAGAAAATACTGAGAACTTGTGTCCTTGAATCCGAGGGGAGATGGGATAGATACATCCCACTAACAGAATTTGTATACAATAATAAGTGTCAAGCTAGCATACAAACGGCACCCTATGAAACATTGTAAGGGAACGGATAACTATGGATTTTGTGATGAGACTTCCGAGGACACAGAATAGTCATGATGCAGTATGGGTCATAGTTGATAGACTAACCAAGTCTGCTCACTTTTTGCCAATCTGGATGGACTATATTTGGAGAGATTGGTCAGATTGTACATAAATGGGATTGTAAAACTGTATGGAGTGCCAGTATCGATTGTATTTGACAGAGATCCTAGGTTCACTTCTAGATTCTGGGGTAGTCTTCAGAGAGCCCTAGGAACTAGATTGAACTTCAGCACGGCATTCAACCCATAGACAGATGGCCCGTCTAAGAGGGTAATTCAGATATTGGAGGATATACTACAGGCTTGTACGATTGAGTTTGAAGGTAGTTGGGATATACACTTGCCTTTGATTGAGTTTGCTTATAACAACAGCTACCAATCAAGCATTGGGATGCCTCCATATGAAGCTTTATATGGCAGAAAGTGTAGAATTCCCCTATGTTGGGATGAAGTAGGTGAAAGGAAGATGATTGGGCTAGAAATTGTTTAGCAGACAGAGGAAAAGATCAGATTGATCAGAGATCGACTCAAGGCTGCATCAGACTGTTAGAAGTCCTATGTTGAGCTGAAGAGAAGAGATATTGAATATGCAGTGGGTAATAAGGTATTCCTTAAAGTTTCTCCTTGGAAGAGGACATGAGGAGACAGCACCCACAGCTGTTCAGAAACTGATGCCAGGTAAAATTTTGAGACGAAATTTATTTTAAGCGGGGGAGAATTGTAACACCCCTATGTTCGGTAGTGCGTTCTACTGTTTCAGTGACAGTGTCTGTCCGGACAGCTAAGATGCCTAGAACTACACTTAGATATGGGTAAGGAGACATAAAATAATGAAATACAAGAAAAGAAAATACAAGAAAAACAAAGAAAAAATAATAGAAATGAAATGTAACCAAGTTAAACGAGCCGAAAACCATAGCGATGGGTGACCACACTGGGAAGTTGCGGTGTAGACTGTTGACTAGCCTTAGACTACGGGGAACCCTAGAAAATATTTTTAAGACATAATTAAAGACTTATTGAAGTATAAATATCATTAAAAATATCAAAGAAAAATTAAATAATTAGTACAAAGAAAGACGAGAAATTGAGAAAATGACAAAACTCGGTGTTATTGAAAAATCAGGAATGCAACCCGAATAGGGGCATTGTGGTTATTTGACACCCCGAGTTACGTTTTGACCTTAATATCCATTAAAAATAAATGATATTGCACTTAGAAAATGTCATGAAAAATTAAAATGGGGTACAATATATAAATAATGGAAGTTGATGGTAAATTTGCAAATTATGGAATTTGAAAATTAATAAATCATAAACTAAGCTTAGTGGAGCACTAACTACATATTATGGGACATAAATAAATCTACTTGAAGACAAAAATATGCCATTCAGCATCTTCTTCCTCATTTCATCTTAAAGTTGCCGAAACCATTTCATTCCAAAGAAAAGAAAAAAAAACTCCATTGATGTCCATGTGTGGAGCTTCATGCACTCAAGATCAAGCCATGGAACTGTAACACCCCTATGTTCGGTAGTGCGTTCTACTGCTCCGGTGACCACTGTTGTCCGGACAGCTAGGATGCCTAGAACTACACTTCGATATGAGTGAGAAGACATAAAATAATGAAATACAAGAAAAGAAAATACAAGAAAAACAAAGGAAAAATAATAGCAAAGAAATGTAACCAAGTTAAGCGAGCCGAGAACCCTAGCGATGGGGGATCAAGACCGAAGTCACGGCGTGGACCGTTGACTAGCTACTCGATCTGGGGAACCCTGGAAAACATTTTTAGGACTTAAATAGACCCTTATTGAAGAATAAATCTCATTAGAAAGATCAAAGAAAAATTAAATAATTAGTACAAAGAAAAGTGAGAAATCGAAAAACAGTCAAAACCCGGTGTTACCGAAAAATCGGGAATGCAACCCGAACAGGGGCATTATGGTCATTTGACATCCCGAATTGTCTTTTGACCTAAATGTCCATTAAAAATAAATGATATTACACTTAGAAAATAAAATGAAAAATTAATTTGGTGGTACCTAAAGTAAATAGTAAGAATTAATGGTTTAATATGGAATAAGTGAGAATTAAGCATACTATATGATTTAAAGTAAGTAAGTGAACCACTAAGAATTATAAAATGAATTAAAAATAAGCATAAGTGGGCAGATTGCTCCACTAAAATATCATCTTCAACATTAGAAACCTCCATTGCCGTGAATGAAAAGCTCCCAAAACCTCCATGGCCGTTTCTCTTCAAGCTTCATGCACTCCTCCATTTCAACTCCAATCACTTAGATTTCTTCATTAAAGATTGTCTACACATCATAAGGAAGAGCTTGATACCAAAATCAAGAAGTTTAATCAAGGTTTAGCAAGTTCCAACCATAAGGTAAGTTTGTATTTTGGAAGATTGCTTTGTTAAACTTTGTGTTCATGTTATGGGTGTTGGTTTTGTGAAGAAAATTTTCAAGTTTGAAGAGTTATTGAGATGTCCATTTTGGATAGCCATGGAGTTATGTATTTGATGAAATATTTGTGCATATATTTGATGAGAAATTATGTTGGTTATGGTGATTTAATGTCCTAGTAAATTATTCCATATGTATATGGTGAATTTTGCACTTGGGATGGAAATTGATGAATTGTATGATACTTTGGTATTGAGGAACATTTTCGGCAGCCTTGGGACTCTTGGATAAATGTATGTGTTCATGAAGGTATTGGCAGAATATTGACATTGAGGATTGATGGATATGTATATAGAGTGATTGTGTAAAGTGTATGTAAGAATTTGTAATGTTAGGTGTATATGTGATTGTACTTAGACTTTGTAAATGTGAGTTTTAATTGGTGTATTAAGGATGTTTGTAATCTGCCCAAAGTGATGTTAATGTAAAGTGGAATATGGTTTTGGTAATGTACCAAAATAGAATTGGTAAGGGAAGTGAACATATAGTAAGGTAAGGGTGTAATTGATGTATGTTTAAGCAATTTGATTAAGGCAGTATGCATTTTAGCCTATAACTTTAAATGTGTAACCTCAATTGGTATGAGACCAATTGGAGCTGAAACTAGGCACAAAATGTGCCAACTTTCATTGAGAAAGCATACCAAAATTCTGCTTGCAAGGTGACATGAAAAATGACCAATTCGAATTAAGTGCAATTGAAACCTGAAAACTGACCATTTGGGCAGCAGTTAGTGTTTAGGCCATAACTCACTCAAAACAGGTCCAATTAACCTGAAATTTTAACCATGAATAGTTAAGACCCATACCTACAAGTATTATGAAGACAACAAAGCCCAGAAATGACCAGAATCAAGTCAAAAAGCTTGCACAAGTTTGGGTCCAAAAACTGGCCGAACCAAAGTTGACCAAATTGACCTAAAATTGACCTAATTTGATGCCATTTGACCAGCAATAATATAATGACCATAACTTGGTCTACTTAACTCAGATTGACCTAAACTTTTGCCCTGCGTGCAATAAGACATAGATCTACAAGTTTGTAGTTTTTACCGAAACTCGAAAATCGAGGGAACTAACTCGTCCGGCTAGGTCAAACTAGTATTCCGGAATCCAGCAAGTTGCATTAAAATGCACTAAACAAGGAAATGAGTTTGGTAAAACGTACCAACCCTAAAACCCTATCGAATGTGACATATTAATGACACTAAAACCTAATTTACCTAAAACGCGTCGAGGGTCGATATATTAGGTGATTGAGCAAATAATAGCCTTCAGTGAATTACTTATCGAACATTATCGTTAGAGACAATTTAATTTAGTACTGAAATACTTCAAATTGTATTTCTCAGTTAGCAAAGACTCAGGAAAAGGGAAGGAAACACTGAGTCCAGACCAGGAGACAATTATCAGAGGTTTGTGCACAACTAGTTTTCAACTGATTTTACTCTGAATTAGATTTCATATGATTAATTGTATGTTATTGATTTAAATTGTGTTTGTGCACAATAGTTATTTCTTTTGAATTTTTCAATTGAAATAAATTATGACTATTTGTATATTATTGTTTTCAATTATGGAAATGTGTTTGAATGGATACTTATTGCTTGAAAAGCATTGTAAATAGTTTAAAACTGTGAAAAAAATTGATTTAGTGTGATTTGTGAAAATTTGAAGTTAATTATGAATTGTGTTGCCATTTCGTGAATGAATTTATGACTTTATAAATTTATTGGATTCTCATGAATCATTTGAATAAAATGTTTGGAATTGATTTTGTGTTCACACTTAGCATGACAGTATCATATCATTCCCTCTCCATTTATGGGGTTGTGATCGTTTATTTTCCTTCTCCATTTATGGAGTCGTGATCGTTTATTTTTCTCCCTCTCTGGTTTACCAGTTGAGGTGATCGGATGAGTACTCATTATATAGCTAGCTCCCTTCCTCATTGATTTCGATTAGTGGGGTTGTGATTGCTTTGTCGTGGTGTACAACGCGGCATTGATCGGAAATTTGTATCATGGCTTAAGTTGTGAATGAATTGGTATTCTTAACTTATTCGACTAAATTGTGTTGTTATGCGATTTGATAATTTGTGAAATGAAGTTTAAATTATTATTGACATTTACTATCTTTCGAATTTAACTATGTTTTGATTATTGAGATTTATTGTGATACTGTGTTAAATTCCTTATGACAGTATTTTCTTGAATTTAACTATAGTTTTTAAGTATCCACTATTTATTTGAATTATGAATAGTGATTTAAATTTGTATTTAGTTAATGTTGTGTACCACTGAGACATTGTCTCAGCGATAGCTTTTTATTGCTGTCGCAGGTAGACAGACGGACAATGCAGCAGACTAGGCTGCTAGTACCTCCAGCGAGAGACTACCGGGTATAATGAGTATACCAATATTTTGTATTTTCTAATGTAATGTATGTTCACTGTATGTACATATGGTTGTTGGTTTTGAGCAGTTGTAAATAAAAATTGTACATTGAAGTTGTAAAATAATTATGAGTTATTTTGGCTTGTAAAAAAATTGTATTATATTTCTTTTATCTCAGTCTTTGAAAAATCACTGTGGATTTGAGTTGAGAAATGTGTTGTGTTGAGAAATATGTTGGAGTTGAGATTTGGAAATCAATTGAAGTGCTTTTTACAGGTTTTCTGAAGAACTATTTTATCCAAAATACAGATGGCACTCTGCCAAAATTTTTACAGAAACTCCAAATAATTCAAATGTGTTAGTTCTATCACTTCAGTTCAAAAAGGTTTTTAACACCTGTAAATAGTGCTCACCACTGTAAAAGAAGTAAGAAAAGTTTTTAAAATCCTTTGTAGTGTATTTAATGGATTATCAGTAGACGGAGTTGGTAATTCATTAGGTATACTATGGGATCATGTTATGCCTTACAGAGGGGTAGGGTGTGACATGTTTTAGTGGTATCAGAGCAAAGTTTTTAAATTCCATTTTCACCTGTTATTTGAATATTCTTTCTTCATAGTACAACTGCTCAACATCATTGTTTGATACATACAGTACATTACATTATAAATATGCACTAACGGGAGGAAATCTCCTTGTGTTATTGGTTCAGGAGATCTAAAATCCTCACATTGACTATGGAAGAGGGTGATCGTTCAGTCGATCAATCTATTGAGGCTGAGGTGCAAGGGGATGCCCCAGGCCTACACAATGTCAGTGGTTCAAGAAGACCACCGCAGCATCGCAGCTTTCCTACTCGATTCGCTCACAGATGGTCGCAATGTTCCAACAAATGGCTGGTAATGTACCTACTCAAGTCCCAATACAGACACCAGTGGTACAACCACAGTCTCCTACTAGGCAGTATGACAAATTGATGACGGATGGGGCTACAGAGTTTAAGGATGATAGATCCTCTAGAAGTGAGCAGTGGTTAGAAAGGATGGATAGGGTATTCAAGAAATTGCATTGCACGGAGGAGCTCAGATTTGACTACTCTGTATCTTTGTTACAAGAAGATGCTTATGACTGGTGGAAAACCATTCCCCACAGTCTGGTAGAACCTGCAGTGCTAACATGGAATGATTTTCTCAGGGAATTCAGACAGAAATATGTCCCTGATGCTTATGTAGACCAGAAGTTACAAGAATTCCTAAGTTTGAAACAGGGGAGCAGATCAGTGGCTGAGTATGAAAGAGAATTTCCCGCCTGAGCCATTATGCAGTAAGTTTACTTGCTACCAGCAGGGAGAGATGCAAGAGGTTTGAAACTGGCTTGAAGCCCAGTATCAGATTACAAGTAGTCGGCTTCAAACACACTAACTTCTCTGAACTTGTTTCTCAAGCCCTAGAGTTGGAAAGAATTGAGTTTGAAGCTGCTCCTGAGAAAAAGAGATCAGAGAAGACAGAGAAAGAGGGAAAATCTGTAGAACAGAGTTCCAGTGGTCCCACTAGAAAGAGGAAGAACTATGAGGGACACAGCAGAGGTGGCAAGAAGTCTGGTAGGGGAAGACATTCAGGACAGAAACCTCCTCTATCTGGTCAGCAGAGTACTGGAGGTTCCTACCATTCCCGCCAATGTGAAAATTGTGGAAGATATCATGGTGGGATATGCTATAAGGCTATTGGAGCCTGTTATAACTGTGGAGGCACAGGACATTTTGCCAAGGATCGCACCGATGAGTCGCAGGTTGGACCACCTCCTACTACCGCAGAAGGGTCGATTGAGCCTGTCACCGTAAGCTCACAACCACCTAGCAGAGGTAGAGGCAGGGTAGAGGTAGCCCAGACAGACAAGGCACGGTAAAACATTCAGAGCAAGACAGTGCTTCGGTCAGAGTCTATGCAATGAGACAGAGGGAAGAGGCCGAGACATCTGACATTGTGGCTGGTACCTTCTCAACTTTTAACCAAGATGTGTTTGTGTTATTTGATCCGGGTTCTACCCATTCTTATGTGAGTGCTAGCATCATTGATTGCATTGCTGTTCCATGTACAAAAATGGACTTTGAGGTGCTAGTAACAAGTCCGCTAGGACAGCAGGTCAGGGAAATAAATTTTGATACATTAGTGATTAGTCCTTTAGGATAGGGATTGTGATAATAAGTGAAATTAGTTTTGGAAGAGTTTATCGGCGAAAAGTATTTCCAGACACACCGTAAATTATAAAGCTAATTGGCGAGCCTATTTAATGTAAAGCAAGAGGACGTAAAAGTAAGTTACAGTAATAGAATTGCTCTAGATGAAGGCAGAGATGTTACTGTTAGTAATTGTTAATGGATATTGTAATCAGAATAAGTTTGGATATCAGTGAATTCGAAAAGGACAAAGGATAGGAAAGTTTGATCTATTGGGATGTATTGTAGTAACTATGTAATGTTCTTGATTGTTTATACAGTAAACTGCGGATTACAGTACTAACTTGAGATTATTGTGTAGAGCTACGTACTATCTGATAGTACACCTAGATGAGGATAGTTGCCAACGGCATCTGTTTTTATATAGTTATGCCAGGACATAATTTAATTGTTAGAAATAAGTTTGAAAATCCTACTTAGGGATCTAAAACTCAAAAGTTAGAATATCGAAAGGTTATAGTTCGGTACAAAAGAAAGTAAGTTATAAAATATTGACAGATAAAAAGAGTTATGGAAGTAGAGATTTGAACAGTTGATTCATATATAACAAAGAAATATTACTAATGTGAGGAAGACTATGGACTAGAATGGTCAGAGGACCAACGACTAGATAAATGATTCTAACATGACCTCAACGGTTATTCAAGAAGGAACATGAATCGAAATATTAAACAGCACAATAGTAAGAGAAGATTGGTGATATACAACCAAATTAAACGTTGTATTAGATTGTTAAAAGTCTTATACAAATTTGAGGAAAAGAAGATTATTCGATCGTATAAAAAGGAAAAAAAAAATAAACGTATGACTATTGTAAGATGGCTATTGGGTAAAATTTCGTGTATGAAATTTATTTTAAGGGGGGGAGAATTGTAACACCCCTATATTCGGTAGTGCGTTCTACTGCTCCGGTGACCAGTGTTGTCCGGACAGCTAGGATGCCTAGAACTACACTTCGATATGAGTGAGAAGACATAAAATAATGAAATACAAGAAAAGAAAATACAAGAAAAACAAAGGAAAAATAATAGCAAAGAAATGTAACCAAGTTAAGCGAGCCGAGAACCCTAGCGATGGGGGACCGCACCGGGAAGTCACGGCGTGGACCGTTGACTAGCCCTGGACTGCGGGGAACCCTGGAAAACATTTTTAGGACTTAAATAGACCCTTATTGAAGAATAAATCTCATTAGAAAGATCAAAGAAAAATTAAATAATTAGTACAAAGAAAAGTGAGAAATCGAAAATACCAAAACCCTGTTATCAAAAATCTGAATGCAACGAACAGAGGCATTATGGTCATTTGACATCCCGAATTGTCTTTTGACCTAAATGTCCATTAAAAATAAATGATATTACACTTAGAAAATAAAATGAAAAATTAATTTGGTGGTACCTAAAGTAAATAGTAAGAATTAAGGGTTAATGTGGAATAAGTGAGAATTAAGCATATTATATGATTTAAAGTAAGTAAGTGGACCACTAAGAATTATAAAATGAATTAAAAATAAGCATAAGTGGGCAGATTGCTCCACTAAAATATCATCTTCAACATTAGAAACCTCCATTGCCGTGAATGAAAAGCTCCCAAAACCTCCATGGCCGTTTCTCTTCAAGCTTCATGCACTCCTCCATTTCAACTCCAATCACTTAGATTTCTTCATTAAAGATTGTCTACACATCATAAGGAAGAGCTTGATACCAAAATCAAGAAGTTTAATCAAGGTTTAGCAAGTTCCAACCATAAGGTAAGTTTGTATTTTGGAAGATTGCTTTGTTAAACTTTGTGTTCATGTTATGGGTGTTGGTTTTGTGAATAAAATTTTCAAGTTTGAAGAGTTATTGAGATGTCCATTTTGGACAGCCATGGAGTTATGTATTTGATGAAATATTTGTGCATATATTTGATGAGAAATTATGTTGGTTATGGTGATTTAATGTCCTAGTAAATTATTCCATATGTATATGGTGAATTTTGCACTTCGGATGGAAATTGATGAATTGTATGATACTTTGGTATTGAGGAACATTTTCGGCAGCCTTGGGACTCTTGGATAAATGTATGTGTTCATGAAGGTATTGGCAGAATATTGACATTGAGGATTGATGGATATGTATATAGAGTGATTGTGTAAAGTGTATGTAAGAATTTGTAATGCTAGGTGTATATGTGATTGTACTTAGACTTTGTAAATGTGAGTTTTAATTGGTGTATTAAGGATGTTTGTAATCTGCCCAAAGTGATGTTAATGTAAAGTGGAATATGGTTTTGGTAATGTACCAAAATAGAATTGGTAAGGGAAGTGAACATATAGTAAGGTAAGGGTGTAATTGATGTATGTTTAAGCAATTTGATTAAGGCAGTATGCATTTTAGCCTATAACTTTAAATGTGTAACCTCAATTGGTATGAGACCAATTGGAGCTGAAACTAGGCACAAAATGTGCCAACTTTCATTGAGAAAGCATACCAAAATTCTGCTTGCAAGGTGACATGAAAAATGACCAATTCGAATTAAGTGCAATTGAAACACAAAATCGACCATTTGGGCAGCAGTTAGTGTTTAGGCCATAACTCACTCAAAACAGGTCCAATTAACCTGAAATTTTAACCATGAATAGTTAAGACCCATACCTACAAGTATTATGAGGACACCAAAGCCCAGAAATGACCAGAAGCAAGTCAAAAAGCTTGCACAAGTTCGGGTCCAAAAACTGGCCGAACCAAAGTTGACCAAATTGACCTAAAATTGACCTAATTTGATGCCATTTGACCAGCAATAGTATAATGACCATAACTTGGTCTACTTAACTCAGAATGACCTAAAATTTTGCCCTGCGTGCAATAAGACATAGATCTACAAGTTTGTAGTTTTGACTGAAACCCGAAAACCGAGGGAACTAACTCGTCCGGCTAGGTCAAACTAGTATTCCGGAATCCAGCAAGTTGCATTAAAATGCACTAAACAAGGAAATAAGTTTGGTAAAACGTACCAACCCTAAAACCCTATCGAATGTGACATATTAATGACACTAAAACCTAATTTACCTAAAATGCATCGAGGGTCGGTATATTAGGTGATTGAGCAAATAATAGCCTTCAGTGAATTACTTATCGAACATTATCGTTAGAGACAATTTAATTTAGTACTGAAACACTTCAAATTGTGTTTCTCAGTTAGCAAAGACTCAGGAAAAGGGAAGGAAACACTGAGTCCAGACCAGGAGACAATTATCAGAGGTTTGTGCACAACTAGTTTTCAACTGATTTTACTCTGAATAAGATTTCATATGATTAATTGTATGTTATTGATTTAAATTGTGTTTGTGCACAATAGTTATTTCTTTTGAATTTTTCAATTGAAATAAATTATGACTATTTGTATATTATTGTTTTCAATTATGGAAATGTGTTTGAATGGATACTTATTGCTTGAAAAGCATTGTAAATAGTTTAAAACTGTGAAAAAATTGATTTAGTGCGATTTGTGAAAATTTGAAGTTAATTATGAATTGTGTTGCCATTTTGTGAATGAATTTATGACTTTAGAAATTTATTGGATTCTCACGAATCATTTGAATAAAATGTTTGGAATTGATTTTGTGTTCACACTTAGCATGACAGTATCATATCATTCCCTCTCCATTTATGGGGTTGTGATCGTTTATTTTCCTTCTCCATTTATGGAGTCGTGATCGTTTATTTTTCTCCCTCTCTGGTTTACCAGTTGAGATGATCGGATGAGTACTCATTATATAGCTAGCTCCCTTCCTCATTGATTTCGATTAGTGGGGTTGTGATTGCTTTGTCGTGGTGTACAACGCGGCATTGATCGGAAATTTGTGTCATGGCTTAAGTTGTGAATGAATTGGCAACACTGTATTCTTAACTTATTCGACTAAATTGTGTTGTTATGCGATTTGATAATTTGTGAAATGAAGTTTAAATTCTTATTGACATTTACTGTCTTTCGAATTTAACTATGTTTTGATTATTGAGATTTATTGTGATATTGTGTTAAATTCCTTATGACAGTATTGTCTTGAATTTAACTATAGTTTTTAAGTATCCACTATTTATTTGAATTATGAATTGTGATTTAAATTTGTATTTAGTTAATGTTATGCACCACTGAGACATTGTCTCAACGATAGCTTTTTATTGCTGTCGCAGGTAGACAGACAGACAGTGCAGCAGACTAGGCTGCTAGTACCTCCAGCGAGAGACTACCGGGTATAATGAGTATACCAATATTTTTTATTTTGTAATGTAATGTATGTTCACTGTATGTACATATGGTTGTTGGTTTTGAGCAGTTGTAAATAAAAATTGTACATTAAAGTCGTAAAATAATTATGAGTTATTTTGGCTTGTAAAAAAATTGTATTATATTTCTTTTATCTCAGTCTTTGAAAAATCACTGTGGATTTGAGTTGAGAAATGTGTTGTGTTGAGAAATATGTTGGAGTTGAGATTTGGAAATCTATTGAAGTGCTTTTTACAGGTTTTCTGAAGAACTATTTTATCCAAAATACAGATGGCACTCTGCCAAAATTTTTACAGAAACTCCAAATAATTCAAATGTGTTAGTTCTATCACTTCAGTTCAAAAAGGTTTTTAACACCTGTAAATAGTGCTCACCACTGTAAAAGAAGTAAGAAATGTTTTTAAAATCCCTTGTAGTGTATTTAATGGATTATCAGTAGACGGAGTTGGTAATTCATTAGGTATACTACGGGATCATGTTATGCCTTACAGAGGGGTAGGGTGTGACAGGAACCATCAAGTCTTCTTCATTAAAGTTAGAGTACACACCTTGGGAAACATTTTGGGAGCAAGAAAGGGAAGTTTTGGTGGAGTTTTGAGGAAAGTCCAAAAGTGGTAAGTGAGTGTTTTCAATTCTTGTTTCATTAAAAGTGTAACCAAGGTTGTGGGTAGTTGATTTATGGAAGAATTTTTGAAGTTTGATGTTTTAATGGAGATGTACATTTTGGCAGCCATGGAAATTCTGTATATGTAGCTTGTTTTTACTTGTTTATGGTTGTCTAAGATGTTGTTATTGATGGCAGCATGGATATGTGTATAATGGTTTGAATTTGGACATGTAAATTAGGTATGTCATGTGGTTAATTGTTGTAATTGGACTTGGAAAAATTCTGAGTTATAATGTATTTGTTGAGAGTGGTTACAAGCTGCCAAAATGACAAAAAATGTGAAGTAAAGTGTGTTAATGTTATGGTACAAACCAGAATTGGCATGGAAGAATTAATTTGGTAAGTGTTGGATGTGTAATTGATAAGGATAAACAATGTGTAATAGGGCAGTGTACATTTTGGCTTAGAACCTTAAGTGTGTGACTCCAATTGGTATGAGAGTAATTGGAGGTGAAACTAGGCACAAAATGTGCCAACTTTCATAAAGGAAGCTTACCAAAATTCTGCCTAGAAGGTGACTTGAAAAATGACCAAATCCGGATTAGTGACTTGAAACCCTGAAAATTGACCATTTGAGCAGTAGTTAGTGTTTTGGCCATAACTCACTCAAAATAGGTCCAAATGACCTAACATTTTTACCATGAATAGTTTAGACATATATCTACAATTCTTATGAAGACACCAAAGCCCAGAATGGCCAGAACCAAGCCAAATAGCTTGCACAAGTTCAGGTCCAAAAACTGGCCAAACCAAAAGTGACCTAAAAATGACCTAAACCTACCATTTTGGTGCATTCTGTTCAGCATTGGTAAATTGACCATAACTTGGTCTACAAAACTCAGAATTACCTGAAATTTTTCCCCGCGTGCAATAAGACATAGACCTACAAGTTTGTAGTTTGGACTGAAACCTGAAAACTGAGGGAACTAGGTCATTCGGTTAGGTCAAATTAGTATACCGAAATCCGAAAAATTGCAATAAAATGCAATATACTTGAAAATGAAATTGGTAACATATACCAAAACTAAAGGGCTATAAAATGTGACATATTGGTAACATTAAACCTAATTCACCTAGAATGCATTAAGGGTCAACATCTTAGGTTGACTAAGGAAATAATAGAATTCAATAAATTAATTATTAAGCCTTATTGTTAGAGACGGTTTAAATGAGTACTAAAACACTTCAAATTGTGTGTTTCAGTTAGCAAAGACTCAGGGAAGGGGAAGGAAACACTGAGTCAGAGCCAAGAGGCATTTATCAGAGGTTTGTGCACAACTAGTTTTTAATTGATTTTGTTCTGAATATTTCATATGATTAAATGACATATTTTTCTTATGTATTATGTTTAAAAAGCATTGGATTTAATTCAATGATTATTGAAATTGTTATAGTATGTATGAATTTAGCTTTGTGAAATGGTATTTCCACAAGTATTAAGCATTGTTGTGAATTGAATAAATTATATTTTGGAAAATTGTGATAGAACATGTTTTGAATTGTGATGGGCAATTTGCATGGAAAAATGCAAATTTA
The DNA here is from genome assembly GCF_030052815.1 of Hevea brasiliensis. Lineage (NCBI taxonomy): Eukaryota > Viridiplantae > Streptophyta > Magnoliopsida > Malpighiales > Euphorbiaceae > Hevea > Hevea brasiliensis. The sequence goes on from NC_079493.1 coordinate 38,176,791, forward strand.
TGATTTGAATTGTGATGAGCATAAAAATTATTGGATATTGGAATTGACTTTGAATCGAATTGTATTGTGATTTATGCTTACCAAAAGGATTGTGATATTATTTTATATCTCACTATAGATGCTTGACTAGGTTATTACTCGTCTCTCTCATTTGTTGAGAAGATAATGGAGTTAGTTGTGTTTTGATTACCATGGTACGTGCACAGGCTTAGATTCTCCTCTTATTAGAGGTTAGATCTAACTTTTTATGTTATGGCCCTTTCGGAAGTTTCATTATTGTGATGTGTACTGTGCACGATGATTCGACCTCCCCAACCATAGGGAGCTAGAATCTGATTCGACCTCCCCGACCATAGGGAGTTAGAATCACCCCGAAGATGGCCCTTTCGGATTAGTCTTGCATAGTTAGTGAGATAATAAGTGGTTTTTGAGATAATGAATGATTTTTGAGATAAAGAATGGCTTTTGTGATAAAGAATGGTTTTAAATAGTAAAGAATTGTGATTTCAATTATGATTTATGTATAATTGATTTTGTTAGAATTACCTTAAATGTTATCATTTGATAAATTGAATTTCGTGATCAAAGTCATTTTATACAAATGATTTATATTATTGGCAATGAATATTTTGAGTTTTGGAATTTGATGAGTATTCAGATTTCCAAATTGTTTGCTGTAAATTTTGTCAATGTATATTGTACTATGTTTTAAATTATAGTTGTGCACCACTGAGTTCACCACTCAACGATAGCTTTGTATGCTGTCGCAGGTGAAAAGAGCATAAAGCAATTGAGTAAGCTTCTTTGAAGAGACATTCAGATCAACTCCAGTTATATCATAGGTATACCCATGTACATAGGTTTTGATGTATGCATGTAATAATATGTATGTAAATTATTTGAGCAGTTGTATAAAAACTCTTGTAAAATATTTTGGTATGTAATTAAATGTAAATTATTGTAAATGTAAATTTGAGATTTTATTTACCTGAATAGCTTTGCAATATTAATTTTTGAGTCTTGTAATCAATGAAATGTTTCTTTTATGATGAGGTTGGTTTGAAAATGAAATGATTTGATTATTGAGATTGAACTGTGAGATGAAATGAAGTTATTGGAGTTGTATTTGAGAAAACATATTGGGAGTGTTTTTCTTTTCAGGTTTGAAGAACTGTTTTGTCAAAATACAGCCAGCACTCCGCCGAAATCTTGAAAAATTTTTATAACATCATATTTTAATCGATGATTTAAATTTCACGATAATTGATTTAAAATCCCTTGTAGTATATTTAATGGGTTATCGGTAGGCGAAGTACGGTAATTTATTAGGTGTACTACGGGATCATGTTACATCTTACGGAGGAGCAGCGTGTGACATTGCAACTTGCTAGGGTTCTTCTTTTTCACTTCTTTTTGCTCCCAAAAGACTCACCATGATAAAAGAACAAGTTTTTGTGTTGCTAGGTTAGGGTTTTGTTGAGAGAGGACTAAGGGAAGGGAGCTTGTTAACTCAAAAATGGTAGAGTGAGGGAGAGGTATGGGATGGCAATGAAGAAGAGAGAGTGGCTACTCCAAATTCTAGAGTTTTACTCCTTTTTCTTTATCCTTTAATGTATTTTAATTGCCTTTCTTTAATTTGATTGGCCATCCTTTTTAATTACCTCATGCTTACATAAGCATGAAGTAATAAATCCCATTTTTTCATTTTGTTTTCTTTTCTTGTCTACTTAATTTTAATTAAATTTTTAACAATATTTATTCACATTTTATGTCATATAAATTATTTATTTAACTGGATAAGTTGGCCAAAAATCATCTCTGAAGATGAAATGACCAAAATGCCCTCCGTTGGGCTTAACGAGCCAAAATTGTGTGTACCGATAGAAAAATTTTTCTAAGTATTTTCTTGGCATTCTAATGCCATAAGAATCTCAATGACCCTTCTCTGGAGTCCCAAAAATTATTTTATAATTTTTTCCCCTGGGTCTAGGGTTGTTAACGGCCCTCACCGTCACTTCCCCTTCGGGTTTCTCATCACTAGGGTTTCAGCTCATTTAACCTTAGTGTACTTCATTCCTATAAATTTTCCTTGATTGTTATGAGCATTATTTAGTTTCTTTATAACTCCTCACTCTATTCTATTTATAATTTCAAACATTCTAGCTGTCCGGACTGACATTGGTCACCGGAATAGTAGACTGTACAGACTAGCTAAAGTAAGGATGTTACAACTCTTCCCCTCTAATAAAAATTTCGTCTTCGAAATTTACCTGATGCAAATAGTTGAGGGAACTGTTGCCTCATCGTCTCTTCACTTTTCCAAGTTGCCTCATCGTCTCTTCACTTTTCCAAGTTGCCTCTTCAGTGTTATGGTGCCTCCAAAGCACTTTCACCAGTGGAATTTGTTTATTTCTCAGTTCTTTCACTTCCTGAGCTAGAATCTGTATAGGTTCTTCTATATATGTCAAGTCCGGTTGGATTTCAATCTCTTCCATGGAAATTACATGTGAAGGGTCTGAGCGATATCTTCTTAATATAGAAACATGGAATACATTATGGATTTTATCCAGTTCTAGTGGTAAAGCTAGCCGATAGGCCACTAGTCCCACACGTTCAATGACTTAATATGGGCCAATGAACCTAGGGCTTAACTTACCCTTTCTTCCAAACCTCAGTACTTTCTTCCACGGTGAGACTTTGAGAAACACTTTATCGCCAATTGCATACTCTATCTCTTTTCTCTTCAAGTTGGCATAAGATTTCTATCTATCTGAGGCAACCTTCAGGTTAGCTTTGATTATCTTCACTTTCTCCTCAGTCTGTTTCACCAGGTCTGGTCCTACCAGCTTATCTTCGATCAATTTAGTCTAACACACTGGGGTTCTATATTTCCTCCCATACAGTGCTTCATACGAAGCCATTTGAATGCTAGCTTGGTAGCTATTATTATATGCAAATTCTACCAGTGGGAGGTATCTATCCCAACTCCCTTCAAACTCAATGACACAACTCCTTAGCATATCCTCCAGGGTCTATCACATAATTCACATTGTTACTATCATTTCAATTTATTAACTATGAAAATTCAATTAGTTCTTAGGTTTACCTGGATTACTCATTCTGACTGTCCATCCGTCTGAGGATGAAAAGCCGTGCTAAAGTGAAGTTGTGTGCCCAAGGCTTCTTGCAACTTTTTCTAAAATCTCGATGTAAACCTTGGGTCTCGGTCAGATATGATGGAAAGTGGGATTCCACACAGTTTAACTATCTCACTGATATATAATTCTGCTAACTTCTCCAGTGAGTAGTCAGTCCTAACTGGCAGAAAATGTACTGACTTTATCAATCTATCCACTATCACCCATACTGCATCACGCTTCTTCTGGGTGAGAGGTAGACCACTAACAAAATCCATAGTGACCTGATCCCATTTCCATTCAGGTATGCTTATAGGCTGTAGCAATCCTGATGGAACTTGATGTTCAGCTTTAAATTGCTGACATGTTAAATATTTAGTCACATAGTCAGCTATATCCCTCTTCATACTAGGCCACCAATAATGAGGCTTCAAATCATTATACATTTTTGTGCTTCCCGGGTGCATAGCATAAACACTAGTGTGTGCTTCTTTCATAATACTAGTCTTCTGTTCCCCATCATCTGGTACACATACTCTTCCTCTGTAGTACAGACATCCATCTGCTTTCACCTCATAATTAGTTTCCTTTCCCTCTGGAATTTTACCCACAATGGCCATTAATTTTTCATCTGCCTTCTGCCCATCTTGTATTTGCTGTAGTAAGTTTAGCCTCACTTGTAACTCAGTCAAAATAGCTCCATCTTGAGCTAAGGACAGACGGGCATTTAGTGATCTTAAAGCTGTGATGGACTTCCTGCTTAAAGCATTAGCAACTACATTTGCCTTCCCAGAATGATAATCTATCACACAATCATAGTCCTTTAGGAACTCAATCCATTGCCTCTGTCTAAGATTGAGCTCCTTTTGGGTTGGCAAATATTTTAGACTCTTGTGGTCTGTATAGATGTAGCATTTTTCACCATATAAATAATGCCTCCATATCTTCAGTGCGAAGATAATTGCTGCTAACTCCAGGTCATGAGTAGGGTAGTTCTGTTCATGTGGCCTTAACTGCCTGGAAGCATAGGCGATCACTTTCTCCTCTTGTATCAATACACACCCTAGTCTATTATGTGAGGCATCACTGTAGACCACAAAGTCTTTTCCTAACACACTGCTGTGTGCTGCGGTGCTTCACAACATAGCCTTTAGCCTCTCAAAACTGGCTTGGCACTTGTCGTTCTAGCCAAATTTCACATTTTTGTGCAACAACTTGGTCATTGGAGCAACTATAAGAGAAAACCCCTTCACAAATATTCTATAATACCCAGCTAGCCCCAAGAAACTTCTGACCTCAGTTGTATTTCTAGGAGGCTTCCATTCTATCACTGCTTCTATCTTTTTGGGATCCACTCTAATCTCCTCTGCTGATACTATGTGTCCAAGGAAGGAGATTTCACTTATCTAGAAGTCACACTTAGACAACTTAGCATACAGCTTCTTTTCTCATAGGGTTTGCAAAACAATCCTTAAATGTTCATCATGTTCTTCCCTGGCCTTGGAATACACCAGAATATCATCAATAAAGACCACTACAAATTGATCTAAGTATGGGTAGAAGATACGGTTCATAAGGTCCATAAATGCTGCTGGTGTATTTGTTAACCCAAACGGCATCACTAAAAATTCAAATTGCCCATACCGGGTTCTGAATGCAGTTTTTGATACATCTGCATCCTTTACCCTCAACTGATGATACCCTGATCTGAGATCAATTTTTGAAAATACACCGGCTCCCTTCAACTGATCAAACAGATCGTTAATTCTGGGCAACGGATATTTATTCTTCACAGTTACTTTGTTCAACTGTCGGTAATCAATACAAAATCTCAAGGTTCCATCCTTCTTCTTCACAAACAGCACCAGAGCTCCCCATGGTGTCACACTGGGGTGTATGAACCCCTTATCAAGTAACTCCTGCAACTGAATTTTCAACTCCCTCAATTCAATGGGTGCCATCCTATAAGGGGCAATAGAAATTGGTGCTGTACCTGACATTACCTCAATAGCGAACTCGACTTCCCTTTCTGGTGGTAAACCAGGCAACTCTTCAGGAAATACATCTAGAAAGTCTCTTACTGTGGGTATATCACACAGGTTCGGCTTAGCCTACCTAGTATCAACCACGTGTGCTAGGTAAACTTCACAACCTTTTCTCATCAATCTTCTTGCAACTGTGGCTGAGATAACATTGGACAGGAAATCTATCCTTTCACCCACAATAGTAATCTCATTACCCTCAGAAGTTTTCAAAGAAATCCTCTTCAATTTGCAATCAACTATTGCCTGATGACGTGACAACTAGTCCATACCGAAAATCACGTAAAACTCGTGGAAGGGCAATTTTATTAGGTCTGCTGAGAATTCATACCCCTGAATCCTCAACGGGCAACCTTTATACACTTTAATCACTACCACATTGTGGCCTAGTGGATTTGTGACCAGAATGTCTTGATCACTCTCCTCTACTGGAACTCCCCTCTCTACGAGTAGTTTGATGCAGATGTATGAATGAGTGGATCCTGGATCCACCAATGCATGCACAAAAGTGTTGTAGAGGGAAAATGTACCCCTGATAACATCCAGGGCATCTTGCTCCTCCTGAGCTCTGATGGCATAGGCCTTGGCAGGTATTCTAGTCTCTGGCCTCTCAGCTAACTCGGATGCAAGCCTCAGTGATGGACCAGCTGCCTAAGATTTACCGGGCTTCCTATCCCTTTGTGGTGCAAGAGTAGGTTTGTCAGCTTGTGTTGGAGCAACTGTAGTAGTCCTCTTCGGACAATTCTTGATCTGATGTTTTGTACATCCACACCGTAAGCATGCACTAGTCACTTGCCAACAGTCCCCCTTATGCCACTTTTGGCAGTATGGACAGGCGGAAGATGCTGGGGCTGGTCCCCTGAACATCGTCCCTGGAGAGCTGCCCACTAATGGTGTGGATTGGCCTCTCCCAGGTGTGAACTGTGGTCTGGGCCACTAGGACTGACCTTGACCTTGTAGTTGTCCTGAACCCTGAGCAGGAGGACCCTTACTCTTCTTACTGGGAGCAGAAAATGTGCTGGACTGACCTGGACCCCTCTTCTACTGTCTTTCCCTTCTATTTTGTTCATTTGTTCGGACTCTTTCTACTTTTGTTGCAACATCAACTAGCTTAGCAAAATCTGTAATCTCCAATGCTGTGATCATGACTTTGATATTGTCATTGAGCCCTTCTTCGAACCTTCTGCACCTCTTTGCCTCTGTAGGGACTATCTCCCTCCCATATCGGCTCAGTCTGACAAACTCACGCTCATACTCTACCACTGATAATTGCCTCTGTCTCAAACTGATAAATTCTCTTCTTCTCTGTTCTAAATATACCTTACTGACATATTTCTTCTTGAACTCTGTGAGGAAGAATTCCCAGGTGATCCATTCCGGTTGCACCTCACTGGTTACTGTGTCCCACCACTGATATGCATCATCCTAAAGTAGGGACACAGCACCCTCCAGGTTCTGCTCGGGGGTGCAATTAAGTTGTTTCAGCACTCTGATTGTTCTATCCAACTAGTTTTCTGCTGTCATGGGATCATCCTCCTTCTTCCCAAAGAAATCCACAACCCCATGTTTTCGCAATTTCTCCAGATGGGACTTCTATGGTGCTAGTGGAGGTTGTGGCTGTGGCTGTGGTGGTGGAATTGCCCCCGTCATTTGTCGGTAGAATTTGGTCATTTTCTAGAATAGTGCAAACTGAGGTTGGGCAGGTGCCTTAGCTGCTGGTGGAGTAGATTCTCCCCTACCCCCAGATTCAACCCTTGGTGGAGCATAACTCTCCACCTCTTCATCAACTGCTTTTTGAGAAGCAGGATCCATATCCTATTCAAAATAAGAAAACAAACAGATCTGCATCAGTGTCACCTCAATACTTATAAATGTAATGCAATGCTATGCTCTCTATCTAGGCCTAGAAACGCCTAAACTGATGCTCTGACACCACTAAATGTTACACCCCTTACTCGTCTACAGTGTAGCCGAGCAAGATATGCCACACAGTGTGCCGAAGCACCAAATCATATTTCAATTCAATTTACCCTTTTTACTTATTTATTAACTATTTTTTTATTAATCTGAATTTTCCGTAAATTTTATAGAAAATCCGGCAAAGTGTCGGCTGTAAATTGGAAAAATAGTTCTTCTGAATCTGTTAAAAAAACTTCCAATAAAATCATCACATCATTCTCAGTCAACCACCAATATATTCTCAACAATTTCTCAAATGATTTCAGTATCTCAAAATTCAATTCATTTCATATCACACTCAATTCAATGAGAAATGCTCACATTTATTACTGAACATAGTTCATAGATAATTACATTAAAAACATAATTACATGAGTTTATAATATACATTACAGAAGTTTACAAAATACAAAATATCAAAATATGTAAGGTTCAATCCTTTACCTAGCCCCTAATGCTCAAAATCTCAGGTACATCCATTATTGACTTATCTTGCATTAGTTAAGTTGATCCCATTGAGCCAGTAATTATGCAAATAATTTTAATGTCCTCAGGTACGTCTAATATTGGCCACCAAACCATTTACATATTTACAACATCTCATGCTTAACAATTATTCTTAAGAAAATCTCTTAAATTAATTGCATCTTATGCAACTATTTAAAATTTCTTAAAATAATTGCCCCAATGGAGAATCCATATTATAATTACTTTAATTATAGCATATCCAACTTAATCATTTGTTTGGAAGATTTTATGGTCATCCTAATTACTATTAAGGTCTCACTTCGCACATTATCCATTTAGCATGCATATATCATAAAATTGCATACATTCCCATATATCTCATGCATTCATGGATAAACAGTAAATATGGTATGATCATGGACTTTCTAAGGGATTTAATTTTGAGCCGCCAAGAATTGAATCAGGGCATTCCTAGGTACATTTCATTCATTCATTTTACAATAGTTGCTGAAGGAGTACATAATCAATGCTTGATCTTGAATTCCTCCCACTGGTCCCACTAATGCTCTTGACCTCCTTGAACTTCTTGCAATCCAATTACATAGTAATCTTTGGCATACCAAAGCGAATTTACAATAACTTAAATAAATGAAATTACAACCCAAAAATTATTACAACTTTAATAATACATGCCCAAAATAAATTAAAATAAATTAATTAATTTACAATCCCAAAGAAACATAAAAGAAATAAATCCAATCACATTGGTCTTTTATAGTCCATGATCATCTATCATGCATATCACTATTTAATAATTAAACAAAACATACATACTTAAATTAAACTGAATATCTCATATTCAACTTAAAAATCCAGATTTGAATATGATTCAAACAAATTTAAAAATTCAGATTTGAATCACATTCAAACAAATTTAAAAATTCACATTCAAACAAATCTCATATTCAAACAACCTTAAAAATTCAGATTTGAATCATATTCAAATAACCTTAAAAATTCAGATTTGAATCACATTCAAATAATTTTTAAAAATCAGATTTGAATCACATTCAAACAATTTTTACAAATTCAGATTTGAATATTATTCAAACAACTTTAAAAATTCATATTTGAATATGATTCAAACAACTTTAAAAATTCAGATTTGAATCACATTCAAACAACTTTTAAAATTCAGATTTGAATCACATTCAAACAATTTTTAAAATTCTGATTTGAATCAAAATTTAATTGTGTGATTAAAACTCCTAATTAAACATTTTAATTAGTCATATGATGAATCTTTGATCATGCAACAATTGCAGAATTTAATAACAACCATGCACACCATGATCTTCCCAAACCATAAGCACCATGTTGGAATTCATCAAGCATGCCGCCACACATCCATTGCAACCAGCAATGGATAAATAATCTCATGATCAAAACACACAATCAAATCATATAAACAACAATCTAAATGGCAAATATAGTGGCTCTGATACCATTTGAAGGAGCGGAAGCATGAAAAACACAAGTTTATACCATTGAATTCAAAAATTTTCACCTAGGGTCACATGCATCATGCAAAATTTATTTTTATCTATTTGATTTCAATGATAAACAACATATTAAAACTCTTTTAATATGTTTTTCGATCTGTATTTTCCATTTAAGATTTTAGAATTAATCAGATTAATTTTAGAACCCTAGATTAGATCAAGAATAAATACACTAACCTCTTGATGCACTGCAGCGTATTTGTGCCTTTGGGATGCATCTTCAGGATACCAAATGTTGTCCCTCTAGCTTGTTCACACCAAGTTCAACTATGGCAGCCTTTGAACAGCTTCTAAAGCTTTTTCTATTAGTTAGAAAATCAAGTTTTGCCTTTTAAGAGATTAAAGATATAAACAGGACACTAGAAACAATTTCTAGTATTTTTTAATTCAAGAGATTGTTTGCTAATCTCTAGGAATTGATGAGAGATGAAGAAGAAGAGAGAATAGGAGCTTCAAAGGTGGCGGCACAAAGAGGAGGCAGTAGCTTATATTATTTTTCTTTTCATAACAACACGTATATAGCTAGGTCACCACTTAAACCCTTGCCACATGTCACCCTCTGATTGGTTCTAGGTTTAATTGACCCAATCACATTGTGCCAAGTGTCAAACCTATATTTAATCTTAATTTTAATCATCTTACATGATTAAAAAATATTTGGCAAGCTTATGTGTAATGCCATGTGTCACCATCTCATGGTGCCACATGTCACCCTGTGAAATGACCAAAATGCCCTCGTGTCTGAATTTTGAGTTCTCAATACAAAATAATTATTTCTCTTCTTCTAATCAATTTATATCAAATATAAATTAATTAATTAATCTTTATTAATTAATTTCTCATTAATTAAATTCATATTTAAACACTTTAAATATAAATTTAACTTATACTATACATCCAATAATATAGATTTGGTTTCAAGCCATGCTAGGGACTTTGCAATCTAATTGCAAACCAAACCTATTTAATTAGTCAATTAAACTCTTTAATTAGTTAATTAAATCATATTTAATTTGGTGATTACTTGTGTATTTGTGTGACTTACTAGGCTCATCACTAATTGGCAATGAGATATGATATCAACTCTTAATATCATCAGAACTCTTTCTTATCATAAATGATTTCTCTAAATCATTTTATCCACCTCATAGACCATGGTTAACACCTAGCATAGCATGCCATGGCCACCCAATCAGTAATAAGGTTTACCTTAAATGAACCTATAATCATATGTTACCATGCACTAGAATCTCTCTATTACAAAATTCCAAATCAAGCTGGAGTCATGGTTTATGTTAAACCCCATTTGCTATGAATATTATGTTCTCTTTTAATTCCAATTCTTGATTAAAAAGATTTTCTCATTGGAAACTCTTTTTTGATTAAATCTATCTGTCCTGGCCAAGAACTTGAAACATCAAGAACAGTTAAATTAACATAGGATTTTATCCCTATTTACTTAGAGGAATAGATTCCATCTTTGATCAACACCTACCTCCATATATAACTAGTAGGAGCCAACACATGCCCATATACCCATACACAGTACAAGTATGAAAGCAATATCAAACTCAAACCACCTATATACAAGATAAATGTGCTATCTCAGGTCTAAAGATTATATACACTGATATGATTTATGACAATACATTGACAAGAGTAAACTCCATGTGCTTGTCATAAGTGTCATAGGTTCGACCTACTTATCATGTATAAGTGCCTATCATGTTTGTTATATTTCGTGAGACTCACCATTTCATCTTATTTATATCTCATATAAATAACTTGGGAACAAGCACGAATATAATCTTTCTGGATAAGTCATGTCCTTATTGTGAAGTATCCTCGATTGTGAACCTATTTATGATACTTTGTGCTAGAAATACTGTCACTCATATTCTTAACAACTTAAGAATAGAATTTCTAAGAAAATATCAATGGACCTTTTCTATTACACATAAATATATTATGTAAACGGAAAAGTGGAAATGCCTTTTATTAATAAAAACATGTACAAGTTACATACTAAATGATATATTGTAGGGCATATTACTAACATCTAAAAGATTTAATGGCTTCGTCAAAGCGGATGTTGCAACTCCTCGAAGCTTGCTTTAACCCATAAATGGATTATTTTAGCTTACATACTTTGGAACGATCTTGAGATTCAAAACCCCTAGGTTGTTCCATGAATATGTTTTCCTCAATATAGCCATTGAGAAAAGTTATTTTGGCATCCATTTGCCAAATTTCATAGTCATTGTATATAGCTATTGCTAATAAAATCCTAATAGATTTAAGCATGGCAACAAACGAGAAAGTCTCCTCATAGTCGATTCCTTGCCTTTGGCAAAACCCTTCGCAACTAGCCTTGCTTTATAGGTTTCTACCTTTCCATCAGAATCAATTTTCTTCTTGAAAACCCATTTATTCTCTATAGGTACAATACCTTCAGGTGAGTCTATAAGATCCTAAACTTGGTTCTTGTACGTGGAATCCATTTTAGATTTCATTGCTTCGATCCATTTAGAAGAGTCTATATCTGATATAGCTTTTTTATAGGTTAAAGGATCATATCCATGATCTATTTTCTCATGAATAAACAACTCTTGTCCATTTTCATGAAGAAAACCATACCTCTCTGGTGGGTGAGATATTCTAGTTGATCTGTAAGGAAGTATTATGGATGTATCATCAATAGGTTTAGGTTGATTGGATGGATATATATCCATCTGATTCATTGGTTGATTGGAATTTTCTAATTCCAATTCTGTTTGCCTTCATTTACCAACTTTTTGAATATACTACTGTTCAAGAAATATGGCATCCCTACTTATCACAACTCTTTGTGATGTTGGCAAATAAAAATAATATCCAAAACTTTCTTTTGGATAATCAACAAATCATCCCTTTTCATACTTTTTTTGTAACACCCTCATTGTAGCAATTCCGTACATTCTACTGTTTCAGTGACTGGTGCCGGTCCAGACAGCAAGAACGTCTAGAAAAACATTTAAACTAAAGTGAGGAGCTATAATTAACTCAAATATTAACAAGAAAAATTTAGGAAAAATTTTAGAAATAAAATACAACCAAGTAAAATGAGCCGGTGCCCTAGCAATGGGTAACCCAGTGGGAAGTTGCGATCTTCACAGCTAGAAGCCCTAAACCCAGGAGAAAATTTATGAAATAATTTTTGGAACTCCAGAGAAGAGTCATTAAGGTTTCTATGGCATTAGAATGCCAAGAAAAGGCTTAGAAAAATTTTTAGATCGGTACAGACAATTTTGGCTCAATAAGCCAAATGGAGGGCATTTTAGTCATTTCGTCTTTAGAAATGATTTTTGACCAACTTGTTTAGTTTAATAAATAATTATTATGACATAAAATATGAATAAATATTGCTAAAAATTAAATTGAAAATGAGTAGAAAAGAAAAGAAGAGAAAATGAGTTAAATAGGGAATTATGACCTCAAGCCTATGTAATTAAAATATTTTCACTCAATCACAACTTAACAAAATGACTAAATGGATAAAAATAAAACAAAATAAGATAAAAAGAAAAAGAAAAAAAAAATCAGCAGCCATCTTCAACCTTGGCAGCCGAAATTGCTTGAGAGAGAGAGAGAGAGAGAGGAGAACTTCCATGAAAGCTTTGTTGGAGCTTTGGTTAACCCACTAAATCACCACAAAACCCTAGCTTCCCTTCACAAATATTTACCCTTACACCTAGAACAAGTCTTGGGCAGCAAAAAGAAAGAGAAAAAGAGGAGTTCTCAAGCTTTGGGAATTAGCTAAATCAAGGTTAATGCTAATTAGTCTTAATTACTTTTTGTATACATCATGGATAACATGAATTGAGTATAATAAGCTAATTTAAATAAATTTTGCATGGCTGAATTTCACCATATTTTAGCAGCCTTAGGGTACATTAGGGTCCCTTTAATTTGAATGAATTATAGTTGTACATGGCTGCCATTGAATATGAACTTGATGCCTTAACTCATTGATTGCATGCATATGAAGCATTGAAGTTGTTGGAGTTAGGATTTGGGGGAAAACTTGGGATTCTACTTATGTGTTGGTAAATGGAAGTTCTAATGGTCAATTAGTGACCATTTGGCTGAGTATAATAAGGAATTGAAGTGAATGGTAGCTTGGGATTTGAGGTTGGGTGTGCTGCCTTGAGTGGCCTACAGGTTTGGATGTGAGTCTAGCATGTTTGGGCAGTTATAACTTGGGTAGTGTAGGTTCAATTGGTGCAAGGCCAATTGGACATGAAATTAGACACATAATGACACAATTTTGGTGAAGGAACCCTGTTCAAAAACTAAACATAGGATGCCCTAAAAATTGACCAAATTCGGGTGATATACATTCTACCTGGGCAAAATGATCAAATGAATAGTGTTCATTCATTTGGTTATAACTCAGTGTAGAAAGGTCCAATTGACCTGAATTTTATATCGATAGAAAGATGAGACATGGTCCTACAACTTTCATGAAGAAAACAAACCCAAATTTTGACCATAACATGTCCAAAAACTCACTTGCAGTCATGTACAAAAACTGCAGAATTGATTCTACCCAGAAATTCTGGAAAAATTGCAATCCAGCCAGTTATGGTATTTAGGCCATAACTTGAGCTAAAAAACTCCAAATGGAGTGATTCAAAAAGTGAAATGTAACTAGACACAATAAAAAATAACTTTGATTAAGAAAACTTGGCCAAATTCTCACTGTAGAATGGCCTAATAGAATAGTAAACTCTAGCACCCAAAAACTGAAATTTTAATTTATTCTCCATTGGTTAGGAGTATGGATTGGCAACTAATGCCAACATTTTTGGGAACCAAAATGTGGTAAATTTATGTGATTAGGACTTATGTAACTATTATCCATTGAAAAGTCAATAATTTGACCTAAATAGTAAAATGAATAGTAAGCTTACATGTAAAGCATGAAAATTCAATCAATAACTTTGTAATGTGCCCTAGTACACCTAGTAAGATTGGTTTGGATAGGTTGGCATGCCAATAGGGTTCAGTTAGTAGTACTGCACATGGCATTATGCCATTCTGTGATTTTACAGCTTTTAGCCATTCTGATATTATGATGATACTTAGCGTTGTGCCTAATGTTTGTTATAGCTTATCAGCTGTTCTGTTGCACACCAGGAGATACATACGTGACCGATGGTGTGACGGCCCGAGGTACTTGGTACCCAGTGCCAGTTTACCCATTTATCCAGTCCAGTCATCCAGTATAGGTTTTCCACCTACGACAGCATACAAAGCTATCGCTGAGTGGTGAACTCAGTGGTGCACAACTATAATTTAAAACATAGTATAATATACATTGACAAAAATTACAGCAAATAATTTGAAAATCTGGATACTCATCAAATTCCAAAACTCAAAATATTCATTGCTAATAATATAAATCATTTGTATAAAATGACTTTGATCACGAAATTCAATTTATCAAATCATAATTAACCATTTAAGGTAATTCTAATAAAATCAATTATACATAAATCATAATTGAAATCACAATTCTTTACTATTTAAAAAACCATTCTGTATCTCAAAAACCATTATATATCTCACTAACTATGCAAGACTAATCTGAAAGGGCCATCTTCAGGGTGATTCTAACTCCTTATGGTCGGGGAGGTCAAATCAGATTCTAACTCCCTATGGTCGGGGAGGTCGAATCATCGTGCACAGTACACACCACAATAATGAATCTTTCGCAAGGGCCATAACAGAAAAAACTTAGATCTAACCTCTAATAAGAGGAGAATCTAAGCCTGTGCACGTACCATGGTAATCAAAATACAACTAACTCGATTGTCTTCTCAACAAATGAGAGAGACGGGTAATAACCTAGTCAAGCATCTGTAGTGAGATATAAAACAATATCACAATCCTTTTAGTGAGCATAAATCACAATACAATTCGATTCAAAGTCAATTCCAATATCCAATAATTTTTATGCTCATCACAATTCAAATCATAAATTTGTATTTTTCCATGCAAATTGCCTATCACAATTCAAAATATGTTCTATTACAATTTTCCAAAACATAGTTTATTCAATTCCACAACAATGCTTAATACTTGTGAAAATACCATTTTACAAAGCTAAATTCATACATACTATAACAATTTCAATAATCATTGAATTAAATCCAATGCTTGTTAAACATAATACATAAGAAAAATATGTCATTTAATCATATAAAATATTCAAAACAAAATCAGTTAAAAACTAGTTGTGCACAAACCTGATTTGAGTCACTCCTAGGACTTGACTCAATGTTCTTTATGCTTCTCAATATCCTTATCAACTGAAACACACAATTTAAAGTGTTTTAGTACTCAATAAATTTGTTTCCAACCATAAAATCCAATATCTAAATTTTCTTGGTACTATTCCCTTTAATTTATTTCATTAGTCAACTTATAATGTTGACCCTTGATGCACGCTAAGTGAGTCAATTCTAATGTTACTAATATGTCACATTTTAGAGCCCTTTAGTGTTGGTATATGTTACCAAATTTATCTTCAAGTGTATTGCATTTTATTGCAATTTACCGGATTTCAGTTTACTATTTTGACCTAGCCGGACGACCTAGTTCCCTCGATTTTTGGGTTTCAATCCAAACTATAAACTTGTAGGTCTATGTCTTATTGCACGCGGGGCAAAATTTTAGTTCATTCTGAGTTGTTTAGTCCAAGTTATGGTCAATTTACCATTGCTAGACAGAATGCATCAAAATGATAACTTTAGGTCATTTTTAGGTCACTTTTGGTTCGGTCAATTTTGGTACTTGAAGTTGTGCAAGCTATTTGACTTGCTTATGGTCATTTCTGGGTGTTGGTTTCTTCATAAGAATTGTAGATATATGTCTAAACTATTCATGGTAAAAATTTTAGGTCATTTGGACCTGTTTTGAGTGAGTTATGGCCAAAATACTAACTGCTGCCCAAATGGTCAATTTTCAGGCTTTCAAGTCACTAATCCGGATTTGGTCATTTTTCAACTCACCTTCTAGGCAGAATTTTGGTAAGCTTCCTTCATAAAAGTTGGCACATTTTATGCCTAGTTTCACCTCTAATTAGTCTCATATCAATTGGAGTCACACACTTAAGGTTTTAAGCTAAAATATACCCTGCCCTATTACACATTGTTCATCCTTTACCAATTACACATTCAACACTTACCAAGTTAATTCTTTCATGCTAATTCTAATTTGATATGGTACCAAATCCATTCCTCACTTCATATTATAGTTAATTTGGGCAGTATATTACCAATTGACAATACACCAATTACAATTCCAATTCACGAAATCCAATTCTAACAATATATACACATAATCACTCCTAACCATAACATATAACTTCTCCACTATCATAACATATAACTTCACCACTAATTTACATACACATTTAGCAATCTTTAGGACCACGATTCATCAAACAACTTCATGAATTCTAGCATTCTTCAAGAAGTTAATAAGTTGTTGAATTGTAAAGCCTCCAATAATTGCTTTCAAGCTCCAATTTTCACTTGGTCCATCATCACATACACATGAAGTTAACTTACTAAAATCTTAAATCACATTAGTCAACATTAATTCTCCACAATACATGTAAGAATAGTTTATTTAGTATACAATTCCATGGCTGTCCATTTAGGCAATTACACAGAAAATTTCAAACTCAAAATAAATTTCCAATTCAAGTACTCAACTTTAACATACACCAATAATTAACCTACTAGAACTTTTATTTACTTCAATCAACATCAATACCCATCAAATTCATGTGAAAACAATTCAAAGCTCTTTAATCACCATGGCTGCCAAAATTAGGTTCCTCAAATAATTCATCAACAATAAAAATTCTTCCATAAATCAACTACTCACAACACCCTTTCAAAGTTTAAGGAAGCAAGAATGGAAAATACACACTTACCACCTTTGAGGCTTGACCAAATCTTAACCAAAACCTTTCTTTCTTGCTTTCTACATGCTTCCCATGGTGTGGAGAATAACTTTAGTGAAGGGAGTATTGAAGGATCATGGCTTGATGAAGGAAGTCTTGAGCTCCATGCAAGGTATGGCCATGGAGGAAAATGAGAATTCATTTTGGCAAGGTGATGAGAAGGTTGAAGATGAAGTGAAAAATGGTTGATTCATGTCACTAAGTGGTCTTATATCTGTCCACTAACGTCCCACTAAGTCCCATTAATTATCAATTAACATTATAATAATCCAAAGTTATCTTAATTGCCATAATGCCCTTATAATTCCTTTAATTATATTATGTGTTATATTTCTTATTTTCATGAATTTTCAAAGTTTAATACTACTTATTTTTAATATACATTTAGGTTAAAAGTCAACTCAGGGTGTCAATTGACCAAAATGCCCCTATTCGGGTTGTATTCCCGATTTTTTGGTAACATCGAGTTTTGTCGTTTTCTCGATTTCTCGTCTTTCTTTGTACTAATTAATTAATTTTTCTTTGATATTTCTAATGACATTTATACTTCAATAGACGTTTATTTATGTCTTAAAAATATTTTCCAGGGTTCCCCATGGTCCAAGGCTAGTTAACGGTCCACGCCGCAACTTCCCAGTGCGGTCACCCATCGCTACGGTTTTCAGCTCGTTTAACTTGGTTACATTTCATTGCTATTATTTTTTCTTTATTTTTCTTGGATTTTCTTTTCTTGTATTTCATTATGTTGTGCCTCCTCACTAACATTTAAATGTAGTTCTAGGCATTCTAACTGTCTAGACCGACACTGGTCACTGGAACAGTAAAACGCACTACCGAACATAGGGGTGTTACATAAGGGGTGTCACATTGTTTCCAATTTATTAGTCTTTAGCTTTTTAATATAAGCGAGACAACCCAAAATCTTAACATGTTTAAGACTTGATTGTCTTCCATGCCATATCTCATAGGGTGTGGAAGAGACTAATTTTGATGAAACTCAGAAGAATATGCAAAGTTGTTTCCAATGCAAATCCCTAGAAGGAGATTGGCAATTCTATATAGCTCATCATGCTACATACCATATCTAATAGGGTATGGTTTCTCCTTTCAAATATCCCATTTAATTGTGGCATTCCTGGAAGAGTTAATTGAGAAATAATGCCATGTTTCTTTAGGAATTCATCAAATTCAGTACTTAAGTATTCACCTCCTCAATCTGATCGAAGAATTTTAATGCTTTTTCCTCTTTGATTTTCTACTTTAGATTTAAATTTTTTGAACTTTTCAAAGGATTGATGTTGTATTTCATCAAATACAAATACCCATACCTGGATTTATCATCCTTAAACGTAATAAAGTAATGAAAACCTCCTCTTGCCATTTCTTTAAATGGATCACATATATCACTATGTACTAATTCCAAAATATTTTCAGCCCTTAACCCTTGTCCAACAAAGGGAGATCGAGTCATCTTGCCTTTAAGGCAAGCTTCACAAGTTGGAAAAGGGTTAGAATCCAATGAAGATAAAATTCTCATTTTTTCTAATTTTGCAATGCTATCTTCTGCAATATGACCTAATCTTAGGTGCCAAAGATGTCTCACAATAGAGTTGATTTTTGTTATGGCATTAAATTCAATTTGATTGCTGGCACTGGATTTGTTTTTATTATTATTATTCAAATAATAAAGTCCATCATGCATATAACCCATGCCAGTAAATTTATTTCTAAAATAAATATTACAAACATCATTCATAAACTGGAATTCATATCCATTTCTAGTCAAACTAGATACAAAAATGATGTTCTTAAAAGTATCAGGTACATATAATAGATAATCTAAATACAAAACATGTACAGATATATATAAAAACTTAGACCCTATGGCTAATGCTTCAACAGTTGATCCATTGCTAATGCAGAGTCTAACATCTTGCGTCTGCAAGCTGCTACTGCTTGCTAATTCCTGCACATCAAAACAAATGTGAGAACTTGCACCAGTATCTAAAACCAAAGCTGTAGATGAACTAGGAATATCATCAAAATCTAAACAACAAGATATAGACATAGCTTCTGAAGGTTTATCCTTCTTGTCTTTTAGAAATGACAAATACTCTGGGCAGTTTCTCTTCCAGTGCCCATCTTTCTATTAGTGGAAACACTTTCCTTTGCCTTGCCCAATTTTGGTCTTCTTCTTCTGCTTGGCTATTTTCTTGTAAGGACATGGAATAGGAGATTTCTTATTCTTGTTGCCCTTCTTCTTCCTAGAGATTTTAGCTATAGACGAAGATGCAACCAAAGCCACCTCCTTTCCTTTATTTCCTGGCATATTCTTTTGGGCAATCACTAGCATGTTAAGTAAACTAGCCAAGGTTCACTCTTGTTCGATCATATGGAAATTTGTAATAAAATTTCCAAATGACCCTAGCAGAGACTAAAGGATCAGATCCTTCTGTAATTGGAAATCCATGGTGAAGTCCAGACATTCCACTTGCTCAATAAGCTGGATCATCTTGTGGATATGATCTCCAATATTTTGTCCCTCCGGCATCCTCATACGAAATAACTGCCTTGGTATCTTATATCTGGCATTCCTGCTATATTCACCATACAACTCTTATAGGTAAAAAAGGATATCATAAGTGCTCTACATGTTCTCTGTTACACTTTACCCCTCTGTAAGGCATAACATGATCCCGTAGAATACCTAATGAACTACCGAACTTCACCTACGGATAACTCATTAAGTACCCTACAAGGAATTTTAAAACAATTTTCTTATTTTTGATAAGTGGTGAGCATTTTCTAATAGGTATTTAAAACATTTAATTAACTTTAAAACTAGTTAATATTTTTGGTCCGTTTTATTTTTCCGTAAATTTTATAAAAATTTTGGCAGAGTTCCGTTTGTATTTTGAGAAAACAGTTCTTCAAATACCTGGAAAAAAAAAAGGCACTTCCAATAATTTTTCAACCACTGCTTCAAATTCATACTCAATCTCAATCAATTTCTCAACACATTTATCAACTTTCAAATTTCAAATCCACTATCCAATGATCATCAAAATACTAGCAATCCATTTCATTCAAATTAAATAAAATAGTTCCATTCATATTTCATTAAGGACAAAACAATTTATATACATCATTACAAAATTTACATTAAGAGAAATTCAACTAAAATTTATTACAAACTTTACACAAGCTTTATATAAGCTGCTCAAGACCGAATTTACATGTCCATACATTTATGTGCAATACATACATTAAAAGAAATATTTACAGTCAGGGTATAAATTATACCCGATAACTTCAAGCTGATAGCTCCTCACACCTCACTTTCGACCGCTACTCCTCTAGTCTCTAAATCTGACAAAGAATAAAGCTATCACGAGTACTAGGACTCAGTGGTGCACAACATACTAAAATAATCTTTAAGCAGAATTTAAATCACATTTATTCAAAAATTGAACTGAGCATGCGAGTTAAACACAAAACATGAATTATGAGATTTTATTCCAAACAATTTCATTTCAAAGTATCAAACACATTTCATAAAACTCACAGTTAGATCATGCCATTCGAAACAAATATAATCTCAATAGCCAGAGGCTAAGGAGAAGTCACATCACAAGGCTAGCTAGCTCAAATATATGGATATCCATTCAAATCCTCTTCTACTGGCACACCTCAACACTTCTCCAGAGAAGGAATCAAAATTCAAAACTAATTACCCCCACTAGTCATGCTAGTGAGGTGTTCAAATATATGGTCATGACACTGTGGTTTCAAAACTTATCTTAACAATTTGCTAAACATTGCTATTTCAAATATACACAATAACTTTCACAATTTAAATTAAAACATCATAAATAATGTCACAAATAAACTTTCAACAATTCAAAGCAAAAGTAAAATACATATTTCATTCACTTTATCAATGAATTTTTAAAGCATAGTGATGTTGTGTACAAAACTCAAGCGAGTCGCCTCTTGGCCTTGACTCGGTTCCTTGGGTTCTTTTTCGGTATTCTTTTCAACTGAAACACACAATTTTACAGTGTTTTAGTACCATAACTTAGCATAAATCCAAAAATAAATTTAACTTCACTTTTACCTAGCTCTAACGTGCTAAACTCGACGTTCTTGAAATTTTGTATTTTGGGGTTACTATTCACTACACTATTCAAGTCAAATTGTTGACTTTCTAAGGCTTAATAGGTATGGGAATTTCAACTTCACCCACTTACCACATTTTGGTCACTAAATTTGTTGGTTTTGGTTGTTTATTCAAATTCTAAGTCTTTTAGGCAAATTTGATAAATTTTCAGTTTTGGTGTCTAAGGTTGCACTGTTCCATTGGTCACTTTTCTGTTGGAATTTGGCAAAACTTTCTTCACAGAAAATGTTTCCTATTGTCTTAAGTTTATTTTGTAGCTCAAGTTATAGCCATTTGAACCATGGCTGCCGGATTGGATTCAACCCAGTTTTTTGGGCAAATTTTGGTTCTGGCAGTTTTAGGTCACCACCAAATGACTTGGTTAATGGCATAATTTGAGTTTGTATTCTTCATGAAAGTTTTAGGTCTATATCTCATCTAACCACTGGTAAAATTTCAGGTCATTTAGATCTTCCTAGCTCAAGTTATGGCCAAATGAACAAACACTGTTCATTTGGTCAGTTTGTATAAGGCAGACTGAGATTTTCTGAGTTTAGTCAATTTGTTCACTAGGTTTTGGTCACTTTTTGGGCATGGTTTCTAAATGAAAATTGTGTCATTTAGTGTCTATTTTCATTCCCAATTGGTCTCATACAAATTGGACTTGTAAAATTTCATTTTTGGTCCTTTAAAGGTAACTTGGTCATGCTGCCAGCAGTATGACCACACTCAATCTGAATTGGCTTTTGATTCAAACACTCCTAACACACTTCATTAGGTCACAATTGACCATTTCTTTCCTTAAATTAGGTCCAAGACATCATTTACTAATTTTTCTCTTTTTTGGTCTCTAAACCCTAAGTGTCCAACCTAGTTCATAATTTTCTTGTATTTAGCTAATTCAATACCTTTAATTATAATCATTCAACTAATTAAGGTTTATATACCCATTCAAACCAATCAAACCATGCAATAAAACCCCCATACATATGCTGGCCGAATTTCAGTCTAGTCTCCACAAGTGTTTTTATTTCATTTCTTTAGTTTCTAAGCTCATTTAAATAACTAAACATGCATTTGATTAGATAATTGGAAGTTAGAAGACTAACCTTTGCTTGGAGGGTTTCTAGGCTTTCCTTTCTTCAATTCTTTCTTCTTCTTTTTACTTTCTAATGCTTCCTAAACATGTAAAGAGAATTTTTTGTATTAGGACTTTGTGAATTTATGGAAGAAAGTAGGAAAATTCAAGCTTTCTTTCTCTTAACAATGGTGGAACAAGGTGAGTAAGAATGGAGAGAGAGGTGGGGCGGCAAGGATAATGAGGAAGATGACTTTGTTTCTTTTTTTTTTTTTTATGTCTTTTGTCTTTTGTCTTATGGAAGACCAAAAAAATCCATTTAATTAAATTTATTAATTATGGGATTTATGACATCATGCATGATATCATCTTCCTTCACTTTTTCATTTTCTCTTTTTTTTTTTTTTTCTATTGGTTCTTTAATTTAATTCCCAACTCTGAAATTTTCTTTTCTCCTATTTTATTTGACAGTCAGGTCAGGAGTTAGCTCTCGGGGTCAATTGACCAAATTGCCCCTCGCCAGTTTAACCCGATTTGCAAATAATTTAATATTTTTTTTGGCTCCCTGACCTAATTATTTGACTGGCTTAACAGTTCTTTTTCATGATTTTCTCTTTTCCACTGTGTTCGTAAGGGTCCTAAGGACCACGGCGTCACATTTTACGGTTCGAAATTTGAGTTTAAACTCCACAGTTGTTCCCGAGACGGTCACCCATCGCTGTGACTCTCAGCTCGTTTAACTTCTTATGTTCTGTTTTTCTTATTTATACTTAACTAATTGGCAATTACTAATTATTTGGGTTTAAGGCTTATCTAGTTGTCTTAAGTGTGGTTCTAATCCCCTTAATTATCTGGACCGACACCGGTCACCCGGAACAGTGAAATATACCAGGCTATGCAAATAGGGGTGTTACATTCTCATGTTGTTTTTGTAGCTCATTGGTCATGGATGCTATCATATTGGCTCTTAAATCATGCTCCTTCCATCTGTCCAGCATGTCAAATTCCTCTTGTGAAGCCCTAGGAGGTAAGGGACTAGGAATTTTACAATCTAAAACATATCTTATACATTCTAGATTCAAAACAAGCCTCAGGTTTCTTAGCCAATCTGAAAAATTAGGTCCAGTCAACCTATTATGATCAAGTATGGTTGCTAGGACATTAGTATTGGATGATGGTTGTGTGCTCATTTTTATCAGATTATAAACTGTAGAAAATAACAAGATTAATTAGTAATTGTATCAAGTAATTTACTAAAATGATTATGGTCTTTTAATCAAATTGGTCCTCCCACTAATTTATCGAATCCTACATTTTCAAAGTAGGAAAAGGAAATTCAAGTTGGATTAAATTTCTAGTGGGTAATTAAATTCTTATAGACTTGTCAATAATCCTCAGGCACATCTATTATTGGACTTATAACAATCTATAAGTGAGCAACTCTTTGCCCATCATATCTCATATGAGACTCAATTAATTATTTAGCCCCTAATGCTCAAAACCTTGGCACATCCATTATTAGTTTATCTTGCATTAGTTAAGTTGAGCCCACTGAGTCAATAAGCATGTAAGTTTAAACGTTAATGACCTTAGGCACATCCATTATTGGCCACTAAAGCATCTACATACTTACAATATCTCATGCTTAACAATTACTTCTAAGAAAATCCCTTAAACAAATGCAAGTGTTTAAAATTTCTCAAAGTAATTGCCTCAGTGGAGGGCCATGGTGCAATTTCCAAAATTCACCATCTCCATCTTAATCATTTTACCAGAAGATTTAGTGGGTTGCCTAATTACGAATCGGTCTCATTTTGCATATTATCCATTTTCATGCATTTCTCATACACATTGTGAAAATGTATATATATCACAAACATATATTCATACAATGGAAATGTAAAAGGTATGATCATAGACTATTCTAAGGGAATTTAATCCTAGTCATAAGAATTGAATTCGGGGCATCCGAGGTTAACATCCATCTAATGTTCTTGCTTGATCCCAACTCTTCAACTCTTGAAGGGTCGAACTCCCACTGATCTCCATCATGGTATTAGGCTTCATTCCATTTTGTAAGTCCACCAAGCTAATTACGACATTTATCCTTGGCATACAAGGTGAAATTATAATGAAATTGAGTACTCAAGCTCAAATAAATGAATGTACAACCTATGATTCTGTCACAACAACTTATGATACAGCCCTTGTAAAATTAAAATAATTATTACAATCCATAGAATTGATCAAAAACTCATTCACAATGGTCTCCTAAAGTCCTTGATCACCCACTATGCCAATTTCATACATTCAACAATTCAATATACATGTTAATTCTAAATATCACATATTCAAAATTAACCTAATCACACATTAATCATATTCATATACATGTCATATGCAATTTGGGACCAAGATTAAACAATTCAATCCATAAGAGAATTCACAAAAGTTGGTGAAAGCACCATGACCACTTCACTTGCCCTATGGACATTCCACCTAGGCCTAATGGCACTTCACCCAAAATTTGTAATTTTTCTTACTATCTAATGGCTTTATACATCATCATATTCATGTCTAAGGCCATAAATTAAGTCAAACCAAAAAAATAAAATCACATACAAAACTTTAAATTTTGGCTGAACCAAAATTGCTCCAGTACCCTTGCTTGTAGTTCAATTTTCACTTGATTCAACTTGTGCTCAAGTCACATCCTATGCAACCTAACATGGTCCCAAGCAACCTATAACATGTATTAAGTTCCTAATGGAAAATTAGGGTGGCTCTAATACCAATTGAAAGGAGTTTGCACCAATTGCATGACTAATTTGTCAAAAGGTGCAAAATTTGAGCAATTTGAAATTTTTCCTAAGCTAGGATTTTATGCTTCATGCAACCACTTTTAGCTATGGAAAAACACATCATTTAGTCATAGTAAATCATGTTTCCATTGTTGAATTAGCCTAATTGCCATTAAGAAACATTTTCCCTAAATTAAACTGAATTAGGGCTTGGAGATCACTAACCTTTCTTGGTGCAGAATCACACAATTCCACCTTAATCCGGGTAGTGAAGACTCTCAAGTGCTAGTCCTCTAGCTTGTCCACACTAGCACTAGACCAAAGCCACCTTCGATAGCTAAGAACTCTTCCAAAATCTTCAAGAAATTGGCAGCCAAGAAGATAAGGAGGAAGAGTATGTTGTTTTGTAAGGTGATAATGGTTGGAAGTGAGGAGAAATAATTTTTTCAATGAGTTTTGATCAAGAGTACAACAACTTGTACTGTAGTTTTTGTTCAAGGATGAAGATGAAGCTCAAAAGAGGGAGAGGGCAGCAAAGAATGGCCCGCACACATGAGGAAGAAGATGAAATTAAATTCATTCTCATCTTCCTTTTAAATTCCCATAATTACTTAACACACATGGTGAGTTATGATTGGCCTAATCAAACTCTTGTCTTAATTTCATTGGTCCATGTGTTATGATTAAGTTTTAATCATGGGATTAAGCCTTAATTAATCATCATTAATTAAGCCAAGATTAATTAATTAATTAATATTAATTAATTAATTTTGGTCTTCCATTGACAAAGTCAAAGTGTGAAACTTTGACAAGTCAATATAGTTAATATTTGACAAGTCAACATTTTATAATTCAAACCTCTCCAATTTCCATCTTCTTTCTTTGATTAATTTTCAAGTTTATATTTAAATTATTTAAATATTAACTTATATGCTTCCTTAAATAAATTTAGTTTCAAGTCATGCTAGGAACTTTGTAATATTATTGGAAACTAAATTTGTCTATTCAATTAATCAATTAAACTCTTTAATTAATTAATCAAAATGATTTTACTTTGGTCAATATGCTATTATGTGTGTGACTTACTAGGTTCAATACTAATTGGTAATGAGGATAATATTAACTCCTTAACATTATTGTAATCGTTCTAAACTTAGAATGAAATACCGATTTCATTCAAGTCCTCGTAAGTCGTAATTAACATTTAGCATTATATGTTATGACTACCCAACTAGTTATAAATTATATCTCAAATTTAATGAACGCTTAATCATATGTACCATGCACCAGAATCTCTCCATTACAAAATCTCAATTATAGCTGGAGTCATGGTTTATGTCAAACCCCAATTGCATCGAATATCATATTCTCTTTTAATTCTAGTTCTTGATAAATTTGACTTACTTGTCAGAAACTCTTTTCTGGCTAAGTATATCTATCCTGGCCAGGAACTTAACTAATTAAGAATAATTAAATGAATATATGATTTATCCCTATTTACTTAGGGTAATGGATCCATTCTTGAATAGCACCTATCTCCATATATAACTAGTAGGAGCCAACACATGCCCATATACCCATACATAGTACGAGTATAAAAGTAGTATCAAACTCAAACCACCTATATACAAGATAACTGTGCTATCTCAAGTCAAGAGATTATATGCACTAGTATGATATTTATGATATTGCATTGATAGGAGTAAACTTCATGTGCATGTCATAAGCATCATAGGTTCGGCCTACTTATCATATAAGTGCCCATCACGTTTTTCATATGGTATGAGACTCACCATTCCATCTCATTAGTATCTCATACTAATCTATGGAAACAAATATGAATGGCAATCTTTCTAGATAAGTCATGTCCTTTGTGAAGTATCCTCGATTGCGAACAAAATTTATGATATTTTATACTAGAAAATTCTGTCACTCATATTCTTAACAACTCAAAAATAGAATTTCTAATAAAATACCAATGAACCTTTTTCATTGCACATAGCCAATTTATGTAAACAAAAAAGAATATTTGCCTTTATTTAACAAATGAATATACAAGATACAAACAAATGGTATGCTCTAAGGCATACTACTAATAGCAAGACGACAAGAGCAGCACAGAAGCTAAAAAATTTCAAGTCTAGTTCAAGACAGCCAAGTGACTGTTAAGATGATATTCAACATCTTCTTTACAAATGTACAGCCTAAGTCCTTAAGCTATATACATGGGGGCATCTGTTTAGACCACAATTTAATTTTAATATTTTTGGGCGGGCATATGTTTAGGCCATAGTTTAATTCTAATATTTTTGGGCTCTAGTTAATTAATGGGGCTGAAATATTAAATTAAATTGCCAATTTAATGTGACAGAGCCCATAACTCAAGTTGACAGAAAACTAACAGTCAATGGGTTATTAATTATATAGAGGCAGACCAATTAAATAATTACCCATATAAGTGTATGTTATTTATTAGGTAGTTACAGATATTCAGTGTCTAAAAATATCTACTAAAGGATGAGCATGGAAGTGAAGAAGTGGGCAAATGGATGGAGTTGTGTGAGTGAGTAGTTGTAGGAGTTATGAGTAGTTACAAGCAATTATGGGAAGTTATAAAAGTGGAGTAGTGGTGAGAAGAATGTGGCTAGTGGTGGAGAAGATGATAACCACCAAACTTGGCCACCAAGTAGAGTTTCTTTATAAATTGATGTACTGAGCAAAAGAAAAGGTACGAACAACCAATCAAAATCAACACCTAATAGACACAATGTCTTAACTCAAATTTTTTCTAGTTCAGCAATCTCTTTACATTTTCAAGCGATTTTTTACTTTTCATTTTAGCATTCAACCATTTATTTTCAATTAAAGCAAGTAATTTACATTTTCTTTGCACATATTTCTATTCCCGTAAGTGATCAATTTTACTTTTGAATGCAATCTATAGCTTTCATGTCCATATTTCTTTTTAAGCAATATGCTCATTTAATTTTCAATGCACAGTTTGTCTTTCTAGTAATGATTTAATTCTCCTGCAAAGCGATCATTTACTTTTTTATACACAAATTTACTTTTCTGCAAAGCGATCAATTTACTTTTCTTGCAAAGCAATCAATTTACTTTTCTTGCAAAGCAATCAATTTACTTTTCTTGCAAAGCAATCAATTTACTTTCCAATACACAGATTTAATTTCCTGCAAAGCACTCAATTTAATTTTCCAACGCAATTTTTATATTTTTTGCAATGATCAATTTATTTTTTAAGTACACTTTTACTTTTCAATGCACAAACCTCCTTTCAAGTTTTCTCAAGTGATCAAGTTCTTTTCCATTTTCACAAAAGCTGAACGAGTAGAGATCCTAACAAACTGCATCCTAATGGAGTTAGGGAATCCAAGGAAAAATTAGGTCTTTTCTTTCTAGCCAATCGTTCTATTTTAAAGTTAGACCAGTGCACATTTATTTCACACTGGAATCATACGCATCCTTGGCATGGCCGCAATCTAGTTCACACTTGAGGAAGGGTCATACGTGTTTTTGACACGTGTAAATTGAGTAAAATCAATTTTACAGGAAAATAGCAATAGGTAATTGTTTTAATAAATCTCTTTTATTAGGTATTGGATACTTAATCCATCGTATAAGACTTTATTTAAAGGCTTATAATTAATTACTAGTGTAAGAGCTATATGTTCTATTTCAGCAATATTTTGAACATAAAAGGCAAAACAACTGTAATGAGACTTGGATTTTCTATTTAATCCTTTATCTAATAAATCATTAATTTCCTTTTTGCAATAATTTTCTAATTGTTCATTCATATGAATAGCATAACTTCTTATTGGAATATTTCTCCCATTAAAATCCTTTTCATAAGGTAAAAACACTACATGTTTCTTTCTATTCCAAAAAGTATTAAGAACAGGTACACAAACACCATTTTGGGAAAAAAAATTCTAAATCTTTTATTTTTTGCAAAAAAAAAAAAAAAAAAAAAAAACCTTGTTGTAATTTATCATTAATTTTTAAAATTTTTATTTCATCATTTAAAAATTTAATATGTTTTTTCTTTCTTTCAATAATTTGTAAAGAAGATGTAGATATTTCTTTTAACATATTTAAATCTTTTTCTTGTGCAGGGTGAATAAATTTAAACAAAATTTCTTTTCCTAATATTCTAGCATTGATACCATTCATGTCAATATTAAAAGGATATATCATAAATAAAAATGAAGTTCCAAGAACAATTCCTTGAGACAAATTTTTTTTATTAAAATACAAGGCAAATTAAGACATATGCGTTGATTACAAACTTTTACTTTAGATAATTTATATTTAATTTGTAGTCTAGATTCATCTACTGTATGTAATCTTTCAGTAGTTTTTTCATAAAAAAATAGTTGGTATTAGTCCTTATATAATGTAATTTTGATTAGCACTAGAATCAACAAAAGCAGTTGAAGAAAAAATAAAAATTATTTCCAATTGAAATTATTATAAAAATAATCCATTTATGAAAATTAATCCTAGATACAATATTAACAAAATCATCTAAAGTATAGTTAGATTTATTGCCTTCAGAAGATTCTTTAATAATTTTTCTGTTTTTGTTTTTGTATTTGTATAACTTTTAACTCTAAAAGTTTCCTTTTGACATTAATATTTTTCTTTTTTTAAATCTTGCATTTCTTTTTTAATATTTTTTTTTATTTCTTCTTGTAAATCCTGTGTAGTTGGAGAAATAGACTTTTTAACTTCAAATTTTTAAATATTTCTAAGAGCTTATAAGGTTCAATATTAGTAACAGATTTTTCTTATAAAATAAGATTTTTTAATTTTAAAAAGTATAATAGATTTTTCTTGTAAAATAAGATTTTTTTAATTTTAAAAAGTATTCTTTTTTAATTTCTTGATCATCTATTTTGTCGATAATCTCTAATAAAAGAATCATTTTCTGAAGAAATCATATTAATAGAAAGATTATTGCAATAAAAACCGGTACAAATTCCAGAGCCATCACATGAAACATACCCATTATTAAAAGAATTTGAAGAATTACTTAAAACATTTAGATCATTTTCATAATAATCACTAAATTTATCATTTTTAGAATCAGTATCAGAAAGTAAAAAATTTAACATTTGATTTTTTTAGTTTTTCTGAGATATCTAAAACATTAATTTTTTTTTCTTTTAGCTTATATTGTGATTTATAACGTCCTATTCTCCCACATTTACAACAAACAAGAGGCTTTTTGTTTTTCCTTTTAGATTTTTCATTAGAAGAGCTTGATTTTGATTTTGAATAATCCTTTTGATAATATTTTCTTAGTTTTCTTTTTATAATATTTATAAGACCTTTTTGATAAATTTTTTCTTAGCTTTTGAAGAAGGTGGTAAAATTTTTTCATAACCATATTGTGAACATAATTCCCTTCTAGACTTATATAATTCATTTTTCATTTTTGCTTTAAGTTTTAAATTTGAGCAAAGAGATAAACCTTCATTATTTATAAAAATTTATAAATTCTCCATAAGCTAATTTTTTACAAGGAATTTCAATACCATAAGTATCTTTAATTCTTTGCCTAACCTTATCTGCAAATAATTTTAGTAAACTAGCTATAGACCTTTCTTTCCGGTAAGGATGATTACATCAGTTCTAGAAAAAATTTAGGTAAAGAAAATATCTTTATACTATTTAAAATCTTGTAACTTTGAGCAATTTAAATTTAATAAAACTTCTAAAGATCTCACTTGATAATTACCTGATTCTGGTATAAAACTTTTAGCAATTGCATAAATTAATGAAGCAACTGCATCTTCTTTTTCAATTTATATTGTTTGATTATTTTTTAATTTATTTTTTATTATTTAGTTGTAATATTTATTAGATAGAAAATGTTTTTTTGGTGTTCGGTGCACATTAATAATGATAATTTTCTACACATTAATTTGATATAAAAAAATGATATAATGTCTATAAATCAATAAATATATAAAATTTATGTTTTATTTAAATTAAACCATCAGTCATCCATAAAAGAGAAAATAAAAAATTATAAATATTATTATTTTTAATTTAGAACAAAGAT
Source organism: Hevea brasiliensis (assembly GCF_030052815.1). Classification (NCBI taxonomy): domain Eukaryota; kingdom Viridiplantae; phylum Streptophyta; class Magnoliopsida; order Malpighiales; family Euphorbiaceae; genus Hevea; species Hevea brasiliensis. The sequence continues at coordinate 38,208,105 of NC_079493.1, forward strand.
GATGATGATATTGTGAGAGCTAGTTTATAACGCTATCATTAAAATTTAATGTAAATAGTATTTAAATTAATAGTAAAAACTTGAAAATTTATTACAAGAGAAACATCATATAAAATAATTATGTACTAATTATCTACGATATGCAATATATAAAAGATTTCATAAAATTAAATTTTTAAACAAATATAAAATATATGTATATCATCATTTCTATTAATCTAATAAATTTTACAAATGCATAATCATAATTTTAATATTGTAATTTTTTTTGTCAATCAACTTTACTTGTAATTATATCATTTTTATCATCTCTTTGAAATTCTACGGCTATATAAAATTATAGTTGAGAAGTGATTTATATCTAAAATATAATTATTAACTAAAATAGGAAAGTAATTTTATTGAAAAAAATAATAAAATGACAAATAATTAAAATATTAGTATGAGATATAGTTATATTTTCCTTAAAATAATTCTGACACAAGTCACTATCCTTCAAGATTAGACTCTTTCTAATATTATAGGGAATAAAGAATAGAGAATCACTGGAAATATAAATAATTTTTGATAACTGAAACTAATAAATCTTGAATAAAAATAATAAAAATAAAGCAAATTGAAGAAAGAATTTAAGAACAAAATATGAGAAGATTTTTTTTTTCAAATTAAAGAATTAATAATTTTATCAAAATTAAAAGCAATTGAATAATTATAATAAAAAATAAAAAACTTAATAAAATTAAATTAATTATATTTTATATTTAGTGTGTAACACCCCTCACCCGACTACAGTGTAGCCGAGCAAAGTGTGCTACATTCGGTACCGGAGCACCCTATCTTATCTTACTTTGTTCCTTTAATAATTTGATCTCGTTATATTTTAATATCAATTATTTTTCTACGGAGAAACCAGCGGAGTTTCTCCTATTTTATTATCAGTTGACGTATTTTACTATTCACCTGCTTGAAATTTTCAATAATATTTTACAATAAAAATATCATTCATGCTCATCATATTCATCTCACATTCAATTCTTGTAATTCACATACTCATTCATACAAATCTATTCATACTCAATTCATATGTAAACATTCTCAAATTACATAAGCAAAATTTTTAAATTTCCTTATTTTACATAATTTACAAAATAATTACATAATTTCATAATTTCATAATTTACATGATCTACAAATTAATTACAATTCTATAATCTATATTTCAACATACAATTCATAGTTTACATTACAAATAATAACTAATAATAATGTACAAAATACATAATATGATCTATATGGGCCCTATCTGCATGCATTGCTGAGGAGGTAACAACCTTGAACACTCTGCAGATCAGACTCCAAAATTTATGTTTAGTATTCGCTGAGCTTTAACTTCAGTACCTGCGCGAGGAAACAAATCCATTGTCCTAAGCATTGCTGCTTAGTGGTGCAATAATATAACAAGAAATAATGTATATAAATAAAAATAATTGGAGTATATTTTCTATACTCAAGAATTTTACTAGGTTCATATGAAACTTGCCATACAGTATATTTTTCGTCATTTATGTTGCTCTCTAGAATCTCTTTTTTCATAAGTTTACAATAATCATTTATATAATGTACAAATAAATCTAAATATTTAGTTTATGTTTATTTTATTATGGAGGATGCATTTCTAATAATTACTTACATTATGCTTATTTCGCTAGTCTTTCATTTACTCTTTTAATATTTTCTATGTGTTGTGGATCATTTCGTAATAATTAAATTCTTAATATTAGTTTAATACCTTTCAGATTTTTCTCATTGATTTATTTAGTTTCTAATATTTTTAACTTATTTCAATAAATTTTTTTGCACAGGTAACCTATGACAGGTTGACAAAACTGGATAACGGGTCGTTGGCACAGGATCGCGGTGCCTCGGGCCGTCATACCATGGGACGCAGAACATCAACCACGTATGCAGTCAGTATGGCTAAAAAGCCATGATAACACATAATCGGGCATAAAGGCCATGAATGTTGGCATAAAGCCATGAATATGAGCATAAAGCCTTTCGCAGTACTACTAAAACAATACCCTATTGGCATGCCAATTTATCCAATTTGACACACGTGTCTAGGCAATACATGGGCACATAGTATCATTAAGAGTTTATATGTTTCATCATTTCATTATATTTTTCATTTATATTTTTATAGCATTCTAATTTTGTTTATAATGGAAACATAATTTCCAAATTCACATTTCTAGGTAATTTATGCATTCATCATAATATTCATACTAATTACAATTCACATTCATTTAATCTCATGTACCATTCACATTCAAAACATCTTTCCTTTCTCTCTTGATGGGAACCTAAATCTCAAATGACACTTTTATCACATTTATTCATTCAACAATCTATTCATGTAAAGTACATTTCATACTTCAAGTTGTATTGCTAATATATTATGAACTCCATTGGTGTTGGGAGTATAAGTCTCAACAATCCATCTAGGTTAATTTCATTTCATATTCAAGTGGTATCACTTATGTTTTATTAAACCTACTAGAAATGGAAATACGAATCTTAATTATATATTCACATAACTTAAATATTCATTAAGTCATTTAGATAAATTACTATTTCTATTCCAAGTAATCCATGAACATTTCATGGATTCCAAATTTCATACCTTAATTTTCTCTACCAATTTAGTTCTTACACTTTGTGTCTTTGTACTACTATTTACATTACTATTCACTCAAATTGTTGACTTTTTAATACATAATAAATTTATTGAACCTAAGTTCTCCAAGCTACCACATTTTGCATTTTATTTTTGTTGGTATTGATTTCCAATACCATTTCAAAGCTTATCTTATGTTATTCAAAATTTTCAGATTTCATACCCTAGGTTTACTATTCCATTGGTCATTTGTACAGTAGGAATTTAATAAAATTGTCTTGATGAAAGTTGTTCTTTATTATGTCTAGTTATATTTCTTTTTTTGAATCACTCCATTTGGAGTTTTGTAGCTCAAGTTATGATCATTTTACCATAACTGGCCGGATTGACCTGTACCCAGAATTTCTGGGCAATTTGGTTCTGCCAGATTTGGTAATCTAAATTTAGTTGGAAATTTGACTAGGTTATGGTCAGAATTTAGGTTTGTGTTCCTCATAAAAGTTGTAGGGTTATGTCTCAGCTTTCTGCTGGTAAAATTTCAGATCAATTGAAGTTTTCTACACTGAGTTATGACTATTTGAACAAACACTGTTTATTTGGTCATTTCCAGGGATAGTATGTTGGTCACTCGGATTAGGGTAATTTTTAGGTCAACTTGATTTGGTTTTCTAGGTAGGGTTTCTTCACCAAAGTTGTGCCATTATGTGTCTAGTTTCATGTCCAATTAGTCTTGCACCAATTGAATCTATACAACTCCAGTTATAGCTGTCCAAACATGCTGGACTCATATCCAGACCTGCAGGGCCACTCAAGGCAGCATACCATTTCAATTCCAAAACCACAATGGTCTCCAATTTAAGGTCAAAATTCATCAAATGGTCACTAATTGACCATTAGAATTTAATTTAAACATCTAAGCATTAAACCCTCAATTAAATCTCAAAACCCTAACCCTAACAATCCATCACTTTATCTAACATACACAAATCAACATCTAGCTCAAATATCCTTATCAACAACCATGTCTAAGCAATTTAATTCAAACAAATCAATAATTTCCAAACTGCTCTTATGGCTCCCGAATTTCTTGGTGTTCATACACATATATTTTATTTCAATTCCTTACAATTTCTTACTCAATTTAAGCCTCTAACATGGAATAAAGAGTGAGAGATATGAAAATATGCACTAACCTCTTGTAGCTCAAATCCAAGCTAACCAAGACTTCAATTTTTCTTTACTTTCTTACTCTTTCTTGGCTGCCAAACACTTCTCCTTGGTGTGGGTATAATTTTTAGTGAAGGAATCCTAGGGTTATGGGGTAAGATTGGCTAGGGAATCAAGCTCATTTGGAGCTTTAATGGTGGTTGAGGGAAAAAATGAGAAGGCTGTCGAAATTTTGAGGAAGAAGAGCAGAAAATGTTTTCAATTTTTAACTCTTTTTTCTCCTTCTTAATTGATTTAAAGGTGCTTGTTAAAAGATGATTGGTGGAGCTCTTTTTAATGACATCATATGATGTCATAAGTAGGTATTTTCTTTCATTTTCTTTTCTTCTTTTCTCTACTCATTTTCAATTCAATTTTTAGCAATATTTATTCATATTTTAGATCATAATAATTATTTACTTAACTGGACAAGTCAGCCAAAAATCATTTCTGAATATGAAATGACCAAAATACCCTCCGTTTGGCTTAACAGACTAAAATTGTCTATACTGATCGAAAAAAATTTTTAAACCTTTTCTTGGCATTCTAATGCCATAGAAACCTCAATGACTCTTCTCTGGAGTCCCAAAAATTATTTCACAAATTTTCTCCCCGGTTTAGGGCTTCTAGCTATGAAAACCGCAACTTCCCACTGGGTTACCCATCGCTAGGGCACCGACTCATTTAACTTAGTTGTATTTTATTTCTAAAATTTTTCCTAAATTTTTTTTATTAATATTTGAATTATTTATGACTCCTCACTCTAGTCTAAATAGTTTTCCAAATGTTCTAGCTGTCTAGACCAACACCGATCATCGGAATAGTAGAATGTATGGAATAGCTACAGTGAGGGTGTTACAATTCTTCTCCTCTAATTTAAATTTCGTCCTCGAAATTTACCGGGTATAGATATCTGAGATAATTCCTTTACCTTTCTATTGCTCCTTCTGTCTACTCTTTTTATATATATGGCATTATTTAGTCTTTTCGAATCTATCATTATACACTTAGGCATATCATAAAGGAAGGATACTTTACCTCAATTTCATATTTGGGGCTTCTTGCTCCTCTCCGGCTTGGGTGACATTTGGAAGTGGTGTTACTATTGTACTTGGTCCTTCCACGACCTCTGTCTGGGTCCGTGGTATATTCCTCTTAGGACAATCTTTCAGACGATGGTCTATGGCCCCACATCTATAACAGGCTTCAGTAAATCCCCTACATTTACCTTTATGCCACTTTTTACAATGGTCACATTTTCTTGCTAGTCCTAGCGCACTCACTACTAGTGTTTCTAGTTGATCTCTTCTAAGTATAGGCCTAGGTCTAGATCTCCTACTTTGATCAGATGTTTGACTTAACTATTCTCTCGACCTCTTATTACTAGACTGTCCAAATTTCCTCTTTTGCTGATCACCACTCTTTTTCTGTTCCTCTTCATGAACATAGCTAATATATTTCTTTTTGAACTCTATCAGAAAGAATTCCCAAGTTACGTTGGCTGGTGGCACTACCTTGGTTATAACATCCCACCACCAATATGCAGCTTCTTGTAATAATGAAACTGCACACTCTAAACTCTATTCTGGTGTGCAATGGTGCTGCTGCAGGACTCTTTCAGTCCTTTCTAACCAATACTCAGCCCCTGAAGAATCGTCATCCTTTCTACCATTGAAATCTACAGTTGTATGCTTCCTAATTTTTCTTAGAGGTGATTTTCACTGAGGCGGTGGTAGAATAACCCTAGTCATCTGTCGAAAGAATTTAGTCATCTGCTCAAACAAGGCCTGTTGGCGTTGTACAAGCACCTCTTGCATTGGTGGAGCAGGATCTCCCCGATTTCCAATATCACTCCCAATCGGGATATGGCTTACTGCTTCTTCTTCTATTGCCCTCTGCAATTCTGAGTCCATACCTTAACCTAAAATAACCAAAGAAAACAGATCTGTATTAGTGTCACCTCGACTCATATGAATGCAATGCATGTTATGCACACTATTTCTTTCCATCTATTGATGCCTAGGAATGCCTAAACCGTGCTCTGATACCAATAAATGTAACACCTCTCACCCGACTACAGTGTAGCCGAGCAAAGTGTTCTACATTCGGTGCCGGAGCACCCTATCTTATCTTACTTTGTTCCTTTAATAATTTAATCTCGTTATATTTTAATATCAATTATTTTTCTATGAAAAAACTAGTAGAGTTTCCCCTATTTTATTATCAATTGACGTATTTTACTATTCACCTACTTGAAATTTTCAATAATATTTTACAATAAAAATATCATTCATGCTCATCATATTCATCTCATATTCAATTCTTGCAATTCACATGCTCATTTGTACAAATCAATTCATACTCAATTCATATGTAAACATTCTCAAATTACATAAGCAAAATTTTCAAATTTCCTTAACTTACATAATTTACAAAATAATTACATAATTTCATAATTTACATGATCTACAAATTAATTTTAGTTCCATAATCTATATTTCAACATACAATTCATAGTTTACATTACAAATTATAACTAATTATAATGTACAAAATATATAATATGATCTATATGGGCCCTATCTACATGCATTGCTGAGGAGGTGACAACCTTGAACACTCTGCAGATCAGACTCCAAAATTTCTGTTTAGTATTCGCTGGGCTTTAACTTCAGTACCTGCGCGAGGAAACAAATCCATCTCGCTAAGCATTGCTGCTTAGTGGTGCAATAATATAACAAGAAATAATGTATACAAATAAAAATATTTGGAGCATATTTTCTATACTCAAGAATTTTACTGGATTCATATAAAATTTGCCATACAATATATTTTTCGTCATTTATGTTGCTCTCTAGAATCTCTTTTGTCATAAGTTTACAATAATCATTTATATAATGTACAAATAAATCTAAATATTTAGTTTATATTTATTTTATTATGGAGGATGCATTTCTAATAATTACTTATGTTATGCTTATTTTGCGAGTCTTTCATTTACTCTTTTAATATTTTCTATGTATTGTGGATCATTTCGTAATAATTAAATTCTTAATATTAGTTTAATACCTTTCGGATTTTTCTCACTGATTTATTTAGTTTCTAATATTTTTAACTTATTTCAATAAATTTTTCTGCCCAGGTAACCTATGACAGGCTAACTAAACTGGATAACGGGTTGTTGACACTAGACACCGTGGTGCCTTGGGCAGTCATACCATGGGATGCTGAACGTCAACCACGTATGTAGTCAATATGGCTAAAAAGCCATGATAACACATAATCAGGCATAAAAGCCATGAATGTTGGCATAAAGCCATGAATACGGGCATAAAGCCATAAATACAAGTATAAAGCCTTTCGCAGTACTGCTAAAACAATACCCTATTGGCATGCCAATCTATCCAATCTAACACGCGTGTCTAGGCAATACATGGACATATAGTAAGAGTTTATATATTTCATCATTTCATTATATTTTTCGTTTATATTTTTATAGCATTCTAATTTTGTTTATAATGGAAACATAATTTCCAAATTCACATTTCTAGGTAATTTATGCATTCATTGTAATATTCATACTAATTACAATTCACATTCATTTAATCTCTTGTACCATTCACATTCAAAACATCTTTCCTTTCTCTCTTGATGGGAACCTAAATCCCAAATGACACTTTTATCAAATCTATTCATTCAACAATTTATTCATGTAAAGTACATTTCATACTTCAAGTTGTATTGCTAATATATTATGAACTCTATTGGTGTTGGGAGTATAAGTCTCAACAATCCATCTAGGTTAATTTCATTTCATATTCAAGTGGTATCATTTATGTTTTATTAAACTTACTAGAAATGGGAATACAAATCTTAATTATATATTCACATAACTTAAATATTCATTAAGTCATTTAGGTAAGTTACTATTTCTATTCCAAGTAATCCATGAACATTTCATGGATTCCAAATTTCATACCTTAATTTCCTCTACCAATTTAGTTCTTATACTTTGTGTCTTTGTACTACTATTCATATTACTATTCACTCAAATTGTTGACTTTTTAATACATAATAAATTTATTGAACCTAAGTTCTCAAAGATACCACATTTTGCATTTTATTTTTGTTAGTATTAATTTCCAATACTATTTCAAAGCTTATCTAATGTTATTCAAAATTTTCAGATTTCATACCCTAGGTTTACTGTTCCATTAATCATTTGTACAGTAGGAATTTGATAAAATTATCTTCATGAAAGTTGTTCCTTATTGTGTCTAGTTACATTTTTTTTTGAATCACTCCATTTGGAGTTTTGTAACTCAAGTTATGGTCATTTTACCATAACTGACCGGATTGACCTGTACCCAGAATTTCTGGGTAATTTGGTTCTGCCAGATTTGGTGACCTAAGTTTGGTTAGAAATTTGACTAGGTTATGGTCAGAATTTGGATTTTTGTTCTTCATGAAAGTTGTAGGGTTATGTCTCAGCTTTCTGCTAGTAAAATTTTAGATCAATTAAAGTTTTCTACACTAAGTTATGACCATTTGAACAAACACTGTTCATTTAGTCATTTTCCAAGGATAGCATGTTGGTCACCTATTTTAGGGTAATTTTTAGGTCAACTTGGTTTGATTTTCTGGGTAGGGTTTCTTCACCAAAGTTGTGCCATTATGTGTTTAGTTTCTTGTCCAATTGGCCTTGCACCAATTGAATCTATACAACTCTAGTTATAGCTGCCCAAACAAGCTGGACTCACATCCAGACCTGCAAGGCCACTCAAGGCAGCATACCATTTCAATTCCAATACCACAATGATTTCTAATTTAAGTTCAAAATTCATCAAATGGTCACTAATTGACCATTAGAATTTAATTTAAACATCTATGTATTAAACCCTCAATTACATCTCAAAACCCTAACCCTAACAATCCATCACTTTATCTAACATACACAAATCAACATCTAGCTCAAATATCCTTATCAACAACCATTTCTAAGCAATTTAATTCAAACAAATCAATAATTTCCAAACTTCTCCCATGGCTGCCGAATTTCTTGGTGTTCATACATATATATCCCATCGCTAGGGCACCGGCTCATTTAATTTGGTTGTATTTTATTTCTAAAATTTTTCCTAAATTTTTTTTATTAATATTTGAATTATTTATGACTCCTCACTCTAGTTTAAATATTTTTCCAGACGTTCTAGCTGTCCAGACATACACCGGTCATCAGAACAGTAGAATGTACGGAATAGCTACACTGAGGGTGTTACATAGTGAATTAATAATTTTATTATAATTGAAAGCAATGAAATAATTATAACAAAAAATAGATTTGTAAAATATTTTTTCACAAAAATTATTATTGTTTTATATAAATTTATAATATAAAAATTTTATAAAAATTAAATTTGCAAATAAATATACAACATATGTATATCATCATTTCTAATAAAATAATAAATTTTACAAAGATATACAAATAATTTGATACTACAACTTATTTTTTCAATCAGCATTACTTATAAGTAGCAGAATATTCGTGCTATGCACAATATTTCATATCAGATTTAATTAGGTCATTAAACCATTATTAATTTAAAAATAATTTTTTAATTAAAAGAATTTTAACATTACTCCTTAAAATATTAAAATTTTAAAACGTTAGTAATAAACTTTAGCCACATAAGTTGACAGTTGCTCTCAAATTAATGACCTTAATAGCCATAAGTTTTTTTTAATGGCCATAAGTTATTATTTGTATATAATTATTATTACCACCACTATTATTATTATTATTATTATTATTATTATTATTATTATTATTATTATTATTATTATTATTATTATTATTATTAATAAATCATTTTAAAATAATAAAAATAAAATAATATTAAAGTAAGTTAAAATTTATTAAATGTATAAAAGGGAGAGAGAAAACTTTTAAATATTGATTTTTCTTCAAAGTAAATATAGGTCTTGATTTTACTGCGATTGATTTTTTAAATTAAAATTAAGAAATATGATAATATGCTATAACTATATTCAATAATTATTTATTATAACCGCTTAAAAAATATAAAAAAAAAACTCAATATTGACTTTTCTCTTTTAAAGAAAATTAAAAATTAATGGATAGGTATTACTTTTAATAATTAGTCATGTTTAAAAGAAAATTCAATTATTAATTTCTCACAAAAATTCAAATATGCTTGATTTTGATTTGGAGTATATATTTTTAAGGAAATTAAACTTTCAGTTGTGGTAATAATTGGATATTCATAATAATATTTATTGACTTTTAAAATTAAAAATATTTTACTTTCATTTAAAGTAACTGCTATTGATTTTTTAAAATAAAAATTAAGAAATCTCATAATAAATGACAATTATATTTAGTAATTAATATTTTTTTATTTTTTAAATTTAGAAAAACAAAATAATTAAGATTGTATTTAGAAAATTAAATTATATAAAAATGTGTGTTATAACTGTTTAAGAAAATAATGTAATAAAATATTATTTTTAATGTTCTATATTTTGATTATTATTAAATTTAAATAATTCAATTCATTTTTATTAATTTAAATTAATTTTTATTATTTTAATTATGAAAAATATTATATTTATATACTATTAGAAATAATTTTTTTATTAATCTAATATAGTTTCTATAAAGTAATAAAAAAATAAATATCTCTTTACATAAATTTATAAGATAAAATATAAAAATTTTATAATTTTTAAATTATTTTTGTGAATAAAGTAATTATTATATTTTAAATAAAGTAATTATAAAAATTATTATTAATTTATACATAAAAAGAATTAAATAAGGTATTTTAATTAGCTATACTATAAATTAATTAAAAAATTACTATCACAATAGTTGAAAAATTATTAAATAAAATTAAATAAGAAAGAAAATTGAATAAAAATTAATTTAATAATAATTTATTATTATTTAGATAATAATTAAAAATTTAAAATTACATATTAACGCACGCATATCATGAGCATTTCTAGTAGCAGTTTAAAAGATGGCTTATAAAAATGAGCCTCTTGACTTCACAAAAACACATTAAAAGAATAAAACTAATATAATTTAAAAATAATAAAATAATATATTAATTAACTTCTTTCAAAATTTAAAATTAAATAGTATGTGTCTTTATATCATTTACTAAAGACAATTGTATTTTTCTTATTGAAAAATGTAATATATTATATTATTACATTATTATAACAAAATATTTTAAAAAATAATTAATAATTATTCAATAAATGAAAATTTAATTTATTTTGATATGCATATAATTATTCAAAAGTTTAATACAACTTAAAATACTAGAAAATAGCTTTAAAAATTATTTGATTTCTTAAAAAATACCCAATAACATATTAAAAGACTTAATTTAATATCATTTAATAAATAAAAATAATATATTAATTAACTTATCTTCTTTTATCAAAATTTAAAATTAAAAGGCACATATCTTTGCATCATTTATTAAATATAAATTTATATCAATTGCTATTTCTAAGTTGTTTACAATTATTTCGTAATATTTAAAATTTTTAAAAATAGTTTAATTTACTTCAAATCATTCTAAGGAATAAATTTTTGGAGCTAATCTAATTTATCTCAAAACTTCTTCTCATTTATTTACTTTCTAGCATTTTTAATCACTAATATTCATAACTTATTTTAATAAATTAGACTGCCCAAGTAACCTACGACAGGCTGACTAAACTGGATAACGGGTCGTTGGCACTAGACATCGCGGCGCCTCAGGCCATCATACTATGGGTGTAACGATCGGGAACCAGCCACTAGAGGAATTGTCCGCTTTGGCCATAAGCCTCACGATTTTGTCCCATAGGTGGAATGGAGAACTTCCCAGGAGGTCACCCATCCTAGGATTTCTCTCAAACGAGCACGTTTAACCCTGGAGTTCTTCCAACTCTCCAAGCCATTCCACCAAAAGGCGCCTCTAGTGATTAGTTCCCCCATCTTATATATCATTACTTTTGAGCCCAAGACCATCTCCGTGCTTTGCTGATGTGGGATTTGCCTAAGGGACCTTTCTCCCCCCCTTTCGGGACTCAGCGTCCTCGCTGAGGTTTGCCCCACCATCGCCCAAGAGGACACGCGAGCGGCTCTGATACCAATTGTAACGATCGAGAACCAGCCACTAGAGGAATTGTCCGCTTTGGCCATAAGCCTCACGGTTTTGTCCCATAGGTGGAATGGAGAACTTCCCAGGAGGTCACCCATCCTAGGATTTCTCTCAAACGAGCACGTTTAACCCTGGAGTTCTTCCAACTCTCCAGGCCATTCCACCAAAAGGTGCCTCTAGTGATTAGTTCCCCCATCTTATATATCATTACTTTTGAGCCCAAGACCAATTCCGTGCTTTGCCGATGTGGGATTTGCCTAAGGGCTGTGAGGCTTTCTTAGCACATGTGGTTGATACCAGGAAGACTAGCCTAAGCATGCAGGAGATCCCCACTGTATGTGATTTTTCGGATGTGTTTTCGGAAGAGTTGCCGGGTTTGCCACCCAATAGAGAAGTGGAGTTTGCTATAGAGGTTATGCCGGGTACTGCACCAATGTCCATTGCTCCATATAGGATGGCACCTACTGAACTGAGAGAGTTGAAAGTTCAGTTACAGGAGCTACTAGACAAGGGCTTCATACGCCCTAGTGTGTCACCCTGGGGAGCACCAGTGCTATTTGTGAAGAAGAAGGATCGGGCTGTTACAAATTGGTATCAGAGCCGCTCGCGTGTCCTCTTGAGCGATGGTGGGGCAAACCTCAGCGAGGACGCTGAGTCCCGAAAGGGGGGGAGAAAGGTCCCTTAGGCAAATCCCACATCGGCAAAGCACGGAGTTGGTCTTGGGTTCAAAAAGTAATGATATATAAAATGGGGGAACTAATCACTAGAGGCGCCTTTTGGTGGAATGGCCTGGAGAGTTGGAAGAACTCCAGGGTTAAACGTGCTCGTTTGAGAGAAATCCTAGGATGGGTGACCTCCTGGGAAGTTCTCCATTCCACCTATGGGACAAAACCGTGAGGCTTATGGCCAAAGCGGACAATTCCTCTAGTGGCTGGTTCCCGATCGTTACAATGGGACGCAGAACGTCAACCACGTATGCAGTCAGTATGGCTAAAAAGCCATGATAACACATAATCGGGCATTAAGCCATGAGTGCGGGCATAAAAGCCATGAATACGGGCATAAAGCCTTTCACAGTACTGCTAAAACAATACCCTATTGGCATGCCAATCTATCCAATCTGACATACATATCTAGGCAATACAAGGGCACATAATATCATTAAATATTAATATATTGTGTTTTATGACTTCATTATTTCATACAAATTTTCAATTATAATGTATACATTCATTTGATTATATATATGATCACAATTCACATCAATTATCCTTTATATCATTGTACTCAAAGTACTTTTTCTTTCTATAATAATGAGAACTAATGTCTCATTCATATATTAATATGATTCATTTATTCATTCATTATGTTATTCATATTGATCACAATTCAAAACAATGGTTCACATGTACCATTGTATTCAAATCATTTTTCCTTTTTCATTTATACATTTTATGAATTCTATTCGTGATGGGCATAAAAGCCCTAACTACCTATTCACATCAATTAGGTAGTTTACTTTTCATGTTTCAAGCAATCTATGAACATTTCATGGATTTCAAATTTATGGCCTTGATTTTAATAATATAGTTCTTACACTTTGTGTCTTTGTATTACTATCACATTACTATTTACACATATTGTTGACTTTTTAATACATAATAAATTAATTGAACCTAAGTTCTCCAAGATACCACATTTTGCATTTTATTTTTGTTGGTATTGATTTCCAATACCATTTCAAAGCTTATCTTATGTTATTCAAAATTTTCAGATTTCATACCCTAGGTTGACTGTTCTATTGGTCATTTGTACAGTAGGAATTTGATAAAATTGTTTTCATGATAGTTATTCCTTATTGTGTCTAGTTATATTTATTTTTTTTAATAACTCCATTTGGAGTTTTATAGCTCAAATTATGGTCATTTTACCATAACTGGCTGGATTGGACAGAATCCAGAATTCTGGGCAAAACTGGTTCTGGCAGATCTGGTGACCTAAGTTTGGTTGGCAATTTGACTAGGTTATGATCAGAATTTGGATTTATGTTCTTCATGAAAGTTGTAGGGATATGTCTCAGCTTTCTGCGAATAAAATTTCAGATCAATTAAACTTTTCTACACTGAGTTATGACCATTTGAACAAATACTGTTCATTTAGTCATTTTTCAGGGATAGCTTGTGTGTTACCCAGATTGAAGCAATTTTTAGGTAAACTTAAGTGGGTTTTTTGGGTAGGGTTTCTTCACCAAAGTTGTGCCATTATGTGTCTAGTTTCATTTTCAATTAGCCTTGCGCCAATTGAACCTATACAACTCCATTTATGGCTGTCCAAACCTACTGGACTCACAACTAGTCCTGCAGGTCACCAAGGGCAGCATGCCCAAACTCAACTCCAACATCCTTACTCACTTCAATTCCTCCTCACACACATTCAAATGGTCACTAATTGACCATTACAAGGTTAATATACCATTTCATGAGCAAACCCTAATTTTTTTCACAAATCCTAATTTCCAAGCGTCCATTTCATGCTATTATACCATCTAACACATCCAACACACATAATCCAACATCTAACTCAAGTTTTCTCATCACAAACCACTTCTAAACAATTCAAGTCATACAAATCAACAAATCTCATCCTTCTACCATGGCTACAAATTTTCATACACACTTCAATATAATTGTTTTGTTCAATTTTTCAACAAACTCTCATTTAATTAGTCTTCCTAACAAGGATTAAAAAGAGAGGGAAGTAAGTATAGGCACTAACCTTTTTGAGCTTCACTTAACCTTGATTGAACTTCCCTAATTTCTTCTTCTTTGGCTACTAATAGCTTTTTCTAGGTGAAAGATCAAATTTTTGTGAAGGGACTTGGCAATTTTGGTGAACAAATAGGGAGGAAATTCAAGCTCCTAAGCTTGAAAATGGTGGAACCTCTTCTCTCTCTATCTCTCTCAATGTTTTTTGGCTGCCCAAAGGTTGAAGATGCAGATTGTTTGTCAATTTTTGGTCTCTTTTATCTCTTTTAATGAGTTTAACAAATTGTGATTGGTGGAGAAAATTTAAATGACATCGTATGATGTCATAATTAGCATTTTCTTTTATTTTCTTTTCTTCTCTTCTCTACTCATTTCTAATTTAATTTTTAGTAATATTTATTCATATTTTAGATCATAATAATTATTTATTTAACTGGACAAGTCAGCCAAAAATCATCTTTGAAGACGAAATGACCAAAATACCATCCGTTTAGCTTAACAGACTAAAATTGTCTGTACCAATTGAAAAATTTTTCTAAACATTTTTTTGGCATTCTAATGCCATAGAAACCTCAATGACTCTTCTTTGGAGTCTCAAAAATTATTTTATAAAATTTCCTCCGGGTTTAGGGCTCCTAGTTGCGAGAACCGCAACTTCCCATCGGGTTACCCATCGCTAGGGCCCCGGCTCATTTAACTTAGTTGTATTTTATTTCTAAAATTTTTCCTTAATTTTTCTTACACTTATTTGAGTTATTTATGACTCCTCACTCTAGTCTAAATATTTTTCTAGACGTTCTAGGTGTCCAGACCGACACCGGTCACCGGAACAGTAGAATGTGTGGAATTGCCATAGTGAGGGTGTTGCATACATTGTATAAGTATGTAAACAGTATCAAATTAAAACCACCAATATATGAGATGACCATGTCATCTCGGGTTAAAGGATTATATGCGTTATTATGATCTCGATGACAATAGTAAACTCTATGTATATGTCATGCATGTGCTACTAGTTCGACCTAGTTATATTACAAGTGCCCACTGTATTTGTTCCAACATTATAATGTTAGATAGTATGAGACTCACTATTCCACTTTCATTAGTTTCTCATACTAATCTATAGAAATAAATAAGGGTGACAATCTGGATGGATAAATCATGCTCAATGAGGTACCTTGACTGTGAACCAATATTTTTATAGTATTTATGCTAAGATTATTCTGTCACTCATATTCTTAAAACCTTAGGAATGGAAAATCTAACAAGGTACTAAAGGACTTTTTCAAATAAACATAAACAATTTAATTTAAATAAAAAAGATATTGCCATTAACGGGAATAAATATTTGGAAGATATAATATTTCAAGTATTGTTTTAGGGCATACTATTAACAATCTCCCACTTGCACTAGAGCTAATCACTATAGAACTTAAGACTTATCTTCTCAAGATGTCGATTTAGCTGTTGTTGTGTCATGGCCTTTTTGAGTGGATCAACTGATTTATTAGGCAACACTATTTTTTATGCAGCTACATCGGCTTTTCCAAGTATTTCTTTAATAATATGATAGCACCTTTTTATGTGTTTAATAATATGATAGCGTCTTTCTATGTGCTTCGACATTTGGTTAGACATGGGTCCCTTTGTATGAGCTAGAGCACCATTTTTACCACAGTATATAGTAATTGGTGACATAATCAAATGAGCCACTCCAAGTTTTGTTATGAACTTCTTCATCCAAACAAATTCCTTTGCAGCATCTGATGCAATAGTATACGCGGATCTGTGGTTGTTGTTCGCTTGGAACTTTTCTAGCTTAATGCTCCTCCATTATAGATGAACAAAATACCTGAGATAGACTTTCTATCATCTGCATTTTATTAAAAGTTATAGTCTGTAAATCCATCTAGTTGTAGGTCAACTCCTCCATATATCAAGATTAAATCCTTAGTTCTTCTTAAGTACTTTAGGATACTCTTGACTATTGCATGGTGTTCTAAACCTGGGTTGGATTTATATCTGTTAGTCACACTAACAGTATATGGGATATCCACCCTTGCACACAACATAGTGAAGGCAAGACTTGCATAACGAAAATTTTAAAAATTTTTAATTTAGCAGGTTACATGCATCACATGCAAATCCAATTTAACTACTATTAACTATCGATATTCAAAAAGAAGTGGTTACAATACTTGTAAGCTCAATTGATCTCAAACCCATTTTGCAATTTACAAAAATTTTAAAAATTTTTAATTTAGCAGGTTACATGCATCACATGCAAATCTAATTTAACTACTATTAACCATCGATATTCAAAAAGAAATGGTTACAATACTTGTAAGCTCAATTGATCTCAAACCCATTTTGCAATTTAGGAAACTTAAAACAAAGCTCCTAGACTAAGATTTAGGAATTTTACTAGATAAGTGCAGAATCACACTTTCCACCTTAATTGTCACACCATACTCCCCTGTAAGATGTAACATGATCCCGTAGTACACCTAATAAATTACCGTATTTCGCCTACCGATAACCTATTAGATATACTACAAGGGATTTTAAAACAATTTTCGTGAAATTTAAATCATCGACTAAAATCTAGTGTTATAAAATTTTTTCAAAATTTCGGCAAAGTGCCGGCCGTATTTTGAGAAAACAGTTCTTCAATCCTGCAAAAGAAAATGCTCCCAATATGTTTTCTCAAATACAACTCCAATAACTTCATTTCAATTCACAATTCAATTCTCAATAAACAATCAATTCATTTTCAAACTAATCTCATCATAAAGAAACATTTCATTGATTACAAGACTCAAAATTTATATTACAAAACTATTCAAGTAAATGAAATGTCAAATTTACATTTACAATAATTTACATTTAATTACATACCAAAATGTTTTACAAGAGTTTTTATACAACTGCTCAAATAATTTACATACATATTATTACATACATACATCAAAACTCGTGTACATGGGTATACCTGGAGCTGATCTGAATGTCTCTTTGAAGAAGCTTACTCAATTGCTCTATGCTCTTTTCACCTGCGACAACATACAAAGCTATCGCTGAGTGGTGAACTTAGTGGTGCACAACTATAATTTAAAACATAGTACAATATACCTTAACAAAAATTACAGCAAATAATTTGGAAATCTGGATATTCATCAAATTTCAAAACTCAAAATATTCATTGCCAATAATGTAAATCATTTGTATAAAAGGACCTTGATCACGAAGTTCAATTTATCAAATCATAACTAACCATTTAAGGTAATTCCAACAAAATCGATTATATATAAATCATAATCATAATTGAAATCACAATTCTTTACTATTAAAAAAAACATTCTTTATCTCAAAAGCATTCTTTATCTCAAAAGCCATTCTTTAGCTCACTAACTATGCAAGACTAATCCAAAAGGACCATCTTCGGGGTGATTCTAACTCCCTATGGTCGGGGAGATCGAATCAGATTTTAACTCCCTATGGTCGGGGAGGTCGAATCATCGTGCACAGTACACATCACAATAACGAATCTTTCGCAAGGGCCATAACATAAAAAAAAACTTAGATCTAACCTCTAATAAGAGGAGAATCTAAGCCTGTGCATGTACCATGGTAATCAAAACACAACTAACTCCATTGTCTTCTCAATAAATGAGAGAGACGGGTAATAACCTAGTCAAGCATCTATAGTGAGATATAAAACAATATCACAATCCTTTTAGTGAGCATAAATCACAATACAATTCGATTCAAAGTTAATTCCAATATTCAATAATTTTTATGCTCATCACAATTCAAATCATACATTTGCATTTTTCCCTGCAAATTGCCCATCACAATTCAAAATATGTTCTATCATAATTTTTCAAAACATAATTTATTCAATTCACAACAATGCTTAATACTTGTGGAAATACCATTTCACAAAGCTAAATTCATACATACTATAGCAATTTCAATAATCATTGAATTAAATCCAATGCTTGTTAAACATAATACATAAGAAAAATATGTCATTTAATCATATAAAATATTCAGAACAAAATCAGTTAAAAACTAGTAGTGCACAAACCTCTGATAACTGTCTCTTGGCTCTGACTTAGTGTTTCCTTCCCCTTCCCTGAGTCTTTGCTAACTGAAATACACAATTTGAAGTGTTTCAGTACTCATTTAAACTGTCTCTAACGATAATACTTAATAATTAATTTATTGAATTCTATTATTTCCTTAGTCAACCTAAGATGTTGACCCTCGATGTAATCTAGGTGAATTAGGTCTTAATGTTACCAATATGTCACATTTGATAGCCTTTTAGTATTGGTACATGTTACCCAATTCATTTTCATGTATGTTGCATTTTATTGCAATTTGCCGGATCTCAGTATACTTATTTAACCTAGCCGGATGACCTAGTTCCCTTGGTTTTCGGGTTTAAGTCAAAACTACAAACTTGTAGTTCTATGTCTTATTGCACGCGGGGAAAAATTTCAGGTCATTCTGAGTTTACTAGACCAAGTTATGGTCATTTTACTCTTGCTGGTGAGAATGAACCAAAATTGGTTACTTTAGGTCATTTTAGGTCACTTTTGGTTCGGCCAGTTTTTGGACCGGAACTTGTGCAAGCTATTTGACTTTTTTATGGTCATTTCTGGGTGTTGGTGTCTTCATAAGAGTTGTAGATATATGTCTTAACTATTCATGGTAAAAATTTCAGGTCAATTGGACCTGTTTTGAGCAAGTTATGGCCAAAACACTAACTGCTGCCCAAATGGTCAATTTTCAGGCCTGAAATGCACTAATCCGGATTTGGTCAATTTTCAAGTTACCTGCCAAGCAGAATTTTGGTAAGCTTCCTTCATGAAAGTTGGCACTTTTTGTGCCTAGT
The DNA here is from genome assembly GCF_030052815.1 of Hevea brasiliensis. NCBI lineage: Eukaryota > Viridiplantae > Streptophyta > Magnoliopsida > Malpighiales > Euphorbiaceae > Hevea > Hevea brasiliensis. Next base: position 38,227,842 of record NC_079493.1, read on the forward strand.
TTCACCTCCAATTGGTCTCATACCAATTAGAGCCACAAACTTAAGGTTCTAAGCCAAAACACACACTGCCCTATTGCACATTATTCATCACTCATCGAAGGACACATTTAACATTACCAAGTTACACATTTATGCCCATTTCTGGTTTGTACCATAACCTAAACACATTTTACTTCACATTGTTGGTCATTTTGGCAGCTTGTAATCACACTTAATATGCACCTTATAGTATAGAATTTACCAAGTTCAAATTATAACAATTTAATCACATAACCAAGCTGATTTACATGTCCAAAATCAAACCTTATACACATACACTGAAGGAACGGAAGAGTGAAAAACACAAGTTTATACCATTGAATTCAAAATTTTTTCACCTAGGGTCACATGCATCATGCAAGATTTATTTTTATCTATTTGATTTCAATGATAAACAACATATTAAAACTCTTTTAATATGTTTTTGGATTTGTATTTACCATTTAAGATTTTAAAATTAATCAGATTAATTTTAGAACTCTAGATTAAATCAAGAACGATTATACTAACCTCTTGATGCATTGCAGCATGTTTGCGCTTTTGAGATTTGTCTTCAGGACATCAAGTGTTGTCCCTCTAGCTTGTCCACACCAAGAACACCTATGGAAACCCTTGAATAGCTTCTAAAGCTTTTTCTATTAATTAGAAATTCAAGTTCTGCCTTTTAAGAGATTAGAGATGTAAACAGGACACTAGAAATAATTTCTAGTGTTCTTAATTCAAGATATTGATGGCTAATCTCTTTGAATTGATGAGAGATGAAGAAGAATAGATGGAGAGCCTCAAAATGCTGTGACAAAGGAGAGGAGTGGCTGCTGGTTGTTTTTCTTTTTCATAACAACACTTATATAGCTAGGTTAACACATTAAACCCTTGCCACATATCACCCTTTGATTAGCTCTAGGTTTAAATGACCCAATCACATTGTGCCAAGTGTCAAACCTATATTTAATCTTGATTTTAATCATCTTACATGATTAAAAAACATTTGGCAAGCTTATGTGCAATCCCATGTGTCACCATCTCATGGTGCCACGTGTTACACTGTGAAATGACCAAAATGCCCCTGTGTCTTAATTTTGAGTTCTTAACCTAAAATAATTATTTTTCTTCTTCTAATTTATATCAAATATAAATTAATTAATTAATCTCTATAAATTAATTTCTCATTAATTAAATTCATATTTAAACACTTAAATATAAATTTAACTTATACTTTACATCCAATAATCTAGATTTGGTTTCAAGTCATGCTAGGGACTTTGCAATTTAATTGCGAACCAATCCTATTTAATTAATCAATTAAACTCTTTAATTAATTAATTAAATCATATTTAAATAGGTGATAACTTGTGTATGTGTGTGACTTACTAGTGTAACACCCCTCACCCGACTATAGTGTAGCCGAGCAAGGCGTGCTCCGAAGCACCTGATCTTAATTTACTTGTTCAAAAACTTTATTTAAGGTTTAGGCTATTTTTACTTTTATCAAAATCTAACTAATTTGGAAATTTCAAAATTTTAACGATAATCCGGCAACGTGCCAACTGTAATTTGGACTAACAGTTCTTCTGAACTTGCTAAAAACAATTTCAATATATACTCAAATTCACAACTCAGAATCAGTCTCAAAATTTTTCATACTCAATCTCAATCAAAATCATCATGATCAGATACTTAACTCATATATCAAAATTCTTACATTTTATTATTTTGCATAATTTGCCAACTAATTACATAAATTTGTCAAGTACAGGATGTACAAATAATTTACATTATACTTAGAATGAACAAAATACATAACGTGTGTAAATATGAGCCCTATCTACATGCATTGCTGAGGAGGTAACAACCTTCAATTCTTCTGACACTTCTGCAGATCTGGACTCCAAAATCTCGATCCAACGGTTCTGGTTTTACCTTGATACACTGCGAGGAAGCAATTCCATCGCGCTCAGTATTTCTGCTTAGTGGTGCAATAGTATAACAAGAAATAATATATACAATTAAAGAAAGAAATAAATCATAATTCAGATACTCAAGAATCAATTTAATTTGGTATGGTATTTCTAGTATCAACAATCTTATATACTAGTTTGTTCCTCTTTGGAAGTGCTTAGTTTATAACTTTTCAGTAATACTACCCAGTATACAAATTATTCTAACTGTATTGTATTTCAAGTCTCTACGGTTCTGCAATTTATATTTTTGTTATGTTTTTTTTGCTAATCTCTTTTACTCATTCATTCAATACGTAATTTAATTGTACTGAAATTTCATTATACTTAATTTAACTTAGCTTCCTGAATTGAATAATATTTTAAATGACTGCCCATATAGCCTATACATCGGTGATCGATAAATGGATACACTAGCACTGGGTACCTAGTACCTCGGGCCGTCACACCATCAGTCACAAAGTATCTCCCGGTGTGTAAATGTGGCTAAAAAGCCATATAATCAATCAGGCATTAAGCCGAGTATAATAACACAATTGTATAGCCATAGGTTATTAAAATCATAGTATGGCATAATAAGCCATAAAACACAGTATGACGTAAAGTCATTTATAGAACAGCTGTCAGAATCCTATTGGCATGCCAACCTATCCAAACTAGTCAACTAGGCAAATTAGGGCATATTACAATGTTACATATTTAATTCTTTATTCATAGGGTTTATACATCTTTATGCCTTTCACTGGTCAATAAAATTATTGACCTTTTTATGCATCATGGATAGGTTGATTCTAGCATCAACATGTCACAATTTACAATTCAATATGTTGTCAATATAATACAATTTACCCTATTCACAAGTTGGCATTCATTGCCAAATCACTTTAAGCATCATTTTATGTAATTACCAATTTTCAATTTTAGTATGCTAGATTGGTCTAGCTTAAAGTCCTATTTTCCTTGGTTTTTAGCTTCTGGTCAAAGAAGCAAAATTGTAGCTCTATGTCTTATTGCACGCGGGGCAAAATTTCAGGTCATTTCAAGTTGTATAGACCAAGTTATGGTCAATTTACTAAAACTGGACAGATTGCACCTTTGGTGCAAAATTTGGTCAATTTCTCAATTTTTGTGTGCTAGATTTGTCTAGTTTAAAGTCTTATTTCTCTTGGTACTATTTTCTTCAATTCATTTCATTAGTCAACCTATAATGTTGACCCTTGATGCACTCTACGTGAGTCAATTCTAATGTTACCAATATGTCACATTTTATAGCCCTTTAGTGTTGGTATATGTTACCAATTTCATTTCCAAGTGTATTGCATTTTATTGCAATTTACCGGATTTCGGTCTACTATTTTGACCTAGCCAGACGACCTAGTTCCCTCGGTTTTTGGGTTTCAGTCCAAACTACAAACTTGTAGGTCTATGTCTTATTGCACGTGGGGCAAAATTTAAGGTCATTCTGAGTTGTGTAGACCAAGATATGGTCAATTTACCAATGCTGGATAGAAAGCACTAAAATAGTAGGCTTAGGTCATTTTTAGGTCACTTTTGGTTTGGCCAGTTTTGGTTCCTGAACTTGTGCAAGCTATTTGCTTGGTTCTGGCCATTTCTGGGTTTTGGTGTCTTCATAAGAATTGTAGCTCTATGTCTTATTGCACTCGGGGTAAAATTTCAGGTCATTCTAAGTTGTATAGACCAACATATGGCCAATTCAATAAAGCTGGACAGATTGCACCTTTAGTGCAAAATTTGATCAGTTTTAGTTCTGGCAGTTTTGGTACTTGAACTTGTGCAAGCTATTTGACTTGGTTCTGGCCATTTCTGGGCTTTGGTGTCTTCATAAGAATTGTATCTCTATGTCTTATTGCACTCAGGGAAAAATTTCAGGTCATTCTAAGTTGTATAGACCAAGATATGGTCAATTTACTAAAGCTGGACAGATTGCACCTTTAGTGCAAAATTTGGTTAGTTTTAGTTCTGGCAGTTTTGGTACCTAAACTTGTGCAAGCTATTTGACTTAGTTATGGCCATTTATGGGCTTTGGTGTCTTCATATGAATTGTAGACCTATGTCTAAACTAACCATGGTAAAAATTTCAGGTCAATTAGACCTGTTTTGAGTGAGTTATGGTCATCCCAAGGACTACTGTTCATATGGTCAAAAATCTGGGTTGCAAGGTTGCTATTCCGGATTTGGTCATTTTTAAGGTCAGTTTCTAGGCAGAATTTTGGCCACATTTCTACATGAAAGTTGGCCTATTTGGTGTCTAGTTTCACTCCCCATTGGCCTCATACCAATTGGGTTCACAATATTGCACTTATGACCTAATTTAAGTGCTGCCAACATACACAACCTGCATTTGAACATCACACTTCCAATTTTAACAATCCTCCTCCTCCCAATACTTCAGTATTCAATCTGTGGCACATCTATATATATATATTATACACAATTCCAGCAAGAATTCTGGGTAGAATACTCAAGGGCACAAGGCACACAATACACCATTAAACTTCAACATTTACATCCACCCAAATTCAATGTACATCAACACTTATGTTACACAAACACTTCCATTTTAACTACACATGCTGCCCACAATTTAATACCATCACATCTCATCAATATATTACATAAATTCACATACAATTTCATAACATTATAGGCTGCCAATTTCAAGCTCAATTGTCCAAGTCTTCAAAATTTTGTTCAAAACCCACTTTCACATTGTCAACCTCACATGTACTCTTACAATTAAATTCTACCACTTATAATCACATAAATTGAGTATCATTAATCAACAATAATATGCATAAATTAACCATTTTCATGCTTCTCAAGGCTACCCCAATTCAACAATTATCCTAGGTCTTCAACAATTCTTTCAAACTCCTAATTCAATTACTCAATCTCAACATACACATAAAGTTAATTTGCTAGGACCACTAATTACCTTAATCAATATCATTTCCCATCAACTACATGTAAAGATAATTCAAACCTCTTTAGGTTCCATGGCTGCCAAATTCAATCACCATTAAATATTCATCCAATCCTTCCAATTTTTCAATAATTCAACTCATCTCCACCTTAGTACAAAGTTTAATTAAGTGAGGTAAGGAAAACTAGCACTAACCTCAACTTGGGCTTGATTAAACTTCACCAAAACTCCTCTTTCTTGCTTCCTACATGCTTCCCATGATGTGTAGAACAAGTTTAATGAAGGACTCTTGAAGAAATGATGGCTTGATCATAGGTGTATGAAGGCTTGTATATTGGGCGGCCATGGATGAAGCTTGGAGAAATTTCAATTCGGCAAAGAAGAATGAAGAAGAAGATGAATAGTGGAAAAATCTATCCTAGTGGTCCTTATATACTCCACTAATGCCCCACTAATCACAATTAAAAATTAGATTAATTCAAGATTTCCTTTAATTGCAATTATGCCCTCCAATTCCCATAAATTACATGTTATCTTGAATTTCATTTTTCATTAAATTTTCAAAATATAATACCACTTATTTTTCATGGACATTTAAGTCAAAAGTAAACTCTAGGTGTCAATAGACCAAAATACCCCACTTCGGGTTATATTCCCAATTTTTCGATAACACCGATTTTTGTCTGTTTCTCGATTTTTCATTTTTCTTTGTACTAATTTATTAATTTTTCTTTAATAATTCTAGTGTCAATTATATTTCAATAGAACTTTACTTACGTCTCAAAATTAAATTCTAAGGGTTTCCCACGGTCCTGGGGTCGGCAACGGCCTTCCCAGTACGGTCACCCATCGTTGTGGTGTCGGCTCGTTTAACTTAGCTTCATTTTCTCTCTTTCATTTGTCTTTGATTTTTCTTGCATTTTCTTCTTATTTATTTCATCATTATATGTCTGTTCATTATCACCGAAGTGTAGTTCCAGACTTTCCGACTTTCCGGGACAGACATTAGCTGTCGGAACAGTAGAATGTACGGACTACGAAAATGAGGATGTTACAACTAGGCTCATCACTAATTGGCAATGAGACATGATATCAACTCTTAATATCATCAGAACTCTTTCTTACCATAAATGATTTCTCTAAATCATTTTATGAACCTCATAGACCATGGTTAACACCTAGCATAGCATGCCATGGCCACCCAATTAGTAATAAGGTTTACCTTAAATGAACCTATAATCATATGTTACCATGCACTAGAATCTCTCTGTTACAAAATCCCAACTCAAGCTAGAGTTATGGTTTATGTCAAACTCCATTAGCTATGAATATTATGTTCTCTTTTAATTCCAGTTCTTGATTAAAAAGATTTTCTCATTAGAAACTCTTTTTTGAATAAATCTATCTGTCCTGGCCAGGAACTTGAAACATCAAGAACAATTAAATGAACATAGGATTTTATCTCTATTTACTTAGAGGAACAGATTCCATCTTGATCAACACCTACCTCAATATATAACTAGTAGGAGCCAACAGATGCCCATATACCCATACATAGTACAAGTATGAAAGTAGTATCAAACTCAAACTACCTATATACAAGATAACTGTGCTATTTCAAGTCTAAAGATTATATGCACTGATATAATTTATGACAAAACATTGACAAGAGTAAACTCCATGTGCTTGTTATAAGTGTCACTGGTTCGGCCTACTTATCATTTATAAGTGCCAATCATGTTTGTTATATGGCATGAGACTCACCATTCCATCTTATTTATATCTCATATAAATAACTTGGGAACAAATATGAATACAATCTTTCTGGATAAGTCATGTCCTTATTATGAAGTATCCTCGATTGTGAACCTATTTATGATACTTTGTGCTAGAAATATTGTCATTCATATTCTTAACAACTTAAGAATAATATTTCTAACAAAATATCAATGGACCTTTTCTATTACACATAAATATATTATGTAAACGGAAAAGTGGAAATGTTTTTTATTAATAAAAATATGTACAAGATACAAACTAAATGATATGCTCTAGGGCATACTACTAACAATCTCCCACTAGCACTAGAGCCATTCATTATAAAATCTTAGACCTATCTTCTCATGATGTCGGTCTAACTGAGTCTGTGACATAGGCTTAGTGAATGGATCAGTTGGATTTTCAACTGATGCTATTTTCTACATGGCTACATTGCCTCGCCCAACTATTTCTCTGATAATGTGGTAGCGCCTTTCTATGTGTTTGGATTTCTGGTGAGACCTTGGTTCCTTAGCCTGTATGACTGCTCCATTGTTGTCACAGTGTAGTGGAACTGTTGACTCAATGGAAGGAACTACTGTAAGTTCTATCACGAACTTCTTTATCTAAATGACTTCCTTTGCGACATTCGATGCAAAGAATATACTACCTCTGTAGTGGAATCTGCGGTTGTGCTCTGCTTTGGAACTCTTCCAACCGATCGCACCTCCATTACAAATGAACACATATCCGAGGTAGACTTTCTATCATCGATATCTGATTGGAAATCAATTAGTATAACCATCCAATTGCAAGTCTCCACCTCCATAAATCAAGAATAAATCCTTAGTTCTTCTCAAGTACTTAAGGATATTCTTGTGACTATCCATGTTCCAAACCTGGATTGGATTGATACCTGCTAGTCAAACTAACAGCATATGCGATATCCGGCCTAGTACACAACATTGCATACATTAAACTTCCAATAGCCGAAGCATATGGAATCTTGTCCATCTTATCTCTTTCTTCAGGTGTCTTTGGAGACATCTCTTTAGAAAGGTGGATACCATGTCTCACTGGTAACAATCCTCTCTTGGAATCAAGCATGTTAAACCTCTTTAACACCTTTTCCAAGTATAGACTTTGGGATAAACCAATTATTCTTTTCGCTCTATCTCTATATATGCGAATCCCAAGAATATAGGTTGCCTCCCCTAAGTCTTTCATGGAAAATGTATTTGACAACCCCTAGGTTGTTCCATGAAAATCTTTTCTTCAATGTATCCATTGAGAAAAGCTATTTTGACATCCATATGCCAAATCTCATAATCATAGTATGCAGCTATTACTAATAAAATCCTAATTGATTTAAGCATGGCAACAGGCGAGAAAGTCTCCTCATAGTCGACTCCTTGCCTTTGGCGAAACCCTTTCGCTACTAGCCTCGCCTTATAGGTCTCTACTTTTCCATCAGAACCAATTTTCTTCTTGAAAACCCATTTGTTCCTTATAGGTACAATACCTTCAGGTGGGTCAACAAGATCCCAAACTTGATTCTTATGCATGGAATCAATCTCGAATTTCATAGCATCAATCCATTTTGAAGAGTCTATATCTGATATAGCTTCTTCATAGGTAAGTGGATCATCTCTATGATCTACTTCTTCATGAATAGACAACTCTTGTTCTTCTTCATAAAGAAGATCATATCTCACTGGTGGGTGAGATACCCTGGTTGTTCTACGAGGAACAACTGTAGATGTTTCATCAATGGGTATAGGTTGACTAGATGGATCTATATCCATCTGATCTATTGGTTGGTTAGAATTCTCCAATTCTAACTTTATTTGCCTTCCTTTGCCTCCTTCTTGAACAAACTATTGTTCAAGAAATGTGGTATCTCTACTTATCACAACCTTTTGTGAAGTAGGAAAATAAAAATAATATCCAAAACTATCTTTTGGATATCCAACAAATCAACCTTTTTCTGATCTGGTCTCCAATTTATCAGTGTTCAGCTTTTTGATATAAGCTGGACAACCCTAAATCTTAACATGCTTAAGACTTGGTTTTCTTCCATGCCATATCTCATAAGGTGTGGAAGAAACTGATTTTGATGGAATCCTATTCAGAATATACAAAGCTGATTCAAATGGAAATCCCTAAAAGAATATTGGCATATCAGTATAGCTCATTATACTACGTACCATATCCAATAGGGTACGATTTCTCCTTTCAGATACACCATTCAGCTGTGGCGTTCCTGGAGAAGTCAGCTGAGAAACAATGCCATTCTCTCTCAAGTATTCATCAAATTCAGTACTCAAATATTCATCTCTATGATCTGATCGAAGAGCTTTAATACTCTTTCCTGATTGATTTTCTACTTCAGATTTAAATTCTTTAAACTTTTCAAAGGATTCATGTTTTTATTTCATCAAATACAAATATCCAAATCTTGATTTATCATCAGTAAAGGTAATAAAATAATGAAAGTCCCCTCTAGCCATTTCTTTAAATGGACCACATACATCACTATGTATTAGTTCCAAAATATTTTCAGCTCTTAGCCCTTGTCCAACAAAGGGTGATCTAGTCATTTTGCTCTGAAGGCAAGATTCACAAGTTGGAGTAGGCTCAGAGCCCAATAAGGATAGAATCCCCATTTTCTCCAGTTTTGCAATCCTACTTCTGTAACATGACATAACCTTAAGTGTCAAATATATTTTGAACTTGAGTTGGTTTTCACCATGGCATTGCATTCTTTTAGATCACTTGCATTCAATTTGTGTTTGTCATTATTATCCAAATAATAAAGACCATCATTCATATAACCTGAACCAACATATTTATTTCCAAAATAAATATTGCAAACATCATCTGTGAACTGAAATTCATAGCCATTTCTAGTTAAACTAGATATAGAAATGATGTTCTTAAAAGCATCAGATACATATAAAATATTATCCAAACACAAAACATGTCCAAACATGTAAAGAGATTTAGATCCTATGGCTAAAGCTTCAATAGTTGAGCCATTGCCAATCCGGACTCTAATATCTTGAAAACGCAAGCTGCTACTATTTGCTAGCTCCTGCATATCATTAAAAATGTGAGAACTGGCACCAGCATCTATAACACAAGCTGTAGATGAACTATGAGTATCATCAGAATCTAAATAATAAGATATGGACATACCTTCCGAAGGTGTATCCTTCTTGTCCTTTAGAGAAGTAAGATACTCTGGGCAGTTCCTTTTCCAGTGCCCATCCTTTTGGCAGTGGAAACACTTTCCTTTGCCTCCATCAGCTTTAGTCTTCCTTTTCTGTTTAGTTATTTTCTTGGAAGGACCAGAAATCTGAGGTTTCTTTTTCTTATTGCCCTTCTTCTTGTTGGACTTTCCAGCAGAAGAAGATGCAATCAAAGCTACCTCTTTTCCTTTATTGCCCGGCATATTCTTTTGGGCAATAACCAGCATGTTGAGTAAACCAGCTAAGGTGCATTCCTGTTGAGTCATATGGAAATTTGTCACAAAATTCCCAAAAGACTCAGGAAGGGACTGAAGGATCAAATCCATCTATAGTTGGAAATTCATGTTGAAGTCAAGATGTTCCAACTACTCAATCAACCGAATCATCTTGTGGACATGATCCCCAATATTCTGTCCCTTAGACATCCTCATACGGAATAGCTATCTAGATATCTCATACCTAGCATTCCCACTGTGCTCACCATACAACTCTTGTAGGTGAAGGAGGATCTCACTCGCACTCAACATGTTCTCATGCTGCTTTTGTAACTCATTACTCATGGAAGCAAGCATGTAACACTTAGCTCTTATATCATGCTCCTTCCACTTATCCAAAGTTTCATGTTCCTCTTGTGTGGCCTCTGGAGGTAAGGGACCAGGAACATTTGAATCTAGAACATATCCTATATGTTCAAGGTTTAAGATAAGTTTCAAATTTCTTAGCTAATCAGACAGATTAGGTCCTGTCAACCTATTGCGATCAAGTATGCTTGCAAGGATATTGGATGGTGGTGGTTGTTCTATGCTCATTTTTATCAGAAAATTAACTGCAGAAAATAACCAGATTAATTAGTAAATGTATCATGTAATTAACCAAAATGATTATGATCTTTTAATCAAATTGGTCCTCCCACTAGCTTAGCGAATCCTACACTTCCAAAGTAGAAAACGGAAATCCTAGTTGGATGGATTTCTAGTGGGTGATTGAATTCTTATAATTCTATTAATCATCCTCAAGTACATCCATTATTGGAATTACAATAAACTATAAGTGAGCAACTCCTTGACCATCACATCTCATGTGAGGTTCAATCCTTTACCTAGCCCCTAATGCTCAAAATCTCAGGTACATCCATTATTGACTTATCTTGCATTAGTTAAGTTGATCCCATTGAGCCAGTAATTATGCAAATAATTTTAATGTCCTCAGGTACATCCAATATTGGCCACCAAACTATTTACATATTTACAACATCTCATGCTTAACAATTATTCTTAAGAAAATCTCTTAAATTAATTGCATTTTATGCAACTATTTAAAATTTCTTAAAATAATTGCCCCAATGGAGGGCCTATGTTATAATTACTTTAATTATAGCATTTCCAACTTAATCATTTGTTTGGAAGATTTTATGGTCATTCTAATTACTATTAAGGTCTCACTTTGCACATTATCCAATTAGCATGCATATATCATATAATAGCATACATTCCCATACATCTCATGCATTCATGGATAAGCAATAAATATGGTATGATCATGGACTTTCTAAGGGATTCAATTCTTAGCCACCAAGAATTGAATCAGGGCATTCCTAGGTGCATTTCATTCATTCATTTTACAAGAGTTGCTGAAGGAGTACATAATCAACACTTGATCTTGAATTCCTCCCACTGGTCCCACCAATGCTCTTGACCTCCTTGAACTTCTTGCAATCCAATATTACATAGTAATCCTTCGCATACCAAGGCGAATTTACAAGAACTTAAATAAATGAAATTACAACCCAAAAATTATTACAAACTTAATAATACATGCCCAAAATAAATTAAAATAAATTAATTAATTTACAATCCCAAAGAAACATAAAAGAAATAAATCCAATCACATTGGTCTTTTATAGTCCATGATCATCCATCATGCATATCACTATTTAATAATTAAATAAAACGTACATACTTAAATTAAATTGAATATCTCATATTCAACTTAAAAATCTAGATTTGAATATGATTCAAATAAATTTAAAAATTCAGATTTGAATCTCATTCAAACAAATTTAAAAATTCAGATTTGAATCACATTCAAACAACTTTAAAAATTCAAATTTGAATCACATTCAAACATTTTTTAAAAAATCAGATTTGAATCACATTCAAACATTTTTTAAAAAATCAGATCTGAATTTTATTCAATCAATTTTAAAAAATCAGATTTAAATATAACTCAAACAACTTTAAAAATTCAGATTTGAATCACATTCAAACAACTTTTAAAATTCAGATTTGAATCATATTCAAACAATTTTTAAAATTCTGATTTGAATCATAATTTAATTGTGTGATAAAAATTCTAATTAAACAATTTAATTAGACATAAAATGGATCTTAGATCATACAACAATTGCACATTCACCATCCATTTACCTTTGCACACCATTGTGGTGCATCAACCATGCGCACCATGGTGTTCATCATTTGTGCCGCCACCTTGGCTTTGCAACCAGTAATGAACTTTTGATCTCATGATCAAACACACAATTAAATCATATAAACATCAATCTAAATGGCAAATATAGTGGCTCTGATACCAATTGAAGGCAGGCGTGAAAAACACAAGTTTATACCATTGAATTCAAAAATTTTCACCTAGGGTCACATGCATCATGCAATATTTATTTTTATCTATTTAATTTCAATGATAAACAACATATTAAAACTCTTTTAATATGTTTTTGGATATGTATTTGCCATTTAAGATTTTAAAATTAATCAGATTAATTTTAGAACCCTAGATTAAATCAAGAACGATTACACTAACCTCTTGATGCACTGCAGTGTGTCTGCGCCTTTGAGATTTGTCTTCAGGACACCAAATGTTGTCCCTTTAGCTTGTCCACACCAAGAACACCTATGGCAGGTCTTGAACAGATTCTAAAGCTTTTTCTATTAATTAGAAATTCAAGTTCTGCCTTTTAAGAGATTAGAGATTTAAACAGGACACTAGAAACAATTTCTAGTGTTCTTAATTCAAGAGATTGATGGCTAATCTCTTTGAGTTGGTGAGAGATGAAGAAGAATAGATGGAGAGCCTCAAAATGGCATGACAAAGGAAAGGAGTGGCTGCTGGTTGTTTTTCTTTTTCATAACAATACTTATATAGCTAGGTTAACACATTAAACCCTTGCCACATGTCACCCTTTGATTAGCTCTAGGTTTAAGTGACCCAATCACATTGTGCCAAGTGTCAAAGCTATATTTAATCTTGATTTTAATCATCTTACATGATTAAAAAGCATTTGGCAAGCTTACGTATAATCCCACGTGTCACAATCTCATGGTGCCACGTGTCACACCGTGAAATGACCAAAATGCCCCTGTGTCTTAATTTTGAGTTCTTAACCCAAAATAATTATTTTTCTTCTTCTAATTTATATCAAATATAAATAAATTAATTAATCTCTATAAATTAATTTTTCATTAATTAAATTCATATTTAAACACTTTAAATATAAATTTAACTTATATTATACATCCAATAATCTATATTTGGTTTCAAGTCATGCTAGGGACTTTGCAATTTAATTACAAACCAAACCTATTTAATTAATCAATTAAACTCTTTAATTAATTAATTAAATCATATTTAAATAGGTGATAACTTGTGTATGTGTGTGACTTACTAGGCTCATCACTAATTGGCAATGAGACATGAAATCAACTGTTAATATCATCAGAACTCTTTCTTGCCATAAATGATTTCTCTAAATCATTTTATGAACCTCATAGACCATGGTTAACACCTAGCATAGCATGCCATGGCCACCCAATTAGTAATAAGGTTTACCTTAAATGAACCTATAATCATATGTCACCATGCACTAGAATCTCTCTATTAGAAAATCCCAACTCAAGCTGGAGTCATGGTTTATGTCAAACTCCATTTGCTATGAATATTATGCTCTTTTTTAATTCCAGTTCTTGATTAAAAAGATTTTCTCATCAGAAACTCTTTTTCTGAATAAATCTATTTGTCCTGGCCAGGAACTTGAAACATCAAGAACAATTAAATGAACATAGGATTTTATTTCTATTTACTTAGAGGAACAGATTCCATCTTGATCAACACCTACCTCCATATATAACTAGTAGGAGCCAACAAATGCCCATATACCCATACATAGTACAAGTATAAAAGCAGTATCAAACTCAAACTACCTATATACAAGATAACTGTGCTATCTCAGGTCTAAAGATTATATGCACTGATATGATTTATGACAAAACATTGACAAGAGTAAACTCCATGTGCTTTTCATAAGTGTCACTGGTTCGGCCTACTTATCATTTATAAGTGCCTATCATGTTTGTTATATGGCATGAGACTCACCAATCCATCTTATTTATATCTCATATAAATAACATGGGAACAAATATGAATACAAACTTTCTGGATAAGTCATGTCCTTATAATAAAGTATCCTCGATTGTGAACCTATTTATGATACTTTGTGCTAGAAATATTGTCACTCATATTCTTAACAACTTAAGAATAATATTTCTAACAAAATATCAATGGACCTTTTCTATTACACATAAATATATTATGTACACGGAAAAGTGGAAATGCCTTTTATTAATAAAAATATGTACAAGATACATACTAAATGATATGCTCTAGGGCATACTACTAACATACACAAGCTGCCATAACAAGTACCATAATTCAACAATAATTTTCCATAAACCAAACCATGAAATAACACATTTAGGTCCACACTTCACATTGCTGAATTGTACCTCTCTTTGAATTAATTTCCAAGCTTCCAAAATCAAGTGTACATTCACATATACATTTAGTATACATCACCCAATTTATTCCTACACACATAAACACTTCATCAACACTTTAATCAACCATTTACATACAAGGATAAACTATTCTTATGGAGTTTCCATGGCTGCCAAAAATATACATCTCCCTTAAAACATCAAGCTCCAAAAATCTTTCCACAATTCAACTACCCATAACATCCACACAAACTTTAATGAAGTAAGCATAAAAAATACCTACTTACCACTTTGGAAACTCTTCAAAACTTCACCAAAACTTGATCTTCTTGCTGCCTATCTACTGCTCAAGGTGTATGGACAACTTTTAATGAAAGATGCTTGAAGTTTCCATGGTTGGATCATGCTTGCATGAAGCTTCTAAACAATGCGGCCATGGAGGTTTTCCATCTTCTTTGGTTTCGGCTGGTTCTTGGGAGTTTGAGGAAGATGAAAATCTGTCCAAAATGAAGATGCAGTGGTCCACTTAGGTGAGTTAGTGGAGCACTATGTGTTAATTTAATGTTTATTTATCCTAAGGTTTCATTTTCCCACATTTAACTCCCAATTTTTGCTATTTAAACTATGTACCACCAATTTAATTTTTCATGACATTTTCCAAGTGTAATATCATGTATTTTTAATGGACATCTAGGTCAAAAGACAACTCGAGGTGTCAAATGACCACAATGCCCCTGTTCGGGTTGCATTCCCGATTTTTCAGTAACACCGAGTTTTGTCCGTTTTTCGATTTCTCACTTTTTCTTTGTACTAACTAATTAATTTTTCTTTGATATTTCTAATAATATTTATACTTCAATAGACATTTATTTAAGTCCTAAAAATATTTTCCAGGGTTTCCCGCGGTCCAAGGCTAGTCAACGGTCCATGCTGCTACTTTCCGGTGCGGTCACCCATCGCTAGGGTTCTCGGCTCGTTTAACTTGGTTACATTTCATTGCTATTATTTTTATTTTTTTTTTCTTGTATTTTCTTTTCTTGTATTTCGTTATTTTATGTCTCCTCATCCATATCTAAGTGTAGTTCTAGGCATCCTAGTTGTCCAGACAACACCGGTCACTGGAACAGTAGAACGCACTACCGAACATAGGGGTGTTACAATTCTCCCCCTCTTAAAATAAATTTCGTCTCAAAATTTTACCTGGCATTAGTCTCTGAACAGCTGTGGGTGCTGTCTCCTCATATCCTCTTCACGTTCTCAAGTAGCTTCCTGACCTGAATTGTAATACCCCTATTTGTATAGCCTGGTATATTTTACTGTTCCGGTGACCGGTGTCGGTCCGAACAATTAAGGGGATTAGAACCACACTTAAGATAACTAGAGAAGCCATAAACACAAATAATTAGTAATTGCCAATTAGTTAAGTATAAATAAGAAAAACATAACATAAGAAGTTAAATGAACTGAGAGTCACAGCGATGGCTGACCGTCTCGGGAACGATTGCGAAGCCACTTTAAACTCAAATTTCGAACCATAAAATATGACGCCGTAGTCCTTAGGACCATTATGAACACAGTGGAAAAGAGAAAATAACGAAAAAGAACTGTTAAGCCAGTCAAATAATTAGGTTAGGGAGCCAGAAGAAATACTGAATTATTTGCAAACCGAGATGAACCAGTGAGGGGCAATTTGGCCAATTGACCCCGAGAGCTGACTCCTGTCCTAACTGTCAAATAAAATCGGAGAAAAGAAAATTTCGGAATCAAGAATTAAATTAAAGAACTAATAGAAAAATAAATAGAAAAAAAAAAAGAAAATGTAAAGGTCAAAAGGTGATGACATCATGCATGACCTCATGCATGATGCCATAAAAAAATAATACTTAATGTATTTACTTAATTAGATTTTTAGGTCTTCCATAAGGATAAAAACAAAATAAAAGAAAAGAAAAAAAAAATCAACTAAAAGTCATCTTGCTCCCAAACTTGCCGCCTCCCATCCCTCTCTCTCTCTCACCATAGTTAAACCTCCATTAAAGCTTGCTTCAAGCTTTGAAATCACCATTAAACCTCAAATCCTTCCATACTTGCTTCACAAAAACTTGATTTAGTCACTTAAGAAGAAGCTTGGTCATCAAAGAAAGAAGAAAAGAAGAGGGAAGTTAGAGAATTCAAATTCAAGTGAGGTAAGCACATTAATTTGAAAGTTTGAGATTTAATTGTTGTGTTTTTAGCTTGAATTAGCTTGTAATTTGCTTAAAATGAAAAGAAAAAAATTGTGAGGGACCATTACTAAATTTCGGCCAGCATGAGAGGGAGGGTGATTTGCATGATTTGAATGGGTATATAAACGTTAGTTAGTTGAATGACTATGGTTAAAGTCATGGAATCAAGTAAATGCAACAAATGACATGAATTAGGGTTTTGGACATTAGGGTTTAGAGACCGAAAATGTGAAAACTTGTAAATGGTGTCTTTGACCTAATGTGAAGTGAGAAATGGTCATTTGTGACCTAATTAAGTGTGTTAGAAGTGTTGGAATTAAAGTCAAATTCGGAGGGAGTGTGGTCATGCTGCTGTAGCATGACCAAGTCAACTTTGAGGGACCAAAAATGAAATTTTACAAGTCAATTGGTATGAGACCAAATGCGAATGAAAATAGGCACTAAATGACACAATTTTCATTTAGGAAGCATGCCCAAAAAGTGACTAAAACCTACTGAACAAATTGATCAAAGTTGAAAAATTGCAGGCTGCCCTGTATAAACTGAGCAAATGAACAGTATTTGTTCATTTGGTCATAACTCGAGCTAGGAAGGTCAAAATGACCTGAAATTTTACCGGTGATTAGATGCGATATATACCTAAAACTTTCATGAAGAACACAAACCCAAATTATGCCATTAACCCAATCAAATTACTGAGCAAAGTTGAATCATTGATTCTGCAGAACTGCAGATTTACCATATGAACAGTAAAGTTTCAATGGCTATAACTCTCTCTAGAAAACTCTGATTTAGGTGATTCTTGAACCGATGGAAACCTAAAGAATATTATAACATTTCATATGAAGAAAATTAGACCAAATTATGGACTTAACTTGATCAAATTGCTGAACGAAGTTGGATCAATAATCTGCTAGAACTAAAATCTGCAGCATGAACAGTAACCGTAATTTGGATATAACTTGAGCTACAAAACTCGAATTGGAGTGATTCAAAAAGGAGAATAAACTTAAGACAATAGGGAACATTTTCTATGAAGGAAGTTTTGCCAAATTCTAACAGAAAAGTGACCAATGGAACAGTGTAACCTTAGACACTAAAACTGAAAATTTGGCAATTTTGCCTAAAAGACCTAAGTTTTGAGAAAATGACCAAAACCAACAAGTTTGGTGACCAAAATATGGTATGTGGGTGAAGTTGGAATTCTCATACCTATTAAGTCTTAGAAAGTTAACAATTTAACTTGAATAGTGTAATGAATAGTAACCCGAAACACAAAAATTTCAAGAACGTCGAGTTTAGCACATTAGAGCTAAATAAAAGTGAAGTTAAATTTATTTTTGGATTTATGCTAAGTTATGATACTGAAACACTGTGAAACTGTGTGTTTCAGCTGAAAAAGACTTGGAAGCTCTGAGAGACTGAGTCAAGGCCTAGAGGTGACTCACGTCAGGTTTGTGCACAATAAACCTTATTTGAGCCTTTTGTCATTGAAAAATTTGATTTAGTGTGATTTATGAAAATTTGAAGTTAATTATGAATTGTGTTGCCATCTTGTGAATGAAATTAAGACTTTAGAAATTTATTGGATTTTTCACCAATTATTTGATTAAATTATTTTGAATTGATTTTGTGTTCACACTTAGCATGACGGTGCCTTATTATTCCTCCTCCATTTATGGGGTGAGATCGATTATTTCCTCCCTCTCTGGTTTACCAGTTGAGATTGTAGATTGGATGAGTACTCATTAGCTAGCTAGCCACCTCCCTCATTGATTTCGATCAGTGGGGTTATAGATTGCTTTATCATGGTGTGCAACACGGCATTGATCGGAAATTTTATGTCATGGCTTAAGTTGTGTATAACTTGGCAACACTGTGTTTATTAAATTATTTAACTAAATTGTGTTATTATGAGTTTTGATAATTTGTGAAATGTGATTGAGAAATATTTAAATTGTGTTTTGTTAATGAATGATTTATGTATTGTATTTAAAATTTTTATTGTGCACCACTAAGTATTTTTATACTCAGCGATAGCTTATTTTGCTGTCGCAGATAAGAGCAAGGAGAAAGTAGCAGAGTGAGCTGCTATTGAATTGAGGACCACACTAATCATTTTGTACGGGTATAATTTTATACCCTGTATTTAATTTTGATGTAAATATTGTAATGTTTTATGTATCAATGTAAAGTTGAGCAGTTGTATAATAAATTATAATAATATTATTTTTGGAACTTCTTTTTGTAAATTAAGATTTGTAATTGTGAATTTCATACTTTATGTACTGTGAATGAAGTTATGAAATATTTTGAGATGATAAACTTTGATTGGATTGTGGAATTATTTTGAAGTGAATTGAATTGAGTTGACTTGAGATTATTTAGAGGTTGCGAGTTGTGGAAAATTTATTGGAAGTGTTTTTCTCAGGTATTTGAAGAACTGTTTTCTCAAAATACAGAAGGAACTCTGTCAAAATTTTTATAAAATTTGCAGAAAAATTTAAAATGGACAAAAATTTTTACTAGTATTTAAACTCTGAATAAATGATTTTAATTCCTCCCAAAATGCTCACCACTTCCAAAATGTAAGAAAATTATTTTAAAATCCCTGGTAGGGTACTTAATGAGTTATCGGTAGGTGAAGTTCGGTAGTTCATTAGGTATTCTACGAGATCATGTTATGCCTTACAGAGGGGTAAGGTGTGACATGTTTTAGTGGTATCAGAGCATGGTTTTGCAATAAATTTTGACTATGTGTATGAATATTTCTTTGATAATTACAACTGCTCAAGTGTCTTTATTTGATACATATGACATATTTACATCATGAATATGCACTAAAGGAGGTCAACCTCCTTGTGTTTGATCTCAGGAAGTAGAAATTTTGGGAAAATGAAATGGAAGAAGGAGATCATTCCGTGGAATAATCTGTTGAGGCTGGGGTTCAAGGGGAAGCCCCAGCACTCCAGAACGTGAGTGGGTCAGCCACTCCAGCTCCTACTCCAGCACCGCAGTTCCCTGCTCAGTTTGTACAGTAGATGGCTGCGTTTTTCCAGCAAATGGCGGGAAATGTGCCACCCCAAGCTCAGATGCAAGTACCTGTAGCACAACCACAGCCCTCAGCTCGGCAATATGAAAAATTGATGAAATTTGGGGCCACCGAGTTTAATGGCACTGTGGATCCACTGGAGGCAGAACAGTGGTTGGAAAGAATGGAACAGGTTTTCAGGAAGCTGCAGTGTACTGAAGAATTAAAATTTGAATATTCAGTATCTCTTCTCCAAGGGGATGCATATGAATGGTGGAAGACCATCCCCCACAGCCTGGTAGAACCTCCAGTCCTTACTTGGTCAGACTTTTTGAGGGATTTCGACAGAAGTGGGTTCCCGATGCATATGTGGATATGAAGTTACAAGAATTCCTGAGTTTGAAACAAGGAGACAGAACTATAGCAGAATATGAGAGAGACTTCTCTCGACTGACCCACTATGCTTGAAGCTTAGTCTCCACCCCCAGAGATAGATGTAAGAAGTTTGAGTCTGGGTTAAGGCCGAATCTGAGAATGCAAGTTATAGGTTTATGATATCAGAATTTCGCTGAGTTGATCTCATAGGCCCGGGAACTGGAAAGGATAGAATCAGAAGGGGCAGTGAGAAGGGTACACAAGAGAAAGAGAAGACTGAAAAGACTACTGGACAAGCACCTGAGAGTGGTTCTGGGAAGAGGAAACAGTTTGGGGAATCCAGCTCCTGTAGATCTGGCAAAGGCAGATTCTTTGGCCAAAGACCACCCCGGTCTGGTTAGCAGACCCAACAAGCACCCCGAGGAGTTCTATCAGTATGGCAGTGTGAAACTTATGGTAGAACTCACGGTGGGGTTTGTTTCAAGGCCACCGGTGCATGTTTTAACTGTGGAGGAAGCGGATATTTCGCTAAGGATTGTACTAGTCTGCGCCGATTTGGACCTTCTGCTACATCTGAAGGATCAACCCAAGTCTCTGCACCTAGAGGGTCACAATCAGCTGCTAGAGGTAGAGACAGAGGTAGGGGTCCTAGTAACACTCCTGGGAGTCAAAGCACTGTTAACTAGCCAGTATCTAGTGGCGCACTACCGATCAGTGTATACCATGCGTCAGAGGGAGGAAGCTGAAACATCAGACGTAGTAGCTGATATTTTCTCTATCCTTGACCAAGATGTACATGTGTTATTTGATCCTGGCTCCACACATTCGTATGTTAGTGCTAGTGTGATGTGTTCTATTGCTATTCAGTGTGTACCAATGGACTATGATGTGCTAGTAATTAGTCCATTAGGCCAGGAGGTAAGGGTAAATAGACTATATAGGGACTGTCCTTTGGTGATCCAAGGACACACTTTTCTATCTGATTTGATTAAAATGCCCTTCAGAGATTATGACATTATCTTGGGCATGGATTGGTTAGCCAGGCATCATGCGATGATTGACTGTAGACTGAAGACAGTCACTTTTGGTCTTCCTCAGTATGGTGATATAGTAATACATGGGGAGAGGCAGTTATTGCCTTCAAACATCATTTTAGCTGCACTGGCTAGAAAAATGATTAGAAAAGGGTGTGAGGCGTACTTGGCACATGTGATAGACACCCAAGTGGGGAGTCCAGCACTGAGGAACATTCCTACTCTATGTGACTTTCCAGATGTATTTCCTGATGAATTGCCAGGATTACCTCCAGAAAGAGAAGTGCAGTTTGAAATTGATGTTATGCCTAGTGTGGACCCAATCTCCATAACGCCATACAGAATGGCACCAGCAGAACTAAAAGAATTAAAAGTACAGTTGCAAGAGTTGCTTGACAAGGGCTTCATCCGCCCTAGTGTGTCACCTTGGGGAGCGCCAGTATTGTTTGTAAAGAAGAAGGATGGCACTCTCCGGTTATGCATTGACTATCGACAGTTGAATAAGGTGACAATAAAGAACAGATACCCATTGCCCCGCATTGATGACTTGTTTGATCAGTTGAGGGGTGTAGCTATGTTCTCTAAAATTGACCTGAGATCAGGTTATTATCAGCTGAAAGTATAGGAGCAGAGTATTTCTAAAATTGCCTTTAGAACTTGCTATGGCCATTATGAGTTCTTGGTTATGCCATTCAAGTTAACTAATGCTCCGACTGCTTTTATGGATCTGATGAACACTATCTTTAGACCGTACCTTGACCAGTTTGTTGTGGTATTTATTGATGATATATTGGTCTATTCGAGGAATGCAGAAGAGCATGATAGACATCTGCGCATTGTACTGCAGACTCTAAGGGAGAAACAACTATATGCCAAATTATCGAAGTGTGAATTTTAGCTGAAGGAGATATCCTTTTTGGGGTACATAGTATCAGCAGAGGGTATTAAGGTAGATCCTAGCAAGATAGAAGCTGTCCTTAATTGGAAGCCACCCAGAAATATCACAAAGATTCGCAGTTTTTTGGGGTTAGCTGGATACTGCCGTTGATTTGTGAAGGGATTCTCCATGTTGGCATCTACATTAACCAAGCTGCTTAGAAAGGATGTGAAATTTCAGTGGACGGACAAATACCAACAGAGTTTTGATGAATTGAAGAGATGTTTAACTGAGGCTCCAGTCCTGACTTTACTTACATCAGGTAAAGAATATATAGTTTACAGTGATGCTTCTCACAATGGGTTAGGTTGTGTGTTGATGCAAGATCAGAATGTCATTGCCTATGCATCACGCCAGCTAAAACCGCATGTGAGGAATTATCCGACACATGACTTGGAGCTTGCAGCTATTGTGTTTGCTCTTAAGATCTGGAGACATTATCTGTATGGGGAGAAATGTTACATTTACACAGATCATAAGAGTTTGAAGTATTTGGGCACCCAGAAAGAGTTGAATTTGAGACAGAGGAGATGGTTAGAGTTGATAAAAGACTATGATTGTCTGATAGACTATCAGCCAGGAAAGCTAATATTGTGGCTAACGCCTTAAGTCGCAAGACTATGGCAAGTCTACGAGTTACTCCTTTGTCTTTGGTACATGAGTTAAGATCATTGCATGCCAGCTTAGAGATTAATGATGATGGGCAGACAATAGTTGTATGGCATGTACAGCCAGTGTTGATTGATCAGATCAGTATGGCTGCTCAGAATGATGAAAGGTATCAGAAGATGTTGGAAGAAGTCAGGCAGGGCAAGAAACCAGAATTCTCAATCAAAGATGATGGTCTACTGCTACACCAGGGCAGAATATGTGTTCCTAATGATGTTGATTTGAGACAGATCATTTTGAAGGAAGCATATGAGTCTCCTTTTGCCATGTACTCTGGTGGTACAAAAATGTATAGAGGGCTAAAGGAGCATTATGGGTGGATGGGTATGAAAAGAGATGTGGTAGAGTTTGTTTCCAAACGCCTAACTTGTCAACAAGTGAAGGCAGAGCATCAAGTACCCACTGGGTTGTTACATCCACTACCAGTGCCAGAATGGAAATGGGAGAGAATAACTATGGATTTTGTGATGGGACTTCCGAGGACACAAAAGAGTCATGATGCATGGGTCATTGTTGACAGACTGACTGAGTCTGCTCATTTTTTGCCAGTCCGAATGGACTACAGTTTAGAAAGATTGGCCAAGTTGTACATTGATGAGATTGTGAGACTACATGGAGTGTTAGTATCCATTGTATCAGACAGAGATCCTAGGTTCACTTCTAGATTCTGGGGTAGTCTTCAGAGAGCCTTAGGAACTAGATTGAACTTCAGTACTGCATTCCACCCACAGACAGATGGCCAGTCTGAGAGAGTAATTCAGATCTTGGAGGGCATGCTACGGGCTTGTGTGATTGAGTTTGAGGGCAGTTGGGATACACACTTGCCTTTGATTGAGTTTGCTTATAACAATAGCTACCAATCAAGCATTGGGATGCCTCCATATAAAACTTTGTATGGCAGAAAATATAGAACCCCATTGTGTTGGGATGACATGGGTGAAAGAAAGATGATTGGACCCGAAATTATTCAACAGACTGAAGAGAAAATCAGGGTGATCAGAGATCGACTTAAGACTGCATCAGACTGTTAGAAGTCCTACATTGATTTGAAAAGAAGGGATATTGAGTATGCAGTGGGTGAGAAAGTTTTCTCAAAGTTTCTCCTTGGAAGAGAATTATGAGATTTGGCAGAAAGGGGAAATTGAGTCCTCGTTTCATTGGGCCATATGAGGTTTTGGAAAGAGTGAGTCCTTTGGCATATCGGTTGGCACTACCTCCAGAGTTGGAGAAGATACATAATGTCTTCCATGTGTCTATGTTGAGGAGGTATCGATCAGACCCATCCCATGTACTACCAGTGGAAGAAATTGAAGTGAATCCTGACCTCACATATGAAGAAGAACCCATAGAGATTCTGACTTATGAGGTGAAACAGCTACGGAATAAGTAGATGCCGTTGGTAAAAGTGCTGTGGAACCATCATTCGGGCCAGGAGGCTACTTGGGAACGAGAGGAGGACATGAGGAGACAGCACCCACACTGCTCGTAGATTGATATTGTAAAAATTTCGAGACGAAATTTATTTTGGGGAGAATTGTAATACCCTATTTGTATAGCTGGTATATTTCACTGCTCCAGTTGACCGCTTGGCCCGACAATTAAGGGGATTAGAACCACACTTAAGACAACTAGAGAAGCCATAAACACAAATAATTAGTAATTGCCAATTAGTTAAGTATAAATAAGAAAAATAGAACATAAGAAGTTAAACGAGCTAAGAATCACAGCAATGGGTGACTGTCTCGGGAACGACTGCGAAGCCATTTTAAACTCAAATTTTGAACCGTAAATGTGACATCGCGGTCCTTAGGACCATTATGAACACAGTGGAAAAGAGAAAATCATGAAAAAGAACTATTAAGCCAGTTAAATAATTAGGTCAGGGAGCCGGAAGAAATACTAAATTATTTTCAAACCAAGATAAACCGGCGAGGGGCAATTTGGTCAATTGACCCCGAGAGCTGACTCCTGACCTAACTATCAAATAAAATTGGAGGAAAAAAATTTCAGAATCGAGAATTAAATTAAAGAACTATTAGAAAAATAAATAGAAAAAAAAAGAAAATGGAAAAGTCAAAAGGTGAAGACATCATGCATGACCTCATGCATGATGCCATAAAAAAAATAATACTTAATGTATTTACTTAATTAGATTTTTTGGTCTTCCATAAGGATAAAAACAAAACAAAAGAAAAGGAAAAAAAATCAACTAAAAGTCATCTTGCTCCCAAACTTGCCGCCTCCCATCCCTCTCTCTCTCTCTCACCATAGTTAAACCTCCATTAAAGCTTGCTTCAAGCTTTGAAATCACCATTAAACCTCAAATCCTTCCATACTTGCTTCACAAAAACTTGATTTAGTCACTTGAGAAGAAGCTTGGTCATCAAAGAAAGAAGAAAAGAAGAGGGAAATTAGAGAATTCAAATTCAAGTGAGGTAAGCACATCAATTTGAAAGTTTGAGATTTAATTGTTGTGTTTTTAGCTTGAATTAGCTTGTAATATGCTTAAAATGAAAAGAAAAAATTGTGAGGGACCATTACTGAATTTCGGCTAGCATGAGAGGGAGGGTGATTAGCATGTTTTGAATGGGTTGAATGGGTATATAAACCTTAGTTAGTTGAATGACTATGGTTAAAGTTATGGAACCAAGTAAATGCAACAAATGACATGAATTAGGGTTTTGGACATTAGGGTTTTGAGACCAAAAGTGTGAAAAACTTGTAAATGGTGTCTTTGACCTAATGTAAAGTGAGAAATGGTCTTTTGTGACCTAATTAAGTGTGTTAGAAGTGTTGGAATTAAAGTCAAATTTGGAGGGAATGTGGTCATGCTGCTGCAGCATGAGCAAGTCAAATTTGAGGGACCAAATATGAAATTTTACAAGTCCAATTGGTATGAGACCAATTGGGAATGAAAATAGGCACTAAATGACACAATTTTCATATAGGAAGCATACCCAAAAAGTGACTAAAACCTAGTGAACAAATTGACCAAAGTTGGAAAATTACAGGCTGCCCTGTATAAACTGACCAAATAAACAGTGTTTATTCATTTGGTCATAACTCGAGCTAGGCATGTCAAAATGACTCGAACTTTTACCAGTGGTTAGATGAGATATAGACCTAAAACTTTTGTGAAGAACACAAACCCAAATTATTCCATTAACCCAATCAAATCACTGAGCAAAGTTGAATCACTGAATCTGCAGAACTGCAGATTTACCATATGAATAGTAAAGTTTCAATGATTATAACTCTCTCTAAAAAACTCCGATTTAGGTGATTCTTGAACTGATGGAAACCTAAGGCATAGTAGAACATTTCATATGAAGAAACTTAGACCAAATTATGGACTTAACTTGATCAAATTGCTGAATGAAGTTGGATCAATAATCTGCCAGAACTAAAATCTACAGCATAAATAGTAACCATAATTTGGATATAACTTGAGCTACAAAACTCCAGTTGGAGTGATTCAAAAAGGAGAATAAACTTAAGACAATAAGGAACATTTTCTATGAAGGAAGTTTCTCCAAATTCTAACAGAAGAGTGACCAATGGAACAGTGCAACCTTGACACCAAAACTGAAAATTTGGCAATTTTGCCTAAAAGACCTAAGTTTTGAGAAAATGACCAAACCAACAAGTTTGGTGACTAAAATGTGGTATGTGGGTGAAGTTGGAATTCCCATACCTATTAAGCCTTAGAAAGTCAACAATTTGACTTGAATAGTGTAGTGAATAGTAACCCGAAACTCAAAAATTTCAAGAACGTCGAGTTTAACACATTAGAGCTAGATAAAAGTGAAGTTAGATTTATTTTTGGATTTATGCTAAGTTATAGTACTAAAATACTATGAAACTGTGTGTTTCAGCTGAAAAAGACTTGGAAGCTCTAAGAGACTGAGTCAAGGCCTAGAGGCGACTCACGTCAGGTTTGTGCACAATAAACCTTATTTGAGCCTTTTGTCATTGAAAAATTTGATTTAGTGTGATTTATGAAAATTTGAAGTTAATTATGAATTGTGTTGCCATCTTGTGAATGGAATTATAACTTTGGAAATTTATTGGATTTCTCACCAATTATTTGATCAAATTGTTTTGAATTGATTTTGTGTTCACACTTAGCATGACAGTGCCTTATTATTCCTCCTCCATTTATGGGGTGAGATCGATTATTTCCTCCCTCTCTGGTTTACCAGTTGAGGTTGTAGATCGGATGAGTACTCATTAGCTAGCTAGCCACCTCACTCATTGATTTCGATTAGTGGGGTTGTAGATTGCTTTGTCTTGGTGTACAGCACGGCATTGATCGAAAATTTTGTGTTATGGCTTAAGTTGTGTATGACTTGGCAACACTGTGTTTATTAAATTATTTGACTAAATTGTGTTATTATAAGTTTTGATAATTTGTGAAATGTGATTGAGAAATATTTAAATTGTGTTTTGTTAATGAATGATTTATGTATTGTATTTAAAATTTTTATTATGCACCACTGAGTATTTTTATACTCAGCGATAGCTTATTTTGCTGTCGCAGATAAGAGCAAGGAGAAAGTAGCAGAGTGAGCTGCTATTGAATTGAGGACCACACTAATCATTTTGTACGGGTATAATTTTATACCCTTGTAGTTAATTTTAATGTAAATATTGTAATGTTTTATGTATCAATGTAAAGTTGAGCAGTTGTATAATAAATTGTAATAATATTATTTTTGGAACTTTTTGTATATTAAGATTTGTAATTGTGAATTTCATACTTTATGCACTGTGAATGAAGTTATGAAATATTTTGAGATGATAAACTTTGATTGGATTGTGGAATTATTTTGAAGTGAATTGAATTGAGTTGACTTGAGATTATTTAGAGGTTGCGAGTTGTGGAAAATTTATTGGAAGTGTTTTTCTCAGGTATTTGAAGAACTGTTTTCTCAAAATACAGAAGGAACTCTGTCAAAATTTTTATAAAATTTGTGAACAAATTTAAAATGGACAAAAATTTTTACTAGTATTTAAACTCTGAATAAATGATTTTAATTCCTACCAAAATGCTCACCACTTCCAAAATGTAAGAAAATTGTTTTAAAATCCCTGGTAGGGTACTTAATGAGTTATCGGTAGGTGAAGTTCGGTAGTTCATTAGGTATTCTACGGGATCATGTTATGCCTTACAGGAGGGTAAGGTGTGACATGAATGATTGTTCCACAGCACTTTAACCAGGTGTATCTGTTTATTCCTCAGCTACTTCACCTTAAAAGCCAGAATTTCTATGGGTTCTTCCTCATATGAGAGGTCTGGATTTACCTCAATCTCTTCAACTGATAGTACATGAGATGGATCAGATCTGTACCTCCTTAACATGGACACATGGAAGACACTGTGTATCCTTTCTAGCTCCGGAGGTAATGCCAACCGATATGCCAAAGGACCTACTCTCCCCAGAACCTCATATGGTCTGATGAAATGAGGACTCAAGTTTCCCCTTTCTACCAAATCTCATAATCCTCTTCCAAGGAGAAACTTTGAGGAATACCTTATCACCCACTACATATTCAATATCTCTTCTCTTCAGACTAAAATAGGACTTCTGACGGTCTGATGCAGCCTTGAGTATATCTCTATTCAATCTGATCTTTTCTTCTGTCTGCTGAACAATTTCTAGCCCAATCATCTTCCTTTCACCTACTTCATCCCAACGTAGGGGAGTTCTGCACTTCCTGCCATACAAAGCTTCATATGGAGGCATCCCAATGCTTGATTGGTAGCTGTTATTATAAGCAAACTCAATCAAAGGCAAGTGTATATCCCAACTACATTTAAACTCAATCACACAAGCCTGTAGCATATCCTCCAATATCTGAATTACCCTCTCAGACTGGCCATCTATCTGTGGGTGGAATGCCATGCTGAAGTTCAATCTAGTTCCTAGGGCTCTCTGACGACTATCCCAGAATCTAGAAGTGAACCTAGGATCTCTATCAGATACAATCGATCATCGGCACTCCATGCGGTTTACAATCTCATTTATTTATAATCTGGCCAATCTCTCCAACTATAGTCCATCCGGACTGGTAAAAAGTGAGCAGACTTGGTTAGTCTATCAACTATAACCCATACTGCATCATGACTATTCTGTGTCTTTGGAAGTCTCATCACAAAATCCATAGTTATCAGTTCCCTTACAATGTTTCATAGGGTGCCGTCTGTATGCTAGCTTGACACTTAGTATTGTATACATATTGTGTTAGTGGAAGGTATCTGTCCCATCTTTCCTCGGACTCAAGGAAACAAGTTCTCAGTATATTCTTGAGGGCTTATTACATTTTACAGGTTATTATTATCATTTCATTTCATTATTTATAGAAACTCAATGAGTTTCAAAATTTACCTGAATCACTTGTTTCGACTGTCCATCCGTCTGAAGATGATAAGTCGTACTGATATCTCTAAGCTTATAGCAATTACTGTGGTACAGGTAATTCACATTATTGTAATCGAGTCACTGACTCTAGCTACCTTACAAGTGTAGTCGTGTGATAGGCTAGTTCTGAAGTTTTAAATTTCTTCCTTGAATTTTCACATTTATTCCTCGCAATAGTACTCTATTCGGGCGCAACTGTATCAATTTATAGATTACTTACAAATATTCTTAATTTATTGTATCACGAGGAAGCACGTAGCTCTACATAATAATCTCGTGTTGGTACTGTAATCTGCAGCTTACAATACAAACATCAAGAACATTACATAGTCACTACGTTATAACCTCATGGACTAGATTTTCTAACATCTTATCTTTCTCGAATCCACTAATAACCTAAACCAATTCTGATTACAATATCCCTTGACAATTACTAATAGTAACATCTTTGCCCTCATCTAGAGCAATTCTATTACTGTAACTTACCTTTAGGTCCTCTTACCTTACATTAAGTAGGCTCGCCAATTAGCTTTATAATTTATGGTGTGTTAGAAAATACTTTTAGCTAACAATTTTTCCAAAATTAATGTCAATCATACTTATTATTATAGTTTTTATCCTAAAGGACTAATCACTAATACATCAAAATTCATTCCCATGTAAAGGAATAGCAACAGAACATATAGTTCTAACACTAGCATACATCTAAGTAGTGCTGGGATAAAATAATAACTAGTTGTTTCTTTCAAAAATTAAGAACTTACCAGCAGCTACATCCAAAGTTTCTGCTCTTTCTCCTTGGCGCATAGTGGACGCACTAACTGGTGC
This sequence comes from Hevea brasiliensis, assembly GCF_030052815.1. Lineage (NCBI taxonomy): Eukaryota > Viridiplantae > Streptophyta > Magnoliopsida > Malpighiales > Euphorbiaceae > Hevea > Hevea brasiliensis. Next base: position 38,258,103 of record NC_079493.1, read on the forward strand.
GGTACTATATTCAGCTTGATTCACTGTGTTATAGTGGTGAGGAGTACCAACTCTATTTCTATCTCGACTCTGACTGACGGTCTGTGAACTCCGGAGAGCAGATCGAGGTGCTCTAGTACAATCTCTAACAAAGTGTCCAAGCTTTCCACAATTGTAGCAGGCTCCAGAGGCCTTACGACAAATACCTCCATGTAGCTTACCACAAACATGGCAGAAACGGGAAAAATAGGAACTTCTGGTTGTTCGATGACTAGAACTTGGTTTTCTCTGCCCTGATGATCCGCCTCTGTCATATCTCTAAGCTCGAGGTTCCTCAAATTCTTTTCTCTTCCCCAAATTACTGTTTGAGCTCTGACCCATATGTTTCTCCCTCTTCTCCATTTCATCTTGCCCTTGTGGTTGTTAGGTTTGTGCTTGAGCTTGAGCTGACAGAGTATCAGCCATTTGTTGAAAGAAAGTGGCCATTTGCTGGGCCATTTGTGCAGTAATTTGTACCGGTAAAACTGGTACAGTCGGGCCTTCAACACTTTGTTGGGCTGAGGCCTCAACTTGTACTTCTGCCATCACGGACTGTTCTATTGTCTCATTCTTCTCTTCCATATCTTTTCACAGGATTTTCTATTCCTGTACAACCAACACAAGGATATTTCTCTCAATTAGTTCATATTTATGATGTAAATGTACTATATGTATCAAATATTTGAGCAGTTGTAGTTACCGATAAAAAGATTTCAAATTCACAGTTCGAAATTTACTTTAAAACCATTGCTCTAATACCACAAAACATGTCACACCCTATTCCCCTGTAAGATGTAACATGATCCCGTAGTACACCTAATGAATTACCGTACTTCGCCTACCGATAACCCATTAGATATACTACAAGGGATTTTAAAACAATTTTCATGAAATTTAAATCATCGATTAAAATCTGGTGTTATAAAATTTTTTCAAAATTTCGGTAAAGTGCCAGCTGTATTTTAAGAAAACAGTTCTTCAATCCTGCAAAAGAAAATGCTCCCAATATGTTTTCTCAAATACAACTCCAATAACTTCATTTCAATTCACAATTCAATTCTCAATAAACAATCAATTCATTTTCAAACTAATCTCATCATAAAGAAACATTCATTAATTACAAGACTCAAAATTTATATTACAAAAATATTCAAGTAAATGAAATCTCAAATTTAAATTTACAATAATTTACATTTAATTACATACCAAAATGTTTTACAAGAGTTTTTATACAACAGCTCAAATAATTTACATACATATTATTACATACATACATCAAAACCTGTGTATATGGGTATACCTGGAGCTGATCTGAATGTCTCTTCAAAGAAGCTTACTCAATTGCTCTATGCTCTTTTCACCTGCAACAGCATACAAAGTTGATACAGTGTGTCCGCAAGTGCACGGGTCACAGTAGTATAGTTTTAAAAAATGATATCGATCCCACAGGGAATTGTGCTTAAATTGGAAATAAAAGTATAAGCTAATTAGAATGACAAAAATTAAAGATGTAAAATGAAATTTGGAATTAAAATTGGTATTTGAGGAATTAAAACTAAATCAAACAATTAACTAAAATTAATTAAACTAGATTACCAAAAATTAATTTGAAATTTCTATTTATGAAATTTGAGAGGAATTAAATCTAAATTCAATAAAAAATAAAGTGATTCTAGAGATTGGATTTTTCAATATTGTTTGCATGTGGTTTATCCCTAATTTAGCCAAACACATGAGAATTGCAATTTTGAGGGAAATCAATTCTTAAATTTTTGAAACCTTTTTCAAGCATTTCAAAGTTGGTTTTCATTAAATCAAACCCTGTTTTCACGGTATTTCAAACCTAACAAAAACCCATTTAAAGCTCTAATTGATTTTTGGAAAGTTCCCTTAATTCTCTTAGCTTATCTCTAACACCAAGAAAATAAAGTTTATTGCAAGATTATCTATCCCTAATATTCACTTTTCAGTCCATCTATTAAGGATTAAAGCTTAACTTAATGAGGGCCCATTCATCAAGCAAGGCAACAAGCTCACAAGCAATAAATCAAAATGTAACAAATCCCATTTAAATGGCTAAATCAGTTCAAAACCACAATACAAATCAATATTTACAAACCCATCTCTAGAATCTCAATCAACTACTCACTATTCATAGTTTTAAGACAAACCCAAATGTATAAATGAAGAAATAATGGAAATGTAAGCTAAGGGGTAGAAAACCAGAAAAATGCAGTATGATCTGCTGCGTAAAAGTGCGTAAACATGATCCTTGCTGCTGCTGGAAAAATGCAAAACGAGCTCCTCTCTTTCTCTCTTTCTATCCTTCCAAAAATGCCTCCCTTGCTCTCTATGGAAAGAAAATGATAAATGAGACTTTATATAGGTGAGGGGACTGCCCTAGAATGGGTAAAAAGGGGAAGGTTCCAGAGAAAGTGAGGTAAAAAGCCAGAGTAACGGAAATGCCACGTCAACCATTTCCAGTAAAAGTGACATAAGCTGCATCGGTTGTGTCGCGGGTTGTGTCGCTGGGTTGTGTAGCTCGGCCTGAATATCGACGATCGACACAACTTGCGACATAAGCTAATCGGTTGTCTTTGCAGTTGTGTTGCTCTCGCCATTTTTACTCAACTTCAAAATTTTTGCAATTCGACTTTAATCTCCTCCAAATGGCTACTCTGATCAAAATACATCAAATTTCTCCAAATTTACCCTACAAAACAAATAAATTCCAAAAATTAAACTAAGAAAAGTGAAAATTGCAAAATTGACTAAATATATACTAATATCTATAATAATGGCTATGAACAAGGGTAAATTATGTGCAAAAATTACACCTAAATGATGATCTAAAATGCATGCATCAAATTCCCCCATACTCAAACTCTTGCTTGTCCTCAAGCAAAATTTCATTAAAACTCATTTGGAAGGGAATAGAATCAGTCTTTGAAAACACAAAAATCACTAATCCAAACCACCAACTTACCTCTAGCCACCAACATTCCAAGTTCCCACCAGCAAAAGCACAAAGAATGAAGCAAGCACTCTCAACAATTACAGAATAGCTAAGAATTAACCAATCAACCCAAGTAACAAATACCAACCAGCTACAAGAGTCAATTGTGCCAAAACAAACCTAAATGAAATAGATAGCCAATGTGTCTCAAATAGATGGTGAGTAATGTATGGAGGATTATATTGCCAAACCCATATGCAAGCATAAAAGATCTAACTCTACTAATGTAACAAGCATTTTTCAAAGAATCATTAGGTCTTTTTAAGGGTTGTAATGGGGTCTAATAGGGTAAAATTGTGGTTAACAAAGAAAGGGAATAAGGTAAACAAAATATGAGAATAATATTAATCATGAAACTCAAAGTGCATCCATTTTTTTTTAAAATATTTTTTTTTTATTTTTTTATAAAGAGGAAAGAAATTCACAATGAATCTCAAGTGCTAACACAATAAAGGGACTACTTTTATAATATTTTTTTTAATTTTATTTTATTTTTATATTTTATTGTGTACTTGTCCCTATTTCATGTCACACCCAAAATTACCTTTGGGATATTTTGGTGACCAATTTTTTTTTTTTTTTATCAACTTTTCACAATTACTCTAGCACTATTCAAGATGTTTCAATCCTCCAAGTTTTTTTTTTTTTATATATCATTATTTATTTTATTTTTTTATGCACTTAACTGCTAAAATATTATTCTCATAATAGGTGGTAGTGTTTAGGTTTAATGGCTAGGTAAATGATTTGGGTTCCAAAGAAATTAGGGAATTAAGGTTCAAGGGGGTTTGCAAGGGTTGAAATGAAATTAAGGTAGGTTAAGGCTAAATGTGAGGTTTAAAATATGAAGGAATACCTAAATCATATTCTTATCAAATGCAAGTTAAAAATTTCGCTTTGAAAGATCTAAGATGCTTGTTCTAGGAATAGTGAGACGACAATGACCATTTTCTTCCTTAAAGGCTTATCCAGACACTCAAAACTCAAAATAACTAACTAGCACTGCATACCTAGATTGATATATTAATTTTCAGCTATTAAGTAAGAGAAAGAATAATGCTTAAGACTTTGTACCCAGCTGGAACTTTCATTCCACTAACCATCTAAAGGCAAGTTGGATTTCTTGAATAAGTGGCTTATGGAATTCAAAGACTGGTTTAAAAAATTCAAAAATTTTAAATGAATAAATGAAATGCATGAGTGTAAATGTATAGTCAACCTATATGTAACTAAGTATGCATAACTAAGTGTATGAAGCTATATGCAAGTGTATGTATGTGAATATGTACAAGTATGAAGTAATGAATGAGTATGTCACTATATGCAAGTAAAAAAAAGAAAAATAATTTTTGCAAAAAATTTACCCTCTCCCCCATACTCAGAATGAACATTGTCCTCAATGTTAAAAGAGTGCAAGAAATGGGATAATTGGGTTATATGTGCAGAAAATGGGTAGCTCATATGTGCATAAAGAATTATTACCCTGTTGCATAAGCGATAACACAACTTGTGTTGAAAGTGACACAAGCTGAGATGAGAATTGTTACCTCATTGAAGTGCAGCCAATTTAATTAAATAAAATTTGGACAGCTGCTGCACTCATTGCAAAAGAAACAGTGCAATGGAATCCATTAAATCAATTAAACTCAAAAACTTGAAATAGGGAAGTTAAGCGCAAAAATATAATCATCAAGTGTAAATTCCGAAGGAGCATATCAAAGCAAGTGAGCAATGTACTAAAGATATAAAAGAAAAATGTATGTTATGAGGAACTAAAAAAAACTGAATAAGTAAATGGTTCAAGTAAAATAAAAACAACACAAGCAAAATATTAACTAAATAAGTTCAAAATACTAAGTAATTAAGCAATGAAATTAAAGACATGAAATGTAAATGGAGAATAAAAGCTGGTCAGTCGGGTATGAGAACTCCTTTGCCCTTGCCATCTTGTGGAGGTGGTGGTGTTTTTGGTGGCTGCTGTGGAGAGATGATGCTCAAAATCAGTGCCTGGTTTGTTTCCATCTTCTCCAGCTTAGCTCGCATGACTTTCAACTCATCTTGCATTTCAGCACTTCGATCCAAATATATGTCAGCTAAATCTCGTAGTGTCTGAAAAGAGACATCCGTCATTTGCCGAAAAGAATAGATCTCATCACTGAGATTCTCCATGAATGTCAAAAGAGTTGCTATGGATGGTCCAGAAGTTGTTGATGAAGCAGGTTGAGCAGCTGGTGGAGCTCGGCTTGAAGGTTGTGTAAAAGGCTGCGCAAATGGTCGCTCAGATGCTGAGGAGGAACTAATTGCAGTGGGAGAACCAGGTGGTGGGTCTGTTAGTGCAGGAATCTCATACAGCTTGGTAGTCTCATTTTTGATACAAAATTTTTGGTCGGCCAAATGAGGTCCATCCAAAAATAACAAACCAGTTGGAAGAGCAGGACACTTGTGCATTTGAGGATTAAAGCCAAAATAATGTGCAATGGGTGTGACCAAACCTCCAAAGACAATGTTACCAGTACCCCTAGTGGTCTGGCGGATCACATGTCGGCAAAAATAATAACCAGGGGAAGCTTTTTTGCTAGTTTTTGCACACCACAAAAAGAATAGATCATACTGTGACATTGTGCCAACACTAGGTCCTCTGCCTAAAATTGTATTTGCAATTAGTCGCTGAAGCAATCTCAAGGCATGATTCTCAATCTTAGAGGCCTTACTGTGTCCCGGTTTGAAGGTACCTGCTGAAGGTGCAATTCGCTCCCAAAATTCATTCGCATTATAGTCCCTTTGGCTAGTAGGTATTTTGAACAGACCATCAGGTGGAAGGCCAAATATATGGTGAAAATTATCCATAGACAGCACCCTATCTTGACCAAGGCATCTAAAATGGATTGTTAAGTCATTATCCAAGGCAATTTTATGCTCATTAGTGGACAGAGAGGCCATAAATTCCTGCACTAAAATGGGGTAAACCAGTTCCTGTTTATGTGCAAATCGAACCTAACCTAAAGCATCTAACAGAGTCTGCATTTCATCATATATCTTCAAGGATTTAAGTGTAGACACATCCAAATACCGAGTTTGAACCATTTGTCGGGCTACAACTCTTGCCTTATTTTTCTTCATGTCGGCAGTAGGTAATATCCAGTGTGTAGCAGTAGGCAAAGAGAAAGGGAATGCAAAGTTACCTTTAGATGTACCGGGGCGCTTGACCGCCGACTTCGGAATGCCACGTCGGACAGCAGGTGCGGTCGGCATTGGGGGCGGAATTGGGGGTTGTTGTGTGGTCGGTTCAGGTCGCTTCCTCTTGATGCCGCCCGTTGATTTGTGAGGTTTAATGCTTTTCGCCTTTTTCTTTTTGAATGTGGCGATTGGAGCGTCAGCAGAATGGGCCGACGATGGGTCGACGTGCATGGGCGGGGTGCCTTGGGGCTGCGGTGGCTGTGAGGAGTGGGGGGGTGAGTTTTCAAAGGATAATGGGGATTCGGACATGGCGAAATGGAGGGGCGTATCGGAAAAGGAGAAATATGGGAAGAGTGGTGGGTGGTGGAGGCGACGGTGAAGATGAAGGTTACGGCGGGATGGGAGGGTTGTGTCGGGGGTGATGTCGAGAGGAAGAGGAAGGTAATGGGTTATCGGGTTAGGGGCTTTAGGTTTTGGGTTGTGGGCTTGGGTGTAGGCTTTGGGTTTTAGTCGGTTGGTTTTTAGGTTTAATTTCGGGCTTGGGCTTATGGGGTACAGTTTTTGGGGCTTTGGGTTCGCTGCTGGCCCATTCTGGTGAAGGAAGGTTTTATCCTGCAAAACAAACAGGCGACACAAGTTAGAACATAAGGATAGGGGGGTTGTGTCGGAAGTTGTGCAACAATCTGCCCAAAAATGTGCCCAGCGAACATAAGCGGTGACACAAGCAAACCCGGTTATGTCGCAGGTTGTGCAACCTGCTGCCCAATTTGACCAAATTTCACAGCACCTAAAAAAAATTGAAACAAATTAGATTTCAAATGATTAAACCTTCATAACATGAATTCTAATTGTTCAACTTGTTATGTTCATCAAATGCATATAAAAAATAATTTTTCAAAGCACCTATTCACACATCCACATTCAAATAATTTTCCTTTTAATCTAAGATGTCAAAATTTGAAAATTTTTTTTCTTAAAACTAACAAAAAGGGCAATGAATCCAGCAATATGCACCAGCAAATACTCAACAATAGAAAGATGAAAATGGTAAGTGAACAAATTTGAAACTAAAATTTAAAGCTAAAATTTAAAGCTAGACTAAAATAAGAATTTTTTTTTTTATGCTCATTTGCTTGCAATGCATTGTATCCCATCTGCACAAGGAAATTAGAACAATGTTAAACTCTGAATAAGGAGTATAGAAAAAACTTAAAACAAACATATATATGAAAGAAATAAAGAATCAATAAAAAAATTATGAGTTATGCACAAAAATGCTAAGTTTAGGTCTTTAGCTTGACCATACTCACTCAAGATGTTATGGAGAATGAGAGAGATAGCAAGTTGCTATCTTCTCAATTGGCTCACCAACTGAATAGTGCCTCAATCTTTGCCCATTTACCTTGAAATTACCTGATTTTTCACCAAAGATTTCCACAGCACCATGAGGTAAAACTTTCACAATTTTGAATGGACCGGACCACCTTGATTTTAATTTTCCCGGAAAAAATTTTAACCTTGAATTGAATAAGAGAACCAAATCTCCTTCTTTAAAGTCCTTTTTCTTGATATGCTTATCATGCCATTTTTTAGTTCTTTCTTTATAGATCCTAGCATTTTCATAAGCATCAAGTCTCAATTCTTCTAATTCATCAAGTTGCAAAAGTCTTTTGTGTCCAGCAACTTGCAAAACTCTCAACAATTTTTCATTCTCAATATCAGTCAAAGATGCATTAATTATAACAGGATATGTTCCATTTGGTCCAAGAAAAGCATACCTGAGGTTGGAAGGAAGAGGTTTAAGATCTACCTTTGGGGCATCCTCTACCTTTAATGATGGTGGTTTGATCTCCAAAGTTTGCACTTTTTCAAGCTGAAAAATTGTGGCCTCAGGATGTGGTGGAGAGCTCTCCAAGTGTTGTGCAAAAGCAGCTATGTTGTGATTATCATCATCAATGCTCCCACCATGGACTAAGCAATTTTCAAGAGGGTCTTGTGGATAGCTTTTTCTGAAATGCTCTTGAACAGTCTCATCAATAATGTCTACCCGCAAACAAGACTCAACTTCTTCATGTTTCCTTTTCATGGCTGGATTGATGTTGAAAATCATTTGATCATCTCCCACTCTAAGTGTCAATTTCTCACCCTTTACATCAATTAATGCACCTGCTGTTGCCAAAAAGGGTCTTCCCAATAAGATAGGAACTTTTGTGTATTCTTCCATATCTAGAATGACAAAGTCCACCGGAATGTAGAATTTCCCAACCTTGATAGGCACATTTTCAAGAATGCCTTTTGGATACTTAATTGAACGGTCAGCCAATGAAAGATACATGTTTGTGGGCTTCAAATCTCCCATATTCAACTTCTCATATATTGAAAGAGGCATTAGGCTGACACTAGCTCCAAGGTCACATAAGGCATTTGCCACACAATTATCACCAATATGACAAGGAATGGAAAACACACCCGGATCTTTGAGTTTGGGAGGTAACTTCTTCTGAATTATAGCACTGCATTGCTCTCCCAAGTTGATGGTGTCATAATCTTTTAATCTTCTCTTGTTGGAAAGAATCTCCTTCAAAAACTTGGCATAACTTGGCATTTGGGATAGTGCCTCAGTGAATGGCACATTGATATACAACTTCTTTAGCACTTCAAGGAATTTGCCAAATTGTTTGTCTAGCTTATGCTTGATGAATCTTTGAGGGTAGGGAAGGGTGGGCTTGTAAGGTTCAGGCGGGATGTATGGTTTCTCTCCCTCATCTTGCTCACTTTTGCTTTCTTCTTCTTTTTCATTTTTCTTGCTCTCAACTGAATTTTCTTCTTTTGTGCTCTCTTTTTCTTCTCTCTTATTTTCACTCTCTTGACCAACTTTCTTACCACTTCTCAAGGTCACAACCTTACATTGTTCATGAGGGTTTTGTGGTTGGCTAGGTAGTTTCCCATATGAATTGCTTCCCAATGAGCTTGCTTGTTGAGCCAATTGAGTCTCCAACATGCGGTTGTGGACTTGTAATTGATCCATGGTTTGTCTCATGTGTTGCATTTCTTCCTCCAATTTGCTATTCATCTTACTTTGTTCAGCAAAAAATTTCTCCATCATGCTTTCCAAGGTTGGTTTCGGTTCATGAGGTGGAAGGGATTGTTGTGCTCTTACTTGATATCCAGGTTGTGGCTGCCTTGTGGGCTGAAATTGAGGCCTATTTTGCTGCACATACTGTTGGTTATGAGCATAGTTTGAGCTTTGACCTTGTTGAGCAAAAGTTGCTTGTGGTCTCCATGTTGAGTTGTTCACATTAGAGTAAGAATTTCCCATAGGTTTTTATTGATAACCTCCTGCATAAGCAGCTTGTTCTTGCAAATAATCATCACCATAAGAAGAGTAATCAATTCCACAACTTTGGGTTCCATCTGTGTAGGCAACTTGTTGCACAGTTGTAGGAGTTGAGGTTGTTGCCTTTGTGCAAAAATCACTAAGAAGCTGAGTCAACTGATCAAATCTTGCATTCATGTAGCTAACTGAGTCAAGTTCATAAATCCCGGCTTTCTTTGGCTCAAGTGCTCTAGGATTTCCCCACAAATGGGTATTATGAGCAATCTTCTCTAATAGATCATAGCATTCTTCACTTGTCATTCTCATGAAGTCTCCTCCTGCTTGTGAATCAATTGTGTTTCTTATGGCTGGAGTAACTCTGGTGTAGAAATTCTGAACAATCATCCATTTGGGTATTTCATGATGAGGACATTGCCTTTCAAGCTCCTTAAATCTCATCCAAGATTCATACAAAGTTTCATCATCCCTTGGTTTAAAAGCTACCATCAAATTCCTCAAATGAGTGGTCTTCCCAGGTGGGAAAAATTGAGATAGAAAAGCTTGAGATAGCTGCTCCCAAGTAGCTATAGTAGCTTGTGGAAGTGAGTCATACCACTCCAATGCTGAATCCCGAAGAGAAAATGGAAATAAGGTGAGCCGAATAACTTCATCTGAAACTCCAGGCTGCCTTTGTGTACCACATATCATCAAAAATTTCTTCAAATGAGAATGAGGATTTTCAAGTGGACTACCTCCAAATTGTGAATTCTGAACCATTTGAATTAAACCAGTCTTTAACTCAAATTGATTAGCTCCAATAATAGGTCTGTTATCTCTCACATCTGCACATCTAGGAAAAGCATAATCTAACATGGATCTTCTTTGAGGATCATTTTGATTAACAACTTCATTTTGCCTATTTTGCTCATTTCCTCCATTATCTCCACCAATAGCTCTATTTTGATTCTCCATATTTTCTATTGTCTCCTCTTGCTCAAATCTTTGTTGTTCTTCTTTTTCTGCTTCCTTTCTTCTCTTGTATTCCTTTTTGTTGGCTCGACAGAATTTTTCAATTTCTGGGTTGAACAACAATTCAGTATCACTTGTGCTTTTCGATCGTCTCATAAACAAGAAAAGTACCTGAAAAACACAAGGAACAATAGTGAAAATAAAAGAAAATAAAAACTCTAATTAGCTTAAAACAATTAAAATCCAACTTAAAAACAAACAATTCCCCGGCAACGGCGCCAAAAACTTGATACGGTGTGTCCGCAAGTGCACGGGTCACAGTAGTATAGTTTTAAAAAATGATATCGATCCCACAGGGAATTGTGCTTAAATTGGAAATAAAAGTATAAGCTAATTAGAATGACAAAAATTAAAGATGTAAAATGAAATTTGGAATTAAAATTGGTATTTGAGGAATTAAAACTAAATCAAACAATTAACTAAAATTAATTAAACTAGATTACCAAAAATTAATTTGAAATTTCTATTTATGAAATTTGAGAGGAATTAAATCTAAATTCAATAAAAAATAAAGTGATTCTAGAGATTGGATTTTTCAATATTGTTTGCATGTGGTTTATCCCTAATTTAGCCAAACACATGAGAATTGCAATTTTGAGGGAAATCAATTCTTAAATTTTTGAAACCTTTTTCAAGCATTTCAAAGTTGGTTTTCATTAAATCAAACCCTGTTTTCACGGTATTTCAAACCTAACAAAAACCCATTTAAAGCTCTAATTGATTTTTGGAAAGTTCCCCTTAATCCTCTTAGCTTATCTCTAACACCAAGAAAATAAAGTTTATTGCAAGATTATCTATCCCTAATATTCACTTTTCAGTCCATCTATTAAGGATTAAAGCTTAACTTAATGAGGGCCCATTCATCAAGCAAGGCAACAAGCTCACAAGCAATAAATCAAAATGTAACAAATCCCATTTAAATGGCTAAATCAGTTCAAAACCACAATACAAATCAATATTTACAAACCCATCTCTAGAATCTCAATCAACTACTCACTATTCATAGTTTTAAGACAAACCCAAATGTATAAATGAAGAAATAATGGAAATGTAAGCTAAGGGGTAGAAAAACCCAGAAAAATGCAGAAGGATCTGCTGCAGAAAAGTGCAGAAACGTGATCCTTGCTGCCAGGAAAATGCAGAACGAGCTCCTCTCTTTCTCTCTTTCTATCCTTCCAAAAATGCCTCCCTTGCTCTCTATGGAAAGAAAATGATAAATGAGACTTTATATAGGTGAGGGGACTGCCCTAGAATGGGTAAAAAGGGGGAAGGTTCCAGAGAAAGTGAGGTAAAAAGCTGGAGTAACGGAAATGCCACGTCAAACATTTCCAGTAAAAATGACATAAACCGAGTCAGTTGTGTCGTGGGTTGTGTCGCGGGTTGTGTAGCTCTCGGTCTGAATATCTGATGATCGACACAACTTGCGACATAAGCTAATTCGGTTGTCTTTGCAGTTGTGTCGCTCTACCATTTTACTCAACTTCAAAATTTTTGCAATTCGACTTTAATCTCCTCCAAATGGCTACTCTGATCAAAATACATCAAATTTCTCCAAATTTACCCTACAAAACAAATAAATTCCAAAAATTAAACTAAGAAAAGTGAAAATTGCAAAATTGACTAAATATATACTAATATCTATAATAATGGCTATGAACAAGGGTAAATTATGTGCAAAAATTACACCTAAATGATGATCTAAAATGCATGCATCAAAAGTTATCGCTGAGTGGTGAACTCAGTGGTGCACAACTATAATTTAAAACATAGTATAATATACCTTAACAAAAATTACAGAAAATAATTTGAAAATCTGGATATTCATCAAATTCCAAAACTCAAAATATTTATTGCCAATAATGTAAATCATTTGTATAAAAGGACTTTGATCACGAAGTTCAATTTATCAAGTCATAACTAACCATTTAAGGTAATTCTAACAAAATCGATTATACATAAATCATAATCATAATTGAAATCACAATTCTTTACTATTAAAAAAACATTCTTTATCTCAAAAGCCATTCTTTATCTCAAAAACAATTCTTTATCTCACTAACTATGCAAGACTAATCTGAAAGAGCCATTTTCGGGGTGATTCTAACTCCCTATGGTTGGGGAGGTCGAATAAGATTCTAACTCCCTATGGTCGGGGAGGTCGAATCATCGTGCACAGTACACATCATAATAAAGAATCTTCCGCAACGGCCATAACATAAAAAAAACTTAGATCTAACCTCTAATAAGAGGAGAATCTAAGCCTGTGCACGTACCATGGTAATCAAAACACAACTAACTCCATTGTCTTCTCAACAAATGAGAGAGACGTGTAATAACTTAGTCAAGCATATATAGTGAGATATAAAACAATATCACAATCCTTTTAGTGAGCATAAATCACAATACAATTCGATTCAAAGTCAATTCCAATATCCAATAAATTTTATGCTCATCACAATTCAAATCATACATTTGCATTTTTCCATGCAAATTGCCCATCACAATTCAAAACATGTTCTATCACAATTTTTCAAAACATAATTTATTCAATTCACAACAATGCTTAATACTTGAGGAAATACCATTTCACAAAGCTAAATTCATATATACTATAATAATTTCAATAATCATTGAATTAAATTCAATGCTTGTTAAACATAATACATAAGAAAAATATGTCATTTAATCATATGAAATATTCAAAACAAAATCAATTAAAAACTAGTTGTGCACGAACCTCTGATAACTGTCTCTTGGCTCTGACTCAGTGTTTCCTTCCCCTTCCCTGAGTCTTTGCTAACTGAAACACACAATTTGAAGTGTTTTAGTACTCATTTAAACTCTCTCTAACGATAATGCTTAACAATTAATTCATTGAATTCTATTATTTCCTTAGTCAACCTAAGATGTTGACTCTCGATGCAATCTAGGTGAATTAGGTCTTAATGTTACTAATATATCACATTTGATAGCCTTTTAGTATTGGAACATGTTACCCAATTCATTTTCATGTATGTTGCATTTTATTGCAATTTGCCGGATCCCGATATACTAATTTAACCTAGCCAAATGACCTAGTTTCCTCGATTTTCGAGTTTCGGTCAAAACTACAAACTTGTAGATCTATGTATTATTGCACGTGAGGCAAATTTTCAGGTCATTCTGAGTTTATTAGACCAAGTTATGGTCATTTTACTAGTGCTGGTCAGAATGTACCAAAATTGGTCACTTTAGGTCATTTTAGGTCACTTTTGGTTCGGCCAGTTTTTGGACCCGAATTTGTGCAAGCTATTTCACTTGCTTATGGTCATTTCTGGGTGTTAGTGCCTTCATAAGAGTTGTAGATATATGTCTTAACTATTCATGGTAAAAATTTCAGGTCAATTGGACCTATTTTGGGCAAGTTATGGCCAAAACACTAACTACTGCCCAAATGGTCAATTTTCAGGCCTTAAATGCACTAATCCAGATTTGGTCATTTTTCAAGTTACCTTCCAAGTAGAATTTTGGTAAGCTTCTTTCATGAAAGTTGGCACTTTTTGTGTTTAGTTTTACCTTCAATTGATCTCATATCAATTGGAGCCACACACTTAAGGTTCTAAGCCAAAACACACACTGCCCTATTGTACATTGTTCATCACTCATCAAAGGACACATTTAACATTACCAAGTTACACATTCATGCTCATTTCCGGTTTGTACCATAACCTAAACACATTTTACTTCACATTGTTAGTCATTTTGGCAGCTCGTAATCACACTCAATATGCACCTTATAGTACAGAATTTACCAAGTTTAAATTACAATAATTTAATTACATAACCTAGCTGATTTTATATGTCCAAACTCAAACCCTTGTACACATACACAAGCTGCCATAACAAGTACCATAATTCAACAATAATATTCCATAAACCAAACCATGAAATAACACATTTAGGTCCACACTTCACATTGCCAAATTGTACCTCTCTTTGAATTAATTTCCAAGCTTCCAAAATCAAGTGTACATTCACATATACATTTAGTATACATCACCCAATTTATTCCTATACACATAAACACTTCATCAACACTTTAATCTACCATTTACATACAAGGATAAACTGTTCTTATGGAGTTTCCATGGCTGCCAAAAATATACATCTCCCTTAAAACATCAAGCTCCAAAAATCTTTCCACAATTCAACTACCCATAACATCCACACAAACTTTAATGAAGCAAGCATCAAAAATACCTACTTACCACTTTGGAAACTCTTCAAAACTTCACCAAAACTTGATCTTCTTGCTGCTTATCTACTGCCCAAGGTGTATGGACAACTTTTAATGAAAGATGCTTGAAGTTTCCATGGTTGGATCATGCTTGCATGAAGCTTCGAAACAATGCGGCCATGGAGGTTTTCCATCTTCTTTGGTTTTGGCTGGTTCTTGGGAGTTTGAGGAAGATGAAAATCTATCCAAAATGAAGATGTAGTGGTCCACTTAGGTGAGTTAGTGGAGCACTATGTGTTAATTTAATGTTTATTTATCCTAAGGTTTCATTTTCCCACATTTAACTCCCAATTTTTGCTATTTAAACTATGTACCACCAATTTAATTTTTCATGACATTTTCCAAGTGTAATATCATGTATTTTTAATGGAAATTTAGGTCAAAAGACAACTTGGGGTGTCAAATGACCACAATGCCCCTGTTCGGGTTGCATTCCCAATTTTTCGGTAACACCGAGTTTTGTCCGTTTTTCGATTTCTTACTTTTTCTTTATACTGATTAATTAATTTTTCTTTGATATTTCTAATGATATACTTCAATAGACATTTATTTAAGTCCTAAGAATATTTTTCTGGGTTTTCCGCGATCCAGGGCTAGTCAACGGTCCACGCTGTGACTTCCCGGTGCGGTCACTCATCGCTAGGGTTCTCGGCTCGTTTAACTTGGTTAAATTTCATTGCTATTATTTTTCCTTGGTTTTTCTTGTATTTTATTTTCTTGTATTTCGTTATTTTATGTCTCCTCATCCATATCTAAGTGTAGTTCTAGGCATCCTAGCTGTCCGGACAACATCGATCACTGGAACAGTAGAACGCACTACCAAACATAGGGGTGTTACATTAATTTGGGTAGCTGAGACTGCCAAATGTTAGCCCTCTAATTTGTCCACACAAACTTCACGATTAAGATAATCCAACCCTTGAACTGTAATCCCCTTGAATTGCTTTCTCTTTCGTCGACTGAATTGCACAAAGGGGTTTTTGGTTCTCTTCACTTTACTAGGGTAATTGAAGAAATAATTTCCTCAATTGCTAATTCAAGAGTGTCAACTGCTAATGTTCCTTAAAAAAGCTCAGAAAGAAAATCTCAAGATTCAATCATAAAGGTTTTTGGAGAAAGGAAGAAGAAGAACTATTCTCCATCTAATATCCTTAAATGCATATAACTATTCTCCATCTCATATCCCTAAATGCATGAGGGTTTCTCCCATTTATAGTTTAGGGATTTCCATATCCCTAAACTTAAGGAATATTCTCCAATTTAGCGATTTCAAATCCCTAAAATGGAGTTAGTTGAGGAGGAATCTTTTCCTATTAAGAGACAAACTTGACACTTGTCACATAAGGCCTTTTCTTGTCACCCACTCACATAATCTCAAGTCATGTCATGTCATCCCACATCAAGACTTGTCAAGAGATATTAAAACCAACTAAGCATCTTCTTTCTCTCTATGACATGGCCCATGCAATATTTGCCTTAGTTTGGGATGCCTAACACAACTTTTGCCTTGGTAGCATGCCCCATGCTATCGCTGCACTTCTTATGCAACACTTGCACTGGGCAGCAGCATGCCCCATGCTGCACCCTATGTAACTTTTGGCTAGCTTGTCCTTTCTTCCTTTTAACCTAATTCTTAGAATCTAATTTTAAGTCATGCTAAGGACTTTTGCAATCTTATTACAAAGCTAAATTTATTAATTTAATTAATCAATTAAACCATTTGATCAACTAATCAAATTAATATTATCACTTAAGTTTTATTATGTGTAACTTCTTAGATTCATAACTAATTGGAAATGAAAATGATATTAACTCTTTAATATCAATGTAAATCCTTTGATATCTAAAGTGCAATTCCTAATACACTCTTGGTTCTCATTGTCACACCCTAACCCTTAGTAAGATGTAACATGATCCTGTAGAGTACCTAATGAACTACCGAACTTCGCCTATCGATAACTCATTAAATATACTACAAGGAATTTTAAAATCATTTTCTTATATTTTGGAAGTGGTGATCGTTTTGGTAGGAATTAAAAACATTCAACTGAAGTTTGAAAACTAGTTAAGATTTTTTCAGATTTTATTTTTCACAAATTTTATAAAAATTTCGAAAGAGTGCCATCTGTATTTTGAGAAAACAGTTCTTCAAATACCTGAAAAAAATACTTTCAATAATTTTTTTTTTCACAACTCCAACCTAAATCAGCTCAAGTCAACACAATTCAATTTAATTCCACAACTCAACTAAAAATTTGTCATCTCAAAATACTTCACAAATTCATTTCAATTTTACAAATAGTACTAAATTTATAAATACAGATCTTAATTTACAAAAAGAAAAATTAAAATATCATTATTATAATTTATTATATATCTGCTCAACTTTACATTGATACATAAGACATTACAATATTTACATCAAATAACTACAAGCTATAATTAAATACCCGAACAAAAAGATCGGCGAAGGCCTTATCAATTCAGCAGCTCACCCTGCTGCTTTTTCCTTGCTCTTATCCGCGACAACAAAATAAGCTATCGTTGAGTATAAAAATACTCAGTGGTGCACAATAAAGTATAAAATGCATAATATAAAAAATTTATAAACAATTCATAATTTAAAAATCTCATGATCACATTTCACAATTTTTTCAAATCACATTTATAGCAAATCATATTTAAATATAACACAAATTTGATCAAATAATTTAATAATCATTGTCAAACCTACTCCCCTGTAAGATGTAACATGATCCCGTAGTACACCTAATGAATTACCGTACTTCGCCTACCGATAATCCATTAAATATACTACAAGAGATTTTAAAACAATTTTCATGAAATTTAAATCATCGATTAAAATCTGGTGTTATAAAATTTTTTTCAAAATTTCGGCAAAGTGCCGGTTGTATTTTGAGAAAACAGTTCTTCAAAACTTGCAAAGAACACACTCCCATTATGTCTTCTCAAATACAACTTCAATAACTTCATTTGAACCCATAATTCAAATTTCAATAATCAAATCAATCTCCTCATAAAAGAAACATTTCATTGATTACAAGACTCAAAATTAATATTACAAAATTATTCAGATAAATGAAATCCCAAATTTACATTTACAATAATTTACATTTAATTACATACCAAAATATTTTACAAGAGTTTTTATACAACTGCTCAAATAATTTACATACATATTATTACATGCATACATCAAAACCTATGTACATGGGTATACCTATGATATACTTAGAGCTGATCTGAATGTGTTTTCAAAGAAACTTACTCACTGCTCTATGCTCTTCTTACCTGCGACAGTATACAAAGCTATTGCTGAGTGGTGAACTCAATGGTGCACAACTATAATTTAAAACATAGTACAATATACATTGACAAAATTTACAGCAAATAATTTAGAAATCTGAATACTCATCAAATTTCGAAACTCAAAATATTCATTGCCAATAGTGTAAATCATTTGTATGAAATGACTTTAATCACGAAATTCAATTTATCAAATCATGACTAACCATTTAAGGTAGTTCCAACAAAATCAATTATACATAAATCATAACTGAAATCACAATTCTTTACTATTCAAAAACATTTTGTGTCTCAAAAATCATGTTGTATCTCAAAAACCATGCTGTATCTCAAAAATCATGCTGTATCTCAAAAATCATTCTTTATCTCACTAACTATGCAAGACTAATCCAAAAGGGCCATATTCGAAGTGATTCTAACTCCCTATGGTCGGGGAGGTCGAATCATCGTGCACAGTACACATCACAATAATGAATCTTCCACAAGGGCCATAACGATAAAAACTTAGATCTAACCTCAAAACAGAGGAAAATCTAAGCTTGTGCACATACCATGGTAATCAAAACACAACTAACTCCATTGTCTTCTCAACGAATGAGAGAGACAGGTAATAACCTAGTCAAGCATCTATAGTGAGATATAAAACAATATCACAATCCTTTTAGTGAGCATAAATCACAATATA
Source organism: Hevea brasiliensis (assembly GCF_030052815.1). Lineage (NCBI taxonomy): Eukaryota > Viridiplantae > Streptophyta > Magnoliopsida > Malpighiales > Euphorbiaceae > Hevea > Hevea brasiliensis. Next base: position 38,276,947 of record NC_079493.1, read on the forward strand.
ATTCGATTCAAATTCAATTCCAATATCCAATAATTTTTATGCTCATCACAATTCAAATCATAAATTTGCATTTTTCCATGAAAATTACCATCACAATTGAAAACATGTTCTATCACAATTTTCCAAAACATAATTTATTCAATCCATAATAATGCTTAATACTTGTGGAAATACCATTTCACAAAGCTAAATTCATACATACTATAACAATTTCAATAATCATTGAATTAAATCCAATGCTTGTTAAATATAATACATAAGAAAAATATGTCATTTAATCATATGAAATATTAAAAACAAAATCAGTTAAAAACTAGTTGTGCACAAACCTCTGATAACTATCTTTTGGCTCTGACTCAGTGTTTCCTTCCCCTTCCCAGGGTCTTTGCTAACTGAAACACACAATTTGAAGTATTTCAGTACTCATTTAAATTGTCTCTAATGATAATGCTTGATAATTAATTCACTAAATTCTATTATTTGCTTAGTCAACCTAATATGTCGACCCTCGATGTATTCTAGGTAAATTAGGTTTTAATGTTACTAATATATCACATTTGTAGCCTTTTAGGGTTGGCACATGTTACCCAATTCATTTCCATGTATTTTGCATTTTACTGCAATTTGCTGGATTCCAGGATACTAGTTTGACCTAGCCGGACGATCTGGTTCCCTCGGTTTTCGAGTTTCGGTCAAAACTAAAAACTTGTAGATCTATGTCTTATTGCACGCGGGGCAAAATTTCAGGTCATTCTGAGTTTACTAGACCAAGTTATGGTCATTTTACTATTGCTGGTCAGAATGTACCAAAATTGGTCACTTTAGGTTATTTTAGGTCAATTTTGGTTCGGCCAGTTTTTGGACCCGAACTTATGTAAGCTTTTTAACTTGCTTATGGTCATTTCTGGGCTTTGGTGTCTTCATAAGACTTGTATAAATAGGTCTTAACTATTCATGGTCAAAATTTCAGGTCAATTGGACCTGTTTTGAGTGAGTTATGGCCTAAACACTAACTGCTGCCCAAATGGTAAATTTTCAGGCCTTAATTGCACTAATCCGGATTTGGTCACTTTTCAAGTTACCTTACAAGCAGAATTTTGGTAAGCTTCCTTCATGAAAGTTAGCACATTTTGTGCCTAGTTTCACCTCCAATTGGTCTCATGCCAATTGGAGCCACACACTTAAGGTTCTAGGTCTAAAACATAAACTACCCTATTACATTTTGTTCATTACTCATCAAAGGATACTTTTAACAATTACCAAACTACACATTCATGCCAATTCTGGTTTGTACCCTAACCTAAATACATTTCACAACATATTGTTGGCCATTTTGGCAGCTTATAATCACACTCAACATGCACCATATAGTGCAGAATTTTTCAAGCTCAATTACAACAATTCAATCACCTAACCTAGCTCATTTACATGTCCAACCTCACACCATCATACATATACCCAAGCTGCCATAACAACTATCATAATTCAACATTAATATTCCATAAACCAAACATGAAATAACATCTTTATGGTTCACCAAACCAAGCTGCCGATTCATACATTCTGATCTATTAATTTCCAAGCTTCCAAATTCAAGTACACATTCACATATACTAAGTATACATCACCCAAATTAATTCCTACACACATAAACATTTAATCAACCCTTTAATCTACCATTTACAAGCAAGAATAAACTGTGCTCAAGGAGTTTCCATGGCTGCCAAAAATACACATCTCCCTTTAAACATCAAACCTCAAAAATCTCTCCATAATTCAAGTACCCATAACATCCTTACAAACTTTAATGAAGCAATAATCAAAAACACAAACTTACCACTTTGGAAACTCTTCAAAATCTCTCCAAAACTTGGTCTTCTTGTTGCCTATCTACTGCCCAAGGTGTATGGACAACTTTTAATGAAGGAAAGTGGAAGGAAAGAAGCTTGAATCTCACATGCATGGAGAATTCAAGGTGGACGGCAATGGTGGATTTCTTTTCACCATTTTCGGCTGAGTTTGGGAGCTTGAAGATGAAGTTGAATTTGCTGTCCAAATGGTGAGTTAGTGGTCCACTTTGATGGGTGAGTGGAGCACTAAGCTTAATCTAATATTAGTTTAATCTTAACTTTCATTTTCCCACATTTAACTCTCCATTTTTACTATTTACATTATGTACCACTAATTTAATTTTTCATTATATTTTCCAAGTGTAATATCATGTATTTTTAATGGAAATTTAGGTCAAAAGACAACTCAGGGTGTCAAATGACCACAATGCCCCTGTTCGGGTTGCATTCCTGATTTTTCAGTAACATCGGGTTTTGTCAATTTTTCGATTTCTCAATTTTCTTTGTACTAATTAATTAATTTTTATTTGATATTTCTGATGGCATTTATACTTCAATAGACATTTATCTAAGTCCTAAAAATATTTTCCAAGGTTCCACACGGTCTAGGGCTAGTCAACGGTCCACGCCGCGACTTCCCGGTGCAGTCACCCATCGCTAGGGTTCTCGGCTCGCTTAACTTGGTTACATTTCTTTGCTATTATTTTTCCTTTGTTTTTCTTGTATTTTATTTTCTTGTATTTCATTATTTTATGTCTCCTCACTCATATCGAAGTGTAGTTCTAGGCATTTTAGCTGTCCGGACAACACTGGTCACTAGAACAGTAGAATGCACTACTGAACTTAGGGGTATTACAATCATAGTGTTGCCAATTAATAACACAACTTAGGCCATGACACAAAATTTCCAAATATGCCGTGTTGTACACCACGACAAAGCAAACTCACCCCACTATTCGAAATCAATGAGGGAGGTGGCTAGCTAGCTAATGAGTACTCATCCAAACTTACCCCTCAGACTGGGAAGCCAGAGAGGGAGGAATATAGTCAAATATCAAACTCACCCCACAAGTGGAGGAACATATTAATATTGCCATGCCAAGTGTGAATTAAAAACAATTTAAATCAAGTTATTCAAATATTTTATGCAAAACACAATCAATTTCCAAAGTCAAATTTCCATTCCCAAAGTAGCAACACAGTAGTTCCCAAAACCCATAATTAACACAATAATTTCACAATGTATAACTAAATAAATTTTTTATGAGAAAACAATAAATTAAGGTTTATTGTGCACAAACCTGACGTGAGTCGCCTCTAGGCCTTGACTCAGTCTCTTAGACCTTCCAAGTCTTTTTTAGCTGAAACACGAAATTTATAGTGTCTCAGTATCTTTGCCTCACAATAATTCCAATAATTAATCCCAATATGCTTAAACTTACATTCTTGAAAATTTTCATGTTGAGGTTACTATTCAAGTCAAAATATTGACTTTCTTATACTTAAAAGGTATGGGAACTTCAATTATACCCACATACCACATTTTGGTTACTTAACTTATTGGTTTTGGTCATTTTCTCAAAGCTTAAGTCTTTTAGGTAAACTTTTAAATTTTCAGTTTTGGTAACCTATTTTTCACTATTCCATTGGTCATGTTGCTATTAGAATTTGGGCAAGTTTTCTTCATAGAAATTGTTTCTTATTGTCTTAAATTTATTTCCCTTTTTGAATCACTCCATTTGGAGTTTTGTAGCTCAAGTTATAGCCATTTGAATCATGGCTGCCAGATTGGTCTAACCCAGATTTCTTGGCAAATTTCTGGGTTCTGGCAGTTTTAGGTCACCAAATTTAAGTGGCTAAATGAATTGGTTAAGTGCATAATTTGGGTTTGTGTTCTTCATGAAAGTTTAGGTCTATATCTCAACTTTCTACTGGTAAAATTTCAGGTCATTTAGACCTGCCTAGCCCCAATTATAGCTAAATGGACAGATTCATTTGGTCATTTTTGTATAGGGCAGCATACCTAATGTCGCAATAGATTTTGCGGTCGCCTGGACGATCACTCACCGAAGTGGGAAAAAGTGAGGAGTCGCCACCTTAGTTTTGAGGGAAACTAAAGAAAACCATTTGAGAAGTTAAATTAAAAATGAAACCACTTCAAAACAGAGATTCTAAGTTCGGGGTCCGTAAACGGGTGGGGAAGGTGTTAGGCACCCCACCTCGTCCCTTAATAAGGGTAAGTAGATTTAATTCTGCGTCCTTTATAAATTAGTTAGGAGGGCTTAGGCGGCAATGTTAATCCTTTTGGTAGAAGGAATATTTGATTTTTCACTAAATTTGGATCACCCAGATACATAAGTAAATGAGACAACCTTAGTGAATGGGTGTGAGAATCGGATAAGAACTCTCCTCCAATCTCTTTTAAGTTATTTATTAAAATTTTGAGGAGACGGATAAGAACCCTCCTCCGATCTCTTTTAAGTTATTTATTAAAATTTTGAGGGGAGAGGATAAGAACTCTCCTCCGATCTCTTTTAGACGTTTATTAAAATTTGGGGTTGAGACCAGGATAAGAACTCTCCTCCGATCTCTATCTAATAGTTATTTATATTTTGAGTTGTGACCGGATAAGAACTCTCCTCCGGTCCCTATTTAATAGTTATTAAAATATTGGATTGAGACCGGATAATAACTCTACTCCGATCTCTATTAGACGTTTATTAAAATTTTATGTTGAGACAGGATAAGAACTCTCCTCCGATCTCTATCTAATAGTTATTTATATTTTGAGTTGAGACCGGATAAGAACTCTCCTCCGATCTCTTTTAAATTAGAAAGGAGCACGAAGGGATTTTTCCGATGTCCCGAATTTTGGTGTCCTAAGAACCTAAAAATAAGGGTCACGAAGTTCAAAGATGTTGATGATTAGATTTCTCAATACCTTTTGGCTATATAGGGAAAACTAGACTTGATTTACCGACCTCCCATGTATTCATTTTACCAGTATCTATTGATGCCCGACCTATTCTGTTTCGTTTACTTTGGTTTTATTCCACTCTATGACATCTTTGTCAGTGGTACATTTCACGTCAACCTAATAGTTTGGCTATCTTCCTGACGTGTTATTCAGGTCCTCTCTTTTAAAGGAGACCTCTAAGTTGTAGCTACCTACGTTTACCCAACCATTTACATACTACTAGGAGTTAGAAAACTTGTTTTCAGAAATGACTGAGATCAATAAAATGAAGATCACTAAAAGATGATTTGAGAGTGACTTTCTTTGGGATTGCTTGTGCGAAATGATCTTGAAGAAAATCGCGGATGTAAGAAGAACAAGGAAAATGCGGGAAATAAACGTAGACACTTAATAAAGCAGTAGCATGAACTCTTACAACAACATTTTTCTTGGGTTCTCTCGTACAAAATAATCTTGAAGAAAATTGCGGATGTATGAAGAACAAAGGAAGTGCGAGAAAATAAACGTAAGCAGCGGTATGAACTCTTACTGTGAGGAGGGTCTACTAAAATAGTTCTGGGGTGGCAAGCGAGGATGAGACGATAGGGTGATTAGCTTTGAGGTGGTGTTCTTCGTGAAGCTGGAGGGTACTTAGCTAAAGAAATGAGTGATATGAAGTTGATCTTGGGCGGTGAAACAGAGATGATAAAAGCGAGAAAGTGAGAGTATGACGGATAATGAACAAACTGGAAATATAGAGTTCCAGTATTCAAAATCTCTTCAAGAAAACACTTGAAAACTAGTTTCCAAAGTCTTTTTAATCAACACTTCTAAATAGCGAGTAACAAACTAAATGAACTTTGAGTTCCTCTTGCTATAATATGACCTCTCGTCTATTTTTCCGTCCGTCCCTTGAGCAGTTTTATGCCGGTATTTATAGGAATCGGGTGCTCTTCGTGAAGGGTCGGGATTTATTTGAGGAGATGGAGGGTCGAGATCTCGAAGGACATGATCGGAGGTTCGGGAATTAAAGAGAATCAAAATGAATGGTTGAGATCACTCTTCATAATATTTGTCCTTTTCTTCTTTCCATCAGCGGTCTCAAATTTCCTTGTCCGAACGATCCGAGGGCTAAGAGTGAAAGACGCTGGTATTGTTGTCTTCTCTCTTGATCTAAGGGTTCGGGTTTGTCCTTACAAGTGGGATCAACGGTGGAGATTGGGATGTCTGGGTGTCATGACATACCACGCACTGTCGGCGTGCGGGCGATTCTTAGGCGTGCGGTGGAGATCTCGTCGCCACGCTTTAACTACCTCGGCTCGATTGACGGCGGTTATTGGGATTTGTCTTATTCTTTTTGTCTTCCGATCGCTCCCTAGCTCCTATTCCGATCTCTCATGCTGATCTCCTATCTCCGATCTCTATTATCCCTTAATCGATGCGGATTCGGTCCAAGCATTAATTACATCTCGATTCTCGAAGCGTCGCCGTTTCCTTCGACATTAAATGCCCATTTCCCCTATATATACCCACATCAGCGGAGACATTTTCTTCATCGACTTTCCTCTCTTCTTTTCTTACTTTCCTGTTCTATTGCTCGGTGGAAGTTACGGCTATAAGCGTGGCTTTGATCTTTTCCGATGAACTTCTTTACTTACCGATGAAAATTCACGATCCGGTGATCGAATGACCTTCTTGATGATGGTGAGAGGACTGGATTTGACCGATGTATTGCGGACTTTGGTTGTACCGATCTCGAGTCGCTCAACCGAGTTCATTCGGCTTCTCATCGCATTGGGTGTTCCGGCGTCTTTCCTCCACATTGGGTGTTCGGCCGGTCGGTTTAGTGGTAACATCGGTGACGATGTCTCTCATCTTCATGGGAGTCATAGTCACCCCATCCGAGCTGCACATCTATCCGATGCCAACAAATGGTCTCTGGTCAAACACATCTTTTGATTCACCACAAGACTAGGCTTTGACATAGGCCTTTTAGATAGGATGTTCCACCGGTCTCTAGAGATCGCCCAAATGATGTAATCCTGAAATGTAATCAGATCTCTAGAGATTGCCCAAATGATGTAGTTAGACCTTTATTGTAGTCCGATCCCTAGAGATCGCCCAAATGATGTATTTTATTTTCAATGCAATCCGATCTCTAGAGATCACAGAAATGATGTGATCCAATGTTAGTGTAATCCGATCCCTAGAGATCGCCCAAATGATGTAATCCGATCTTTGAAAATAAAGACTTTATTTTATCGGTTTATCATCTTATTATTTTTGCATTGATTAATTTTCCGATCTCTAATGTGGTTATCCGATCTGGTTCTTTACCTGAATGACACTTAACTGATCCCTTATTATGCCGATCTCCAATTAACCGATCTCTGAACATTCGGATATTTGAGAGAAGTGTCAGAGCAATTGTCGAGTCCCACCAATCGATCTGTTGCCTAGAACCTCGCGAGCATTAAATGCTCGGACTAGTATAAATAGGGGTGGGAGGGTTAGCCAGTTGTTCTCTCATTCCATTTTCAATCCCCTGCTCACAACTTCGAAGTTCTCTCGTTTTCTCAAGTTCTTCCGACGCCGATCAGACTCCGGTAAGGGCTTTGATCCTCTTTTTAATTTAAATTCTTTGTTTCTTTTGAAAATGAACGGTGCCGAAGGTCAGAGAGCGGCGAGCCCTCCTTCGATTCAGTTCTCGTGGTCATCGTCTGAAGAAGAGGCAGTCGGGCCAAATGTTTAACAAGAACCTCCCAGGGCCTCCGCTCCAACTCGGGGGCGGGTCATACCATCGAGGCTCACACCTTCTTCAAGGAGAGAGACCCTTCCTATAGACGAGCTTCGTCGGTTCTTGAGAATCCGATCTGCAATCGTTTGTTCAAGAATACAATATTTGTCCCGATTCATATGGTGATCAAGTGCCATGGCGATCTTCGTGTCGATCACTCTTTTGAAGAGAATGACATGGTCATGGTGTACGAGCAGATTAAAGGCGATGCGAGGTTCCCTCTAGCCGATTTCTATAAGGAGGTCCTAAAACTTCACCGAGCATCCATTGTTCAAATTCACCCCAACTCGTGGCGGATCTTGGTAGCTTTCCAGGGTCTATGCCGAGCTAAGGGAATCGACGTCTGGCTAAGGTGTTCGCCGAGCTGCACGGACTAACTCGCGAAAGGATGACGAACACTGGTTCTTTCAGTGAAGCCTCATTGCGGACTCTTTTCCGATCTGCCTCATCCCTTAAGAATTGGAAGAACAGGTTCTTCATTACGAGGAGTAAAGATCCGAGTGCTTTGAGGACTTTCCTCGTAGCTGGTGGTACCAGGGCCTCGCAGAAGCACATTACCACGAGTCAAGAGGAAAGCTTAATAGTGATGGAGTGAAAAGTCGGCCGCCACTCTAAAATATTCTGTCCAAATGCGGTGGCTGGCGCACCATTGGACCATGCAGCGATCACGGCCAAGATCGCGAACTTCCGCTCTCGACCTCGGCATTGGTATTTTCTATATCTCGGTTCTCGGAACCTTAGCGATCTCACTAACCTCTTTTACGTGCGGTATGGCGGGTGGTGAAGGTTCTAGGAAGCGAAAGAAAGAAAGAGATCTCGGAAGGTAAAGGAGATGAAGCGTTGGAACGACTTCAAACACCGGTCACGAACACAGGGAGATACAAAGAGACCCACCTCAACCTTCGGTCCGCCGACCACTCGAAGTCGAGATCTCCTCCTAGATTGGAAGAGCAGCCCCGCCTCTCTCGATTATTCCAAGCACGGAAGGGAGCCTTCTCAATCTTACGGGAGGAACTCTTCTCGTGGCGCTCGAATCTTCGATCGCTTGAAGAATAACCGATCGTTAGGGAGAACCCGATTTTGCCAAAGTCACGGGATCTACCATCTTCTTTCAAGAGGATCGGACAGTTATCCGGAATGGTCTCGATGATATCTTGACTCGAACCATGAGCTTGAATGTGGAGTGTCCGTGAACCGGACCATGGTTCGAAAAGATTCAACGTCTGGGTAAGGAGGTCGGGAAGAAAAATCGAATTGGCTTCCTCCGATCCCAACTCTCATCCGCCGGATTATATATCTCAAGTCGAGGGCGGGCGAAGTACCATGAAGACCACCGCCGAAGTCTCGTGACTGGCCGAAAGAGAACGGGCTCTCGGAGAAGTCCGGGCACTTCAGCCAACGAAGCGCTCAGTCGCTCAACTTATAGAGGAGCTTAACGAAGGATAAGGAGCTTACAGAGAAGGCAAAGAGCTTAAGGAAAAGATGAAGAGATGGTGTCAGGAATAGCCGGAGCCTATGTGAATGCTCATAAGGATCTCTTGGCCGAACTCCAAAAGCGCTACCCTGAAGAGGACTTCTCCTGGATGGATGACCTGGCTCCCGAGGGCGACGGCGAAGATAGTGAGGAGGAAGCCGAAGGTGAGGGAGAGAGGGAGAGTGATCCAAATGTAGATCAGGCTGGGGGTGATCCCCCAGCCGAATAACTTGTACAGATTATGACATGAAATGAAATGCCTCTTTGTTCAATGAATGATTGTGATCGGAAAATTTTAAACCATTGTTTGTCTGAGTATTTGATTGTATGAGCACAGCAAAACAAAAACTAAATGTGATTATTAATCTAAGTATGAGAGATCGGAAAGCACTTTAAGCATGAGATCGGTAGGGAAGAAATGCTGAACGGAACTTGATTGAAAATTTAACTCGAACACTTAAGATCGGAATCCTCATTAAATCGAACTAAAACTTTAGCTCTTAAACCTTCGGAAAGGAGGTCGGCAATAAAACTGGTAGGAAAAGATCTAGTGCCAGTTCATTTTATTTATCAACAGAGATCAGGAATATACTTGACAGGTCCGGAAATTCGACAACGGGTTTGAGAGGTCGGTAAATGATTTGAGAGATCGGCAAGGCTTTAATGAATATGAGGACTTAGCATTGATTCAATCCTTTGTGAGGAGAGATCGGAAATGTGACCGCCTATCAAAGAGGGATCGGAAACGTGATTAGCTGTTCAAAGAAGAATTTTTATTGATTCTAGGGGTCGGCCAAAATATGGTGTCGACACCTAATTCCGGATTTGGCCAATTTGTTCACTATGCTATGGTCACTTTTTGGGCATGATTCCTAAATGAAAAATGTGTCATTTTGTGTCTAGTTTCATTCTCAATTGACCTCACACCAATTGGGTTGGTAAATTTTCAGTTTTGGTCCTTGAAAGGGACCTTGGTCCTACTGCCAACAAACTGATCACATCCAATCCAAATTTAAACCTAATTCTAACACTTTCAACATACCCCAATTTGTCACATATGACCATTTTTCAGCTCAAACAAGGTTAAAGACACCATTTGACTATTTCTCTAATTTTTGTCTTCCAAACCCTAGGTGCTAAAACCCAAACTCACTTGATTTGTTACATTTAATTAGTTCCAAATATACAAACACCATTTCTCAACTCATTCAAGCTGTCTAACAATTTAATTCAATCAAACACATGAAAATCACTCCTCTACATAGGCTGGCCAAAATTTACATATAGTCCTCCAACAATTGTTTTCTTTTCATTTTAAGTTGAGTTCTAAGTTAATTAGACTAAACATAAATACAAGACTACAAATTCCAAGTTTAGATGACTAACCTCTTTCTTTGGATTTCAAATTTCTCAAATCTTCAATTTCTTCCTTTTCTTTGTCCTCCAATCTTCTTTTCTACTTGAGTTAGCAAGGTTTAATGGAGATTTTGGAGACAAAGTGAGGTTTTGAAAGCTTTGATCAAACTTCCATGGAGTTATTTCAATGGTGAGAATGGGAGAGAGTGGGGTGGCACATTTGGGTGAGGAAGAAGGTAATCTAATTTTCTTTTCTTTTTTACGCATTTTTATGTCTTTAAAATGGTTTTGACTTAGTCAATTTAGGTAGGAAATTTAAAATGAATTTTGAGATCATGATGATGTCATAAGGGTGATGTAATAAACTTTTTCCTTTTTCTTTTTTTTTGTATTTATTTTTCTATTAGTTCTTTAATTTAATTCCCGATTCTGAAATTTTTTCTTGATTTTATTTGTGATTAGGTCGGAGTCGACTCTAGGGTCAATTGACCAAATTGCCCCTCGCTGGTTCGACCCGGTTTACAAATAATTCAATATTTCTTTCGGATCTCTAATCTAATTATTTAACTGGCTTAACAATTCTTTTTCGTGATTTTCTCTTTTCCACTATGTTTGCAATAGTCCTAAGGACTGCGGCGTCACATTTTACGGTTTAAAATTTGAGTTTAAATCGACCTCGTAGTCGTTCCTGAGAAGGTCACCCATCGCTGTGACTCTCGACTCTCTTAACTTTTTATGTTATGTTTTTCTTATTTATACATAACTATTTGACAATTACTAATTATTAGTGTTCAAGGCTTCTCTAGGTGTCTTAAACATAGTTCTAATCCTCTTAATTATCCAGACCAACACTGGTCTCCGGAACAATGTAATTTACTAGGCTATGCAAATAGGGGTGTTACAATTCTACCCCCCTTAAAAGAAATTTTATTCTTGAAATTGTGTCCACTATCTGTCCTCAAATAGTCATACGTGTTGTTTTCTCATGTTTTTCTCACATTTCTGCGTAGTTTCATAATCGAAATAATGGTCCGTAGCACTTTAACCAACGCTATTTACTCATCGATTGCTTACCTTGTGTGCCCAGTTTCTTATGAACTTCTGTCATAAGTTAGATTTAATTCATTTGAATTTTAGTGGCAAGCAAATCTGTGTACTAGTGGATCTACTCTTTCTAGGATCTCGTACGATCCTATGGGTGAGAACTCAATTTTAATCTTTTCTTATCAAATTTCTTGATCATTTGATGCAACCTTTAGTTTAGTTTAGAATATTTTAGTCTTTTCTTGCAGTTATTTTAGCAATTATTTTCCTTTGTAATCTCTTGTGTTTTTTTTTTTCATTTCACAACTTAACTTTAATTATTTTATTCTCAATCTTATCCTCTTCCTTAACTTGACTATCGAGTCCTAATTTTAGCACTTTTTATCATCCCTAATAACTCCGCTATATTTCAATATTACTTTGATTTGGTCCTCAGTGTAACACTCCTATGTTCGGTAGTGCGTTCTACTGTTTTGGTTATCAGTGTCTGTCCGGACAGTTAGGATGCCTAGAACTAAATTTAAATATTAGTGAGGAGACATAAAATAATGAAATATAAAAAAGAAAAATACAAGAAAAACAAAGAAAAAATAATAACAATGAAATGTAACCAAGTTAAACGAGCCAGCACTACAGCGATGGGTGACCGCACGGGGAAGTTACGGCGCAGGCAATAGCCGACCCCAGGATTGTAGGGCACCCTCGGAATTTAGTTTCAAGACAAAATTAAAGACTTATTGAAGTATAAATGTCATTAGAAATATCAAAGAAAAATTAATTAATTAGTACAAAGAAAAATGAGAAATCGAGAAAATGACAAAACTCGGTGTTACCGAAAAATCGGTAATACAACCCGAATAGGGGCATTGTGGTCATTTGACACCCCGAGTTGCCTTTTGACCAATATGTAAATTAAAAATAAATGATATTAAACTTTGAAAATGTCATAAAAAAATTAAAATGAGATACAATATGTAAATAGTAAAAGAATTGAGCTAAATATGCAAATAATGGAACTTAGTATAATTAACCATTAAACTATTGTTAAGTGCTCCACTAATTAAGAAATTTGGATATCTATATAAGCCTTGGGACAGCTGAATCATCATCTTCAACCTTGCTCCATAAACCAGCCGAAACTCTCACCATGGAAACCACCATTGCCGCTCCACATGCAACCTTCATTGGTGCATGATCAAGCAATTAGTTCTTCTAGGTTTCTTCACTAAAGTTGTTCTATACAACTTGGACAACATTTTGGGAGCAAGAAATGAAAGTTTTGGTGGAGTTTTGAAGAAGTCCAAAAGAGCTAAATGTGTATTTTTCAATCTTGCTTCATTAAACTTTGAGTAGATGTTGTAGGGAGTTATTTTGTGAAAGAAAATTTGAAGTTTGATGGAGTAATGGTGGTACACCATTTTGGCAACCATGGAAACTTACTATTTGTTGTTTGTTTTCACTTGTAAATGGTTGTTTAAGATGTTGGTATAGGTGTTTATGTGTATAGAAATAATTTAGACAATGTATATTAAGAGTATGTGTAATGGTGCACTTGGTTTTGGAAGCTTGAAAGCAATTTGAAGGAGATATTTTCCATGAGGTGAATCGGCAACTTTAAAGTGTGGTTAGAAATGTGTTGTTTTATGGTTTGGTTTATTGAATTATGTTGTTTATGGTGGCAGCATGTATATGTGTATAATAGATTGGAATTGGATATGTAAATGGGGTATGTTCATGTGATTAAATTGTGTAAATGGACTTTGGAAAATTCTGGGTTATAATGTGTATGTTGAGAATGGTTACAAGCTGTCCAAAATGACCAAAATGTATTGTTAAGTGTGTTAATGGTATGATACAAATCAGAATTGGCATGAAAGAGTTAGCTTGGTAAGTATAGAATGTGTAATTGGTAAGTGATGAAGAATGTGTAGTAGGGCAGTGTATGTTTTAGCTTAGAACCTTAAGTGTGTGACTCCAATTGGTATGAGACTAATTGGAGGTGAAACTAGGCACAAAATGTGCCAACTTTCATGAAGAAAGATTACCTAAATTCTGCCTAGAAGGTGACTTGAAAAATGACCAAATCCGGATTAGTGACTTGAAGGCCTGAAAATTGACCATTTGAGCAGTAGTTAGTTTTTTTACCATAACTTACTCAAAACATGTCCAAATGACCTGAACTTTTTACCATGAATATTTTAGACATAGACCTACAATTCTTATGAAGACACTAAAGTCCAGAAAATGGCCAGAACCAAGCCAAATAGCTTGCACAAGTTCAAGTACCAAAACTGGCCGAACCAAAAGTGACCTAAAAATGACTTAAGCCTACTATTTTAGTGCATTCTGTCCAGCATTGGTAAATTGACCATATCTTGGTCTATACAACTCAGAATGACCTGAAATTTTACCCCGCATGCAATAAGACATAAACCTACAAGTTTGTAGTTTAGATCAAAACCCGAAAACCGAGGGAACTAGGTCGTCCGGCTAGGTCAAAATAGTACACCGAAATTCGGAAAATGCAATACACTTGGAAATGAAATTAATAACATATACCAACACTAAAGGGGCTATAAAATGTGACATATTGGTAACATTAGAATTGACTCTCTTAGAGTGCATCAAGGGTCAACATTATAGGTTGACTAATGAAATGAATTGAAGGGAATAGTATCAAGAAAATTTAAATATTGGATTTTATTGTTAGAAAAAAATTCATTGAGTACTGAAACACTTTAAATTGTGTGTTTCAGTTGAAAAGGATATTGAGAAGCATAAGGAACACTGTAACACCCCTATTTGTATAGCTTGGTATATTTCACTATTTCGGTGACCGGTATCTGTCCGGAAAATTAAGAGGATTAGAACTATGTGTAACACCACTATTTGTATAGCTTGGTATATTTCACTGCTCCGATGACCAGTGTTGGTCCGGACAATTAAGGGGATTAGGACCACAATTAAGACAACTAGAGAAGCCATAAATACAAATAATTTGTAATTGCCAATTAGTTAAGTATAAATAAGAAAAACAGAACATAAGAAGCTAAACGAGCTGAGAGTCACAGCGATGGGTGACCTTCTCAGGAAGGACTACGAAGTCATTTTAAACTCAAATTTCGAACCGTAAAATGTGACGCTGCGGTCCTTAGGATCATTACGAACACAGTGGAAAAGAGAAAATCATGAAAAAGAACTGTTAAGCCAGTCCAATAATTAGGTCAGGGAGCCGGAAGAAATATTAGAATATTTGCAAACCGAGATGAACCGGCGATGGGCAATTTGGTCAATTGACCCTGAGAGCTGACTCCTGACCTAACTGTTAAATAAAATTAGAGAAAAGAAAATTTCATAGTCAGGAATTAAATTAAAGAACTAATAGAAAAATAAAAAAAAGGAAAAGAAAAGAAAAAGTTAATTACATCACCTTATGACATCAAAATGATGTCAAAATTAATTATTTTAATTCCCACAATTTTTGACCCATTCAGATATATAAAACAAGACTTAAAATACGTAAAAAAAAAAAAAATCACCCTTCTACCTCAAAGAAATCAACAGCCATAGCTTTTCCCAAACCCCACCATTGATCCTCCATGAAAGCTTGAATACAAGCTTTTAAACACCCATTTGACCCTACCTTACCTCAAATTCTCCCATAAAAACTTGATTTAATCACTTGAGAAGAAGATTGTTCATTAAAGAAAGAAGAAAAGAAGAAAGAAAATTGGAGAAAAGGGGAGTTAGAAGTTGCTACACAAAGGTTAGTGATTTAAGTTGCAAATAAGTTTATTACTTGTGTTTATAACTTAGTTAACTTAGAAATATGCTTAAAATAAAATAAAAATATGTGTGAGCGACTAAACTGAATTTCGGTCAGCAGGTGTTGGGAGTATAATTGCATGGTTTGATGGATTTAATTGGGTATATAAACCTTAGTTAGTTGAATGACTATGGTTAAAGGCATAGAATCAACTAAATGCAAGAGTTTGTGTAGTTAGGGTTTTGGACATTAGGGTTTAGAGATAAAAAATGTGAGGAAGTGGTAAATGGTGTCTTTGACCTAATGTGAAGTGAAAAATGGTCATTTGTGACCTAATTAAGTGTGTTAGAAGTGTTGGAATTAAAGCCAAATTCGGAGGGAGGGTGGTCATGCTGCTAGCAGCATGACCAAAACTTCCTTTAAGGGACCAAAAAGGAAATTTTACAAGTCCAATTGGTATGGGACCAATTCGGGTTGAAAATAGACACTAAATGACACAATTTTCATTCAGGAAGCATGCCTAAAAAGTGACCAAAACCTAGTGAACAAATTGACCAAAGTTGAAAAATCACAGTCTGCCTCTATACAAACTGACCAAATGAACAGTGTTTGTTCATTTGGTCATAACTTGAGCTAGGCAGGTCAAAATGACCTGAAATTTTACCAGTGGTTAGATGGGATATAGACCTAAAACTTTCATGAAGAACACCAACCCAAATTATGCCATTAACCCAATCAAATTACTGAGCAAATTTGGATCACTGAATCTGCAGGACTGCAGATTTACCATATGAACAGTAAAGTTTCAATGGCTATAACTCTCTCTAGAAAACTCCGATTTAAGCGATTCTTGAACCGATGGAAACCTAAGACATAGTAGAACATTTCATATGAAGAAAATTAGACCAAATTATGGACTTAACTTGATCAAATTGCTGAACGAAGTTGGATCAATAAATCTGCCAGAACTAAAATCTGTAGCATGAACAGTAACCGTATGTTGGACATAACTTGAGCTACAAAACTCCAATTGGAGTGATTCAAAAAGGAAAATAAACTTAAGACAATAGGGAACATTTTTTATGAAGAAAGTTTTGACAAATTCCAACAAAAAGATGACTAATGGAACAGTGCAACTAGGGACACCAAAACTGAAAATTTGGCAATTTTGCCTAAAAGACCTAAGTTTTGAGAAAATGACCAAAACCAACAAGTTTAGTGACCAAAATGTGGTATGTGGGTGAAGTTGGAATTCCCATACTTATTAAGCCTTAGAAAGTCAACAGTTTGACTTGAATAGTATAGTGAATAGTAACCCAAAACACAAAAATTAAAGAACGTCGAGAGTAACACGTTAGAGTTAGGTAAAAGTGAAGTTAAATTTATTTTTGGATTTATGCTAAGTTATGGTACTGAAATACTATAAAATTGTGTGTTTCAGTTGAAAAGAATACTGGGAAAGAACCCGAGGAACCGAGTCAAGGCCAAGAGGCGACTCGCTTGAGATTTGTGCACAACATGACTATGCTTTAAAATTCATTGATGAAGTGAATGAAATATGCATTTTACTTTTGCTTTGAATTGTTGAAAGTTTATTGTGACCTTATTTATGATGTTTTAATTTAAATTATGAAAGTTATTGTGTATATTTGAAATGACAATGTTTGGCAAATTGTTAAGATGAGTTTTGAAACCACAGTGTCATGACCATACATTTGAACACCTCACTAGCACGACTAGTGGGGGTAATTAGTTTCGAATTTTGATTTCTTCTCTGGAGAAGTGTTGAGCTGTGCCAGTAGAAGAGGATGTGAATGGATATCCATATATTTGAGCTAGCTAGCCTTGTGATATGATTTCTCTTTAGCCTATGGCTATTGAGATTCTATTTGTTTCGAATGGCATGAACTAACTATGGGTTTTATGAAATGTGATTTGATACTTCAAAATGAAATTGTTTGGGATTAAAATCTCATAATTCATGTTTTGTATTTAATTTTCATATTCAGTCTAATTTTTGAATAAATATGATTTAAATTCTGCATAAAGATTATTTTAGTATGTTGTGCACCACTGAGTCCTAGTACTCAGCGATAGCTTTTATTGCTGTCACAGATACAGAGACTAGAGGTATTTGAAGAACTGTTTTCTCAAAATATAAACGAAACTCTATCAAAATTTTTATAAAATTTGCGAAAAAATAAAATGGGCCAAAAGTTTTAACTACTTTTTAATTTCAATTAAGTGTTTTAAACACCTATTAGAAAATACTCACCACTTAACAAAAGTAAGAAAATTGTTTTAAAATCCCTTGTAGGGTACTTAATGAGTTATCGGTAGGTGAAGTTTAGTAGTTCATTAGGTATTCTACGGGATCATGTTATACCTTACAGAGGGGTAAGGTGTGACATGTTTTAGTGGTATCAGAGAAAAATTTTTGAAGTATCTTTAACTTGAGAATTTGTGTCTTTCTTGTTAAGTACAACTGCTCAATGTCCATAATTGTTACATACAGTGCATTACATCATGAATATGAGCTAACGGAGGAAAATCTCCTTGTGTTATTTGTTCAGGAGATACCCTAACTTCAGACTGAGATGGAAGAAGGGGATCGATTGGTTGAGCAGTCTGTTGAAGTTGAGGCATAAGGGGAAGCCCCAGTTTTACAGAATGTCAGTGGATCAGTAGCACCAACCCCATAAATGCCGCAGTTTCCTGCACAGTTTGCACAACAGATGGCAGCAATGTTTCAACAAATGGCTGGGGGTATGCCTACTCAAGCTCCACCCCAACCACCTGTGTCACAACCATTGCCTCTAGCCAGATAGTATGATAAGTTATTGAAGTATGGGGCTACAGAATTTAAGGGTACAGTGGCCCTTTAGAGGCAGAGCAATGGCTTGAAAG